>NW_028270167.1:18040450-18350186 GCF_037043375.1 Chiloscyllium plagiosum | reverse complement strand
CTGCAGTTCGCAATACATTAGACAGCATTGTTATTTTATAACCTATCCTATACCTCTGTTATTCACAATGTTCCAATTTTAATTGATTCACTTTTTCGAACTGCTGTAGTCCATTGAGTGATGTGAAGTAGGATGTTCCATGATTTGTCACAGTGATGAGCAAAAGTGATCAATCCCCATGTCAAGTTGATATGTGATTTGGAGGAGCTATTACATTCCCATATATCTGTAATTCTTATCCTTTTAGACGATAGAAGATATGGATTTGGGAGCTACCATTGAAAATGCCTTAGTGATTCACTGCATCACAGGACAACATGACTGCATAGTGTACCATCCACAAGACTCACTCCAGTAACTCACCAAGGCATCTTCAGTAGCTCTCAAATCCATGACATTTGCTCAGGGAGGGATCAGAATGAAAGTATTCCATTTGATATTTGTGACTGAACACCTATGTTCTGTACACAGGAATGATTCCAAGCTTCAGTTGTTTCAACTTCAACATACCACAGTGTTCCCTGGCCAACATTTCTGTCCAAGGCCTCCTTCAGGTCTTCAGCTGGAAGACAACATCAACTCATTTTCTGATTGGGGAGTCTGGATTCTTCAGGATTCAATACTTTAATAATTTTAGAGCCTGAACGTCACCTTCCATGTGCTTAATCACTCCCACACTCCAGGCTCTGTCATGACATGGGATGATTCAGCACAGCAAACCCATTTTCCTCTACCTACGGTCCCCATTATCAGGTTTTCGTCCTGGCTTACTTTTATCCATCCCTTTTTTGTCTCCTTACCTATTGTTCTCTCCCTCCCTCTCTCTCTCTTTCTCTCTCTCTCTCTCTCTCTCTGGGCTGCACCTCTGCCTCTCTGTTTCATTTCTTTTTATCCCCCCCCCCCCCCCCGCAGTCCCTGGCTTCAGCACATACACCACATTTTTCTAGCTGCTAGCAGTTCTGATGAAGAATCAATAGACTCGAAATGTTAATTCTAATTTTACTGCATAGATGCTGCCAGACCTGTTGAGTTTCTCCAGCAATTTTGTTTTCGTTTCAGATTTTCAACATCCACAGTTTTACTTTAGTACTCCAATTCGTACTGAGTACTGCAGCATTTGAGCTGTAAACTGCATTCCCCTTGGGAATTGTTACTTCCATTGAAGACTCCTTTCCCAATGAGAAGGAGAAAGAAATGGAGGAGTGCAGCCTGATAGGGACAGGGGTAACATGGGGTAAGCAATGCCTATGAAGAAGGATGTTCAAAATAAAAACCACAGAGGTAGAGGTAGATGAAGACTCTTCTTATTGGCTCGGGTGGCTGTTTCTCATTGTAGCCACACGCATCTACATTGTGGCATGTTTTTGGGCTAGATAATGTTTCATTAAGTGGGGAGTGGCCATCTCATACGTGTGACCTTGAGGCTAATGTAGCATTTAATGTCTTCAACTTTGGGTCATTCGTAGGAGCATCTTGCTGGGATCACTATTTACTGCATTCACATTTTTATGGATGCTATACTCCGCTGTGCCCATGGAAACCCATTTATATAGCTGGGACTTTTGTTAAGAGGAATGGATATCCAGATTTTGTGCAGGTAAAGGTTTGAGCAATTATCAGTTCAAATAGACTTTAGGCTTTAATTTTGCTCTTTAAGAAACAGGTAATACTATTGAAATTAATGCAAAGAAATACATACATTTATGTATCATCTTATTACATCTTCAATAATAATTTACTTTTGAATTACATGTGGGTAACGTTCAGGTGCAAAAACAAAATGGCCCTGACGTTTTGTACATCTGAACTGGTCACTGTTGGGAATCTAACTTGGGAATCTAAGCATTACCCAAACTTGCTTACATAGACAGTTCTGAAACAATTTCAACATTCTGATATGGCTGCAATAGGGTGGGAAAGAAATAATTTCTTTTTGAAGCATCTCTGGGGAAAATTGTGCAAACCTCAAAATTCATCGGTTATAATGTGGACACAGTTGGGATGCATTACTGGATAGTTCCCATAAATTCCAGAGAGTGAGTAGGACAGAATGAAAACTTCAAGAAAGTCTTTTCAGATTTGTGAAACTTGTGGATTCAGTTAATGTAAATGGTGTTCCAGACTGGTGCGCAGTGTGCCAAGTGAATATTACATTACGCTTACAGTCTCTCACAGTGCTTGGTATTTTTTGAATAATACAGGATCATTATGTCAGCTTAAGATAATAGTTTATTTCCTGCCAGCCTGGCTAAATGCATTTTGTTCCAAAAATAACATTGGAAAGACTTGTATCTTTTCAAACAAATAAGTTAGATTTATTTTCTAGATGAAATACATTTCTGATTACAGTAAAATATTTCAGTTTGTTAATTTCTGTATCTATGTAACACCATCAGGAAATCATCATTGTTATTTACATCGTGTTTTTCTTTGCTCTCGGGACATCTCAAAGCACTTCATGATCAATGAATTATTCTTAAAATGCAGTCACAATTTATGTAGGTACAGTCTAGCTAATCATGTACAGTATTATCCAATTAAAACAATCAACATCTCTCATATGAAATGGAATTGAGGAATTTGGAGAGTGGGCAAGAAGTGGAATTGAGAACAAAAAAATAGTTGTGATGGCATTGAAAGCAGAGAAGACTCAATGGACCAATTGATCTACTCCTCGTCCTGTTTTTCCAATGTTCTTCTGTTCCATTCTTTTGTTGTAGTACAATGGGACTAACCTAAAACTGATGATTTTTTAGAAAACAATGAATAAGACAGACATAATTTTCACTGTTGCCTACTTTCACATTCATATACCAGTCAAGGTGGTTACCTGATCTTGTATTTTGGTCAAAGGCATCAGTGCAAAATGAATTTTAATGCCGGAATGTCATTATGTTATTAACAGCTAAAAAGCTTTGCAATTAACCTCCAGTCTCCAAGCTTTTGCTGCATCTATTTCAAGTTCATTTAATATTATCTGCAGCTAATGCAGTGCCTGATTATTTCCCAGACATGTTCTTATTAAGTACACTTTGGATCATTGTAAGCTGTTGTACTGTACTGGAACCTTTGCCATTGATTCTGGCTCTTGATACACAAGTGTCCTGAAGTTGGTTGCAAACTGGAAATAAACTTGGTGCCTCCCAGTCTCTCGTGCTCCTCAAATTTCAAGCACTCATATTTGTATTTAAATCCTCCATGACCTCCATCCTCCATTACTACATCCTCTAGACTTCTCCAGCATCAGGCTATGCTGAGCTAAGTATAACTCTGATACTGGTTGTTCCACGATCCCTCTCCTTCACCTCATAGAACTCAGGTGTCCAGTCCTGGAATTTTTAGATTCCCTTTTCAGGACAAACCTTTCCTTTTTTACTAAACGGCTACTCATTTTCCCTCCAACTCCCCTTTGCTTGTCCTTTGTTTGTTTGATTTTACAGCACAGATTAATCATTGTCATGACTCAGACCTATGAAATGCTGACAGATTTGACTGTTGGTTGGAGCGATATCAGTCAGCGGCTGAGTTTATGCAATAGCTAACAATTTATTGAGTAACTTTTAAAAGAAGCTTTGATCAAAATAGATGATCATATATGCAAAAATTATTCAGAATTCCAAGCATTATACTAACATGAATATTATTTAATGTCCTTGTTTTTCATTGGACTTTTATGAGCTTATAAATTTTTCAGATTCTTTATTGTAACATAAAGCCATTAGATATAGGAGCAGAGTTAGGGCATTCAGCTCATCTAGTCTGCTCTACCATTCAATCATGGTTGATATGTTTCTCACCCCTGTTCTCCCTCCTCCCTCCCAATAACCCTTGATCCCTTTATTAATCTTGAGCCTAACTATCTCTGCCTTAAAAACACTCAATAATTTGGCCTCCACAGCCTTCTGTGGCAATGATTCACCCACTTCTGGCTGAAGAAATTACTCATCATCTCAGTTCTAAAGGGTCGTCCCTTTACTCTGAGGCTGTGCCCGTCAGTCCTGGTTTCTCCTATTAGTGGAAACAACTCATTAAGGCCCACTTTATCCTAGCCCCTCAGTATTCTATAATTTCACTGAGGTGTCCCCAAATCCTCCTAAACTGTATGAAGTAGACTCAGAGTCCTTAACCATTCCTCATGACAAACACTTCTTTTACATCTCTTCCACCTTTATTCCCTCATATTTTCAGCTCTCTTGAAGATTAGATAAAGAGGATGATGATAATTACTTTAAAGGTGTTCAATTTGCTCTGAGTGCCTTGGTTCCCATCCTCATGTATGTATCAGAAACATGGAACATAGTTCATGATTTCTTCTCAAATTCTTGGAGAGTTATCATTAGCACTGTCTTCACTAAATTCTGCAAATCCACAGTAGGCATACCAATGTGAGCATCCTGTCCCAGGCTAATATCTCCAGTATTGAGGCTCTGGTGACACATAAACGGCTGCAATGGCCTGGCTACATTGTGCGCAAACCTGACACAAGACTTATTTCTGATGAAGGGCTCCAGCCTGAAATGTTGATTTTCCTGCTCCTCAGATGCTGCCTGACCTGCTGTGCATTTCCAGAACCACTCTAACCTTGACTGTAATCTCCAGCATCTTCAGTCCTCACTTTCACCTCACTAAACAATTGCTCCATTCTGAACTCTACAGTGGTAAATAATCACAAGGAGGACAGAGGCTATGCAACAAGGACACCCTAAAAACCTCCTAGACAAGAACAACATCTCCACTGATACATGAGAACCACTTGGAAGAACAAGCTGGAAAAGTAATATCCATGGGCGGCACGGTGGCACAGTGGTTAGCACTGCTGCCTCACAGCGCCAGAGACCTGGGTTCAATTCCCGACTCAGGCGACTGACTGTGTGGAGTTTGCACGTTCTCCCCGTGTCTGCGTGGGTTTCCTCCGGGTGCTCCGGTTTCCTCCCACAGTCCAAAAGATATGCAGGTCAGGTGAATTGGCCATGCTAAATTGCCTGTAGTGTTAGGTAAGGGGTAAATGTAGGGGTATGGGTGGGTTGCGCTTTGGCGGATCGGTGTGGACATGTTGGACCAAAGGGCCTGTTTCCACACTGTAATGTAATCTAATCTAATCATGAAGGCACCAACCCCTTTGAGTATCACCGAGTGGAGCACATGGAGGCTAACCGCAAGCAGTGGAAAGAGCGCACAGAGTCAAGAACCTCCCACCCACCCGTCTCGGCAAACATCACCTACCCCATTTATGGCACAGTCTGGGGCTGCAGGATTGGACGATTCAGCCACTGCAGAAACCATCCTCCAGAGGGGAAGCAAATTGTTCTCAACCCTGAAGGACTGCTTCAAAAGGCAACACAAAATTGAACATGACTTTTACTTTACTTAAATTAATCCAATGAAACTTAAGGAACTAATCATTCTGTCATTTTAAGCTTCATTTCTGTGGTTTTAGATGCGTAGTATTTGTCACATTCTGACTAATAGTGAATCAAAAACATTTTGTTTCCAACTTTAAATGGGGATTATAAATAGTTCTAATAACATTCGAAACAGATGTGGATCTCTGATTTCTATTGTGTTCTTCTCCCATCACATAAAATATCAATATCAGACCAATATCCTGTAACGCATTAAGAAAACTAGCTCTTGTAAGTTAATTTCCATTAGTAGCTTTGGTTTCAGTTCTTCATTTAGCTGTCGTAATTGATCTCCTTAAGTATTTGTTTTGAACAGTTTCATGTTCAACTGGAATTTGAGGTGTAAATAGATTGCAAAACGACATCTAACTTTTAACATATCATTCAGTTACAAGAATAAGGTGAAATCATAGCAGATAGAGTGTGGCGATGGAAAAAATGCACAACAGGTCAGGCAGCCCACCTGAGGAGCAGGAGAATCAACTTTCTGGGCAGGTCCCTTCATCAAGGCGCCAGAACCGTCTCAGATTCTGAATGACTTGGGTATTGGTGAGGGAATTGCATGAGATCAACAATGAGGAGATTCCTGATATCAAGCAAAATTCCCATTTTGTATTTCTGTATTCTGAAATACTGCCTCGGATGTCTAGCTCTGCCTCTCTATTGACCTAGCCTTTAACTTAATTTGCTAATTCACTTCAGTCAATTCTACTTGCATTCCCCCATAATTACCCCTATTTGATGTGGAGGTGCTGGTGTTGGTCTGAGGTGGACAAAGTTAAAAATCACACAACACCAGGTTATAGTCCACCAGGTTTATTTGGAAGCACTAGCTTTGAGAGACCTGCTCCTTCATCAGTTATTAGTGAACTAGTTATCTGATGAAGGAGCAGTGCTCTGAAAGCTAGTAATTCCAAATAAACCGGTTGGGCTATAACCTGGTGATGTGTGATTTTTAACTTAGCCCTTATTTGAGCCCTAAAACTGAATATAAAGTTCAACAGGATTCTGGCCACTGTATCGTAAGCAGCACCCTCACTGTGAGATTATTACAGTCTCGTGTACCTTGCTCTCTGGTTAGCTCCAGAACATGCTGTTTTAAGAAATTACCCTGCAAGCATTCTATGAACTCATTATCTAGGCTGCCATTGGCCATTGTGACATTTCCAATCAATATGTAGATTAAAATCTCCTATGAATATCGGTGTGCCCTTTTGACAAACTCATTATTTCTTCCTTTATGATTGACCTACTATGTGGCTACTATTAGGGGTCCTGTACACTACTCCCACAAGTGATTTTCATCTCTACCCAAATGGTTTCCACAGCTTGTTCTCTTGAATGTAGGTCATTCACCTTCTATTACATCAATACCGTCATTAGCTAACAGTCAGCCCTCCACCTTTTCCCATCCTTCCAAAAGGTGTTACATCCTTCAGGATTCAAGTACCAACCCATGTCATCCTGCAGCCATGTCCCTGTAATGGCTAACAGACTGTACTTACTTTTTTCCATTTACTCTCTCAGTTCATCTGTTCTGTTTTGTTTTGAACGTTGCATACATTCGGATACAGAGTTTTGCATTTTAGCTGGTTACTCTTCTTGTAAATTTTCATCTTATTTTTAATTGACTGGTAGATTGGTACTCACTATCCCTTCCTGTCATGGTCTGTTCATCATTTTCCTTACTAATACCTTCCTCTTTGACCTTGACTATTTGATTTACCAAATCTTCACAATTTGATGCCTTGCCACCAGTGTTACCAATTATGTATTTGGCAAGGAACCAGCCCCAGCGTGGTTCAGGCGGAGATTGTCCTATCAGTACAAATCCTAATTTCTCCAATACTGGTGTTTCTATCACATGATCTGGTATCATTTCTCTTACACCAGTCTTTGAATGATTCATCTCTTTGTTCTAATTTATCGTATGCCAATTTGTATGTGGATCAGGCGATAATCCAGAGATTAAAAATTTGGTTATTTGCTTCTCACACTGACTATGCAGAGCTTCCTTCTTTGAACAGCCTGTGTTATTAGTACTTATGTAGACCACAATAATTAGATCACTCCCCCTCTCATTGCATATTCCCCTCCAGCCATGAATAGATATCCCAAAATCTGGCACCAGGCAAACAGCACAGTATTTGATCTCCTACTCATTGTTGCACAGACTAGTATCAATCTCCCTCACTATTCTGTTCCCTACTATTGTTACATTTCTTCTTATTGTCCCTCTTGAATAGCTTCCTGTACTACAGTCAATTCTTCGATGACACGATGGTTGTGTTCTTGTGCAACCCTGTGGTACAGAAGAAAATGTGATGCAGAATCAACGCTTAAAGTGTTGGTGCCATAATCGCATTACAGCCAATACAGTTTGTGCTGTCGAAACAGCATCACCAATTTGTCAATCGCATTATAGCGAATTTGTGTTGACGAAATGCATATTATAATAGAACGACCTGTGCAGTGCCATGGTCATTTTGCTCCCCAAACTGCAGCCTCACTCACATTCAGACTATCCGAAGAAAAGTCAAGCCTGTTGACATTTGAAAAAGCTAAATGTCCTATGCTGTTGCCATCTGAGTTCTTGACTTGCCTGTTTTACAGGCACACTCACTTGTCCCCAAGCATTGACCAAATCAGACACCCAAAACCTAAGAGGTGTAAAAGCCTCTTGTTTCAAAGAATCTACGTAGTGTCCCCCCTTCCTGTGCACTGCAGTAATTCAACTTCCAACTCAAACTCTGATCCAAAGCTTCTCAAACTGTAAATATTGTTTGCAGGCATGTTTGCTGCATTCCAGCATATTTGACGCATCATCCATCTTGCCATCTTTAATGGCTTCTAATTAACTACTTGTATTTATATTTAGTTTTGTTTTTGTAGATTTTATTCACCTTACTACTAGTTGCTGCTCTGTTGTATATTAGCAATAAAATAGACCTTAGTCACTTATAGAGTCATGGAGTCCTATGACACAGAAATAGGCCCTTTGGCCCAAACTGGTCCATGCTGATCAAAATGTCCATCTATTTCCCTGCACTTGTCCCATGTCCTTCTAATCCTTGCCTATCCACTTACCAGATACTCACCAATTAACCAGCTTCTCCTGTGGTAGAGTAAGAATAGATTCCTGGAAACTGAAGACATTTAGGAAAAACAAAAGTAAAAGAACAAAGCAAATGAAGCATTTAAAGGAATAAGTGGTGTCTTTGCCATTGACACTGTTGGGAATGGTAGATGGTGAATGTCGGTTGGCCGCTATAAATGCTTGACTGCGATAACCACAAGCGATTCAAATGATGGGTTCTGTAAGATATTTGATGAAGTTGGGCTGTTGTGGTACAATGTGGCCAAAAAGTCCCTGTTTAAGTTCCACTAGCTTCAGAATTGTGTAAAAACATGTCTGAATGAGTCCATGTAACTATATTTCAGTGGACTTGTAAGGCTAGATTCACTCCCATTCCCAAAAAATGTAACCTCTCTCACTCTTGTACAAGTCTAAAATATTGCTTGTCATAATGTTGTATTAAGAACAATACCAATTTAGAAATTGAGAAAGGGAAAAGATGAGCAATCGGAGTCAAAAAAAAATGTACTGATGAATTATTATCAGACGCAACTAAATTACTTGTGCCCAATGATGTCAAACTTGTCTTTGATCTCTCAAATATGTTTAAAACGTCAGGGTGGCACAGATGCTTTTTGCCTTTAAGTTTCAGACATCTGTTTTCTCACAAGGATGTGCTGTCAAAACAAGGGCCTTGATCTCTCATCAGGTTTTCTTGCAGGGCTGTATGATTTTATATGCCAAGGAAGTTATCTTAGAAAGCAAAGGGCCAGTGTCACTGAGCTTACAGTGGTAGCCAGATGTTCCACAAACTCCATACTGCCTATTGGTCCTCACTTGTGATCCTTCAGGTTTTTCACATTGAAAATGATAATTCTAGTCATGTGTGCATTGTGCCAAATCTGGAACAGTTCTCGCTGTTAACCCATGTCAACTAGGAACTGAATCTGGACTGTCAGAAATCATTGCGTCTTGTGACTTTTGATCCAAAACCAAATATAAAACTGAGACTATTCATTGCTGAATTAAAATTGAAAGTACAATGTTGAAAAAAAGGGTTTTTCTTGGCAGAGTACTTTAGTACTAATTCAAAAGAAATATAAGATTGTTCTTTGAAGCCTTTTGATTACCTTTTTAGCTTAAAAGTTACTGTTAGTAATACTGGCAGACAAATATTTAACACATTTCGCACTTTCTTCCTCTCTGCTATTTTGAAATGAATGAAATAATTTCTTATTGAAATACTAAAGGGAAGAATGAAACTCAAATATGGCAAATGTTCATCCACTAAATTGTGTTGAAAAGTGTACAACACATATATTAACATTTTTAAAAGTTGCATTGTAAAATAGAGGCAGGATTCTATGAATTAGAATTCCTACAGTGTGGAAACAGGCCACTTGGACCAACAAATCCACACCAATCCTTTGAAGAATAACCTAACCAGACCCATTCCCCTGACTAATGCACCTCATCTACACATCCCTAAGCACTATGGGCAATTTAACATGACCAATTCACTTAACCTGCACACCTTTGGATTGTGGGAGAAAACCAGAATAGCGGAGGAAGCTCATGCAGACACAGGGAGAATTTGCAAATTCCACACAGACAGTGGCCTAAGGGTGGAATTGAACCCAGAGACTCGGCACTGTGAGGCAGCAGTGCTAACTAGTGAGCCACCTTGCCACCCCTAGCACAGTGAAGTTTTTTTTTAAGTGTCAGGTCATCTGGACAGTAACTGAAATACCTAATTGCTAAGAAAGCATGTGACTGTGCTCCTATGCCTATTACTTTTAGACTACATTGTTCTATTAGTTTATTTTCATTTTCATATTTTGATTCCAGTTTCATTGTACTTGTCACAACCAAATGAGCAGGATAAAAAATTCTCAGTTTCCTTTAGGAAGGAAAGAAGAACTCTTGACAGGATAGCAAAGGCTGGGGTAAAAATGCCTTGTGTATGGGGCAGATGGTATGTCGTGGAAATGTTCTCAATTATAGATCTGTGACCTGGGCCAACATTCTGGAGGATATCATAATCTATCATAATTCCACCATGGATATATGGTGAAATTTGAATTAATTAGAAGTATGGCATTTCGTTGTCATCATTAGGCTACTTTCAATTGTTGTAAAGATGCATCTGCTTCATTAATGGACTTAAGGGAAGGAAATCTGCTTTCCTTACCCAGCCTGGCCTTCATATGGCTACAGATCCACAGCAGTGTGGTTGAATCTTAACTTCCCATTGCTCAAATAAGAATGGGCAATAAATGCTAGCCTAACCAGAGATGTTCACATCCCATGAACTCATTTTTATATAAAAAAAACTTGTCCTTAATGTACATTGTTTCAGACTGTTCATAGAATCATTATAGATTCCCACAGTGTGGAAATAGGCTATTTAGTCCAACAAATCCACACTGATGCTCCAAAGATTAACCCACCCAGCTCCATTCCCCTACCCTAATATTCTTTCTTTAACCCTGACTAATGCACCTAACCTACACATCCCTGAACACGATGGGCAATTTAGCATGGCCAATTCAACTAACTTGCACATCTTTGGATTTGGATTGTTACTGGGTATGTCAGCAGCTTTATCATATCTGTCTCTAAAGGACATGATGTTTCATAGGGATGATTTAACTATGGCCATGAACATTGCAATGCATCAAAATGCACAGCATGCATCAAAGCAGTCTGTCATCTGCCACAGATTCATTAAATGACTCTGACTTTGTTTGGAAAAGACAGTACATTTGCCATCTGTATTGCAGAGAGGTATAGAGGAGAAATGCTATAAGAATAGCCTAAGATGAATTCTCAAAATTGACTTTGTCAAACTGACTGCTAGGACAGTAAAACAGGACGGCACAATGGCTAGCACTGCTGCCTCACAGCGCTGGGGACCTTAGTTCAATTCCAGCCTCAGGCAACTGTCAGTCTGGAGTTTGCATGTTCTCCCTGTGTCTGTGTGATATTCCTCCAGGTGCTCTGGTTTCCTTCCACAGTCCAAAGACGTGCAGGTTAGGTGGATTGGCCATGCCAAATTACCCATAGTGTCCAGGGATGTGTAGGCTAGATGGATTCGCTATGGGAAATGTAGAGTTACAGGAATAGGGTAGGTCCAGGTGGGATGCTCTTCCGAGGGTTGTTGTGGACTTGATGGGCCAAATGGCCTGCTTCCACACGATAATAAATTAACAGAACAGTCCTTCTGCAGTGTAGCAAACAAGAATTCAAGACCCCAAGAACAAAAATCTCTAACAATGTACTTTAAATAAACCCCACATTAACAGGCTTCATGTGCAACCCCTTGGTTAATAAATTACTAAGAGTCTAGTAAGTAAATGTGTAACCTGGCATGCTTAAGTGTTAGGTGATGAATTGTTTTGAAGGTCATTAGGGTAAAAACAGAGCTAAGCGAGTGGATTGATAATAAAAGAATTTGAACTCTTTGAACATACATATCAACCTCATTAGGATTCAGTAGATTTCTTTGAACATGAAGGTTCAATTAGGTAGCGTTCTTGATGCTAAATTCTAACAATTTTTAGTCTTTAGCTTAATTCAAGTTCTTCTAACGGCACATTTCATACCCCATACTGTTAACTACATACATGCATGTTCAAGTAATGTAGAATGCTGACTATATAACTTATGCAGAGAGAAACTACAGAGGTTAGAATTATAGTTGGTTTTAATTGACTTGTTCATTGAGATCTACGGCACAAAAAAGGCCATTCAGCCCATTGAGCCTACACCAGTCAAAAACAGCCACCTAATTATTCTAATCTCATTTTCCAGCACTTGGCTGATAGCCTTGTTATGACACAACTCCTGTGCAGGTAAAGCTTGGTCTTCCTGGTCCTGAGGTAGGGATTCTACCGCAGTGCCACAAGGCCCTTTTTATAAGTTAGGATTGTATACCTCTCTGTAATCCTGAAAAGTGTGAAGTGGATGCATTTTGCCAGGGCTAAAGTGGCAAGGGAGTACACATTGAATGGTGGCAGCTTAGGATGTACACAGGATCAGAGAGTCCTTGGCATGCTTGTTAATTGAACTTTGAAGGCAGCAAAAGCATTGATAAGATGGTTAGGAGGGCATATGGGATACAGATATTTGTTAGTCAAGGTAATAAATACAAGAACAAGAAGAGTATAATGGAGCTGTATATATCACATTAGGTCATAGCAGGAGTACAGTGCATAGTTCTGGTCATCGTATTATAGGAATGATGGGATTACACGAGAGAAGGTACAAAGGTAATTCACGAGAATGATGCTGAGGCTAGAGCATTTTAACTGTAAAGAGAGACAGGACAGGCTGCTTTTTCTTTCCTTAGGGCAAAGAAGGATGAGTCATAGAGTCATAGAGATGTACAGTACAGAATCAGACCCTTTGGTCCAACTCATCCAGAATCTAGATCCATTTGCTAGCATTTGGCCCATATCCTTCTAAACCCTTCCTACTCGTCTACCCATCCAATGCATTTTAAATACGGTCATTGTATCAGCCTCCAACACTTTGTCTGGCAGCTCATTCCATACATGCAATAATCTCTGGATGAAAAAGGTGCCAAATAGGTCCCTTTTAAATCCTTCCCATCTCACCGTAAACCTATGCCCTCTCGTTCTGAACTCCCCTACCCCAGGGAAAAGACCCTGACTGTTTACTCTATCCAATCTCTTCATGATTTTATTACCCTCTATAAGGTCACCCCTCAGCCTCTGATGCTCCAAGGGAAACAGCCCCAGTCTATTCAGCCTCTCCTTGTAGCTCAAACCCTCCAACTCTAGCAACAAATCTTATTGAATTGTATAAAGTTCTGAGTGGCAGAGACAGGGTAGATAGGCAAAAACATTTCCTTAGTAGAGGAGTCAATAATGACTGGGTAAAGTGAAGGAGATTATAGGGGCTTTGAGGAAACTATTTTTCACTCGAGTGCTGTGGGTTCCTGGAGTTTGTTGTCTGAGTGCTATCTAAGCGCTATTTAGATGAGCACTTGGAATTCCATAGCATACAAGGCCACGGGCCAAGTACTGGGAAAATGGATTTAGAATAGATAGATGTTTGATGGTTGACACAAACCTAATGGCTGATGTGTCTTTTTCCATGCTGTAACAACATAATGACCAGCCAGATAATGGCACATATAAGTATGTCACTTGGATATCTAAAAATTCCCTGAAATCAGTGGAATTGTTTTGAGTCAGCTAGTCCAGGCACAGCTGTTAGTAGTCTGGTAGACATCTATGTTCTTGTATAGCTGGATGAAACTGTACTTGAATTATATTCCATCAGGTTTAAAATTTAGATTTAAAAGGGACCTGAGGGGTAGTACATGGAATGAACTGTCAGAGGAAGTAGTAGATGCAGGTATAGTTACAACATTTTAAAAGCCATTTGGATAGGTACATGAATTGGAAAGGTTTACAGGCATATTGGGCCAAAAGCAGGCAAGTGAGACTAAGTTTAGTTTGAGAAACTTGGTTGACATAGACCTATTGGTCCAAAAGGTCTGTTTCCGTGCTGTATGACTCTATAACTCTAAAAATGTGAAACCCAGACTAAAACTACCCTCTGGGAAAAGTTTCAATAACTTATATTCTCTCTATTCAGGAAGATTCTGAATGACATTACCACTCTCATTGGATGGCGCGGTGGCACAGTGGTTAGCACTGCTGCCTCACAGTGCCAGAGACCTGGGTTCAATTCCTGCCTCAGGCAACTGACTGTGTGGAGTTTGCACATTCTCTCTGTGTGGGTTTCCTCCTACAATCCAAAAATGTGCAGGTTAGGTGAATTGGTCATGCTAAATTGCCCATAGTGTTAGGTGTAGGGGAATGAGTCTGGGTGGGTTGCGTGTTGGTGTGGACTTGTTGGGCCGAAGGGCCTGTTTCCACACTGTAAGTAATCTAGTCTAATCTTATGTGACTGATAGGAAAGTACCAGTGTAACCACAGTCTACCTTGGTAGCAACAGGAATCTATTGGAGCTTCATTTCAAAGGTTCAACTAGCTGATTTTAAAGCCTCAATAATATAGGTCCTGACCTTTAACAGAAAGACAATAGATCAGAGATTTCAGTGGAATGGAACATCTGGGGGTTCAGGTGATTGGCACTTTTATCTGCAAGGGAAAGAGATTCCTAAAAAAGAACACTTAATTATAACCTGTTGAGTAATACTTCCTTGTCAGAACAAATAACAGACAGAACAGTGAGAATCCCTACACAGAGACAAAACAAATAGTACTTATTCTTCAGGAAACTGAGCAGTAAGGTCTAACTGTCTACTTCAAAAGAAACAGTCTACTATTCAAACTTGCAACACATCTGCATGATTTCCTTTGAAGTTCACTATTTGTAAAAAAAACTTCCATAATTGAGCATGCTGCTATTTTCTTTGAAGTGATGCACTATTTTTCAATGTCTAAAGTAGGATGGCCTAGACATATATCTAAGAAAAACCATAGGCTTTTAAATTCATCTACATCCACGTCTATTTAATTTGTAATAAAATCAAACTCTATCAATTGATCATTGACAAATGGTTAACTTAAACATGCATGGTTTGTCAATATTAATGCATTTATTTCCTATGGGCCTCAAGTTAAGTGCCTGCACATTATATAATATTTGACTCAGAATGATAGATAGAATTCTTCCTTGTTGCACAATTTTGGCTTGTTTACTTTCTAATTTATGACTATATTTCAGGCTTACATGGGTAATGAAAGGAAAAAGAAAATCCAATCCTAGATTAAATTGTACTTTGATATTAAACATACCATGAGTCAATTTCAGGTGATAAGTTTGATACAGCAACAAGTCTAATATAGAAGCTAATTTTAAAATGTATATTTAAAAGCGCACATGTATAGTTGCCCTGTCGACTAAACCAATCAATTTTACTGCCTTTCTTGAGCTTAACTTCTGTACATCTTGGCATGAATCATTTGCATGGGGAAATCAGATTGATTAACTCCCACTATAATGACATTTCTTAGTGTCTACTATTAATTGTTTGTCTAAATTGACAATCATCCTTAATGAGCTCAAGTCACTTAGATTTATCGATATGTTAGTCAGCCACCATGAAATATTTGATTTCATTCCGGATAACAGATAAAGCAAATTAAAAGTAGTGAACATTGGGAACAACTTAATCCACAGTTAGATTACTTAGAGTGTGGAAACAGGCCGTTCGGCCCAACAAGTCCACACCGACCACAACCCGCCCAGACCCATTCCCCTACACCTAACACTACGGGCAATTTAGCATTGGCCAATTCACCTAACCTGCACATTTTTGGATGGTGGGAGGAAACTAAAGAACCTGGAGGAAACCCACGCAGACACGGGGAGAATGTGTAAACTCCACACAGAGGCGGGAATTGAACCCGGGTCTCTGGTGCAGTGAGGTAACAGTGCTAACCACTGTGCCACCGTGCTGCCCCAGATTGAGTGGAAGAATGGAAAATGAAAAAGAAATATTGATGATGAAGTTAATTCAACTGGGGACACAAAAAGTAATTAATATTGTTTCATTTTCAATTTAGGATGATAAGAGGTGATTATTTCTTAAATGACTGCAGTAATCCATTTGCGTTTTAATAAGAACCTTTTCTTTGTGATCTGGCAATGTGTACAGTCATTCCCAAAGTCATCACAAATGAAAAAGAATTTAGTAAACTATCTAATGCCCCCACTTTACTTGTCTGATAAAGTCAGGCAAAAGAATATGCTTACCAGTATTTGCACCTGACAAGAAAATAACTGTTCATTGTGAACATTTTTTTAAGCAATGGGAAAAAGGAAATATGAATTCCAATTTCTAACTAATAACTTAAACTCTACCCCTTTTAAATATCCCCCTCCACAAATTGACACCTGGAGATAAAGAAGAATATTCAGAGTTGGGGGAAAGTGAGGGAAAAACACAATTATATTGCACTGGTCTGATCCACAGGATTTTGAATTGTTTTCTCTTGCTTCTTTTTGAGTCTTCAATATTGACATAAAGTTGTTTGCACACTGATGTGTGGTCTTTTACTCACTTAAGAATTTGGCTTTTCAATGTCTCAAAGTTAATTTAGAAGATAATCCCTTCATTGTTCATATTTGTTTCAAGACCAAATCAATTTGTTTCAAAAGGATTTAATCAAACCAGGCTTTCTTGAGTTAACCAATGAGTAAGTTTATTTGTTTCTAAATAATAGTGCAACACCTGCACAGATTAGAAATCAAAATTTAGTTCAAAAGAAAGTTAAAACTACAAGATACATAGGTCAGTCTGTATTGTTCGGGAAGGTAATAAAGATATTGTTAGTTAAACTGTTGTATCAGATTTTTGGACTTGGCAGGATAATGGAAATTCTTACAGGGGGACTTGTTTCATTTTTGATGGTGATTCACGGAAAGTACGCAGAATGAAAGTTTGATTTTCGCTTTTTCTGTCTCCATTTGACTAGCTAGTTGGCTTCCAACACACAGTAATTTAGATATTGAGATAAATGTGAGGTGCTGCATTTTGGGAAAGCAAATCTTAGCAGGACTTATACACTTAATGGTAAGGTCCAAGGGAGTCATAGAGTCATAGAGATGCACAGCACGGAAACAGACCCGTCAGTCCAACTCGTTCATGCTGACCAGATATCCCAACTTAATCTAGTCCCAGTTGCCAGCACCCGGCCCATATCCCTCCAAATCCTTCCTATTCATATACCCATCCAGATGCCTTTTAAGTGTTGCAATTGTGCTAGCCTCCATCACTTCCTCTGGCATATACACACATTACATAAACACACAACCCTCTGCATGAAAAAGTTGCCCCTTAGGCCTCTTTTATATCTTTCCCCTCTCACCCTAAACCTATGTCCTCTAGTTCTAGACTCACCCACCTTGGGGAAAAGATTTTGTCTATTTACCCTATCCATGCCCTTCATTATTTTATAAACCTCTGTAAGGTCCGTCCTCAGCCTCCGACACTCCAGGAAAAACAACCCCAGCCCATTCAACCTCTCTCTATAGCTCAAATCCTCCAACCCTGGCAACATTCTTGTAAATATTTTCTGAGCCCTTTCAAGTTTCACAACATCCTTCCAATAGGAAGGAGACCAGAACTGCATGCAATATTCCAAAAGTAACATAACCAACATGCTGTACAGCCGCAACATGACCTCCCAACTCCTGTACTCAATACTCCGACCAATAAAGGAAAGCATACCAAGCATCTTCTTCAATATCCTATCTACCTTCGACTCTATTTTCAAGGAGCTATGAACCTGCACCCCTAGATCTCTTTGTTCAGCAACACCCCCTAGGAACTTATCATTAAGTGCGCAAGTCCTGCTGGGTTTACTTTCCCAAAATGCAGCACCTCACATTTATCTAAATTAAATTCTATCTGCCACTCCTCAGCCTCATCTGATAAAGATGCTCTTGTAGTATGAGGTAACCCTCTTCGCTGTCCACTACACTTCCAATTTTGGTGTCATCTGCAAACTTAAACAATACTTCTTACGTTCACATCCAAATCATTTATATAAATGATGAAAAGTAGTGGACCCAGCACTGATCCTTGTAGCATTCCACTGGTCACACACCTCCAATCTGAAAAACAGCCCTCCACTACCACCCTCTGGAGTGTTGTTGAACAAAGATACCTTGGAGTGCAGGTTCATAGCTCCTTGAAAGTAGCGTTGCAGGTAGGTAGGATACTGAAGAAGGCATTTGATATGCTTTCCTTTATTGTTCAGACTATTGAGCATAGGGGTTGGGTGGTCATGTTGCAGCTGTACAGGATGTTGGTTAGGCTAATTTTGGAATATTGCATGCAATTCTGGTCTCCTTCCTATCGGAAGGATATTGTGAAACTTGAAATGGTTCAGAAAAGATTTCCAAGGATGTTGCCAACGTTGGAGGATTTGAGCTATAGGCTGGGGTGTTGGCCCTGGAGTGCTGGAGGCTGAGGGGTCACCTTATAGTGGTTTATAAAATCATGAGGGGCATGGATAGGATAAATAGACAAAGTCTTTCCCTGGGGTGGGGGAGTCCATAACTCGAAGGCATAGATTTAGGGTGAGAGGGGAAAGATTTAAAAGAGACCTAAGGGGCAACATTTTCATGTAGAGGGTGGTACGCGTATGGAATGAGCTGTCAGAGGAAGTGGTGGACGTTGGTACAAATCCAACATTTAAAAGGCATCTGGATGGATCTATGAATAGAAAGGGTTTGGACGGATATGGACTGGGTGCTGGCAACTGGGACTAAATTAGGTTGGGATATCTGGTCAGCATGGACGAGTTGGACCAAAGGGTCTATTTCTGTGCTGTGCATCTCTATGATTCTAAGAGAATCTATTACCTATAACATAGGGGTGATGAGCGGACTGCTTCTCAACTGTGACCTTTTGCAGCACATGTTTTGTTTTTGATGCTATCTTTGAATTCTTCAGTGACAAATTGTAATTTTTTTTCTTTCAAGTTCTTCTTTCTTATGAGAGTATGCTTCTGAGTATTCTGAAATATCTCCTTTAAGTGTTTAATATTTACTGATCTACCATGATCTAACAATTTACTAAAGCCAGTTCTACCATCATCCCTCCATAATTGCCATCATTTAAGTTTAAACACTCATTTTAGATCCACCCTTTTACCTCCCCTGAAATTTTATGTTATTTTAATCATTCCATCATCACTGCTACCCAGGGGTGCTTTTACTATGAGATCATTAGTTAATCTCATCCTATTGAACATTATCACAATCAATATAGCCAGCTCCCTGGTTGACTCCAGGATATGCTGTTCTAAGAAACTGTCCCACAACCACCTGATGAAGGAGCGGCGCTCCAAAAGCTAGTGCTTCCAATTAAACCTGTTGGACTATAACCTGGTGTTTTAACTTTGTCCCAAAAATGCTCCACAAACTCATTGTCCAACCTACCTTTCACAATTCAATTCATCCAATTTACATACAAATTAAAATTACCAGCGATTATTGTCATACCTTTTCCATAAACTCTCACTATTTCATCTTGCATGTCCTTTCCTGTCATGAAACTATTATTTCAGGGCTAACATGTCACTCCAAAAGGCAACTTTCCAACTTTACTATTTCCCTTCTGAAACCAAATGATTCTACACTCACACCCCACCGTACTAGTCTAATACTTTTTGTTAGCAGAATTTCACTTCTACCTTTTGCTTATTTCCTATCCTTCCTAAATGTTATGTTCCCATTAAATATCCAGATCCCAATCTTTGTTTTGGATTTTTGATGTCAAATTCCTCATGATAAACTTTTACTTTTAAAAATTTTATTTTACTTCCATTTTAATTCGAATCATTATCATTTCTTTTCACTGTTTGTAGAGATAAGTTAAAAGTGAAGAGATTGAATTTTCATCAAATTCCTGCCTTATTGTGCTTGAGTATGTCAATGTGATTGGTTCTTACCTGCTTACTTAAATCATTGCTGCTGCACACCATGGCATTCCCTTTACTTGGACCCAGAATTAAACTGTCATCAGAAAAAGGAAACATGCATCACCAAAATTACTAGATTGTTGCAGAAAGTTCACTTTAAGGTTAGCAGCAAGATCCCTTGCTTTGCTACAGATTGTAAGATCTGGGCTATCATATTCAAATGTTGGCAAATATCATCTCCTCTGAATCAAAGCAAAACACTAAAAGTTGAGTTTATCCAATATCCCTGAGGTAACTTTGGCCGATTAGTACAGAAAAACTGGTTTTACAGACTTTCTTCGGTGTTTCCCACAAAGTCAGTGCCAGTGTTGCTTTGGACTACAAGGAAAAGCCACGGCTTTTGTGCTTTTTCTAATCCAAATGCTTCTCCATATTCATTACCGGTCTCACAGTTCACCAGATCAAATATAGAGATTGCTAAGTGAATGGTACTGTTTGTGCTTGAACTATTATCTTTGGCTCAATATATCCTATAGTATTCAAACTTTATTATTCTTATTAGATGTTGCAAGCCTCAGATCAAGAAATAAAAAGTTCTAAACAATGGTCACACAAATCCTAAACACAATCAGTACTCCCTGTACACCCATTCTGCAAAATGACTTATCTTGAAAAAAATGTCCAAATTGTAATGTCCAGTTGTGGGTCTGGCAAAACATCTGGCCAATCTCGTTTCTAGGATTTAAAGTAGCATAAACTCATTTTAAAAATCATGACTCAAAAGGCAAAAATCCTTAAACGCCAGAGAATTTTATGTCGATATCATCACAGTAAATTAATACTGTATTTTGGATATGGAATCGGGAGATGGATGAGACCACGAATTAAACATTAAAGCACAGAGGATTAATTGACTATAAAAATGTAAAACAATCCGTGTTACAGTTATAGAGCAGGTCAGAAGAATCCATAAACAAAAAGAGTTTCACATGTCTACCCTTCATCTGAACAGAAGAGGCTCTGAGATTAAAGAGTGTACACAGAAAATGACATAACCTGTTGCTTCTCTTTTCAGATTTTATCTGAGCCTGCTGTGAATCTCCAGCACCTTCTGTCCTTATTCCTTAGATAAATTATCACAAGAAAAGGTCAATGATAATTTCCAGAAACTATGCAAGCAATAAATTGCTTATGGCCGTAAATGTTACTTACATCAGTGTCTTCCACCTTTTTTTATGCAATATACCCATTATGCAATATGTTATCTGTAGCTTTAGACTCCCTAACACTGAAAGAAGATAAGATAGATTGATGGTGGATGCTGAACTCTTCCAGTACCTCACTAGATGTTTACGCTGGAGTTTGAAAATTGCTATGACGACCGTGGCAATTGGCTCTCAAAGAGGGCTTCTGAGGTTCAACAGTAGAAATAAAATGTTAGCTGCAATCCCTTGGTTGTCTAGATATCAGAATTTGCCAAGGCATGCATTACGAACAGGATGTTGAGATCCAAACTAAGTACAATAGATAAAGAAGAATGAAAAATGAGGGCAGAGTGAACGAGAAGATTTCCATGAAAAGTTACAATGTCTCCTCCCCCTTTAGATACCTGACACCCTTCAGGACTCAACATTGGCATTCCACAATTTCAGATCAAAAAACCTCCTTCTTTGTTTATTACTTACCCCTCAACTCCAGATCCTGGGATAAAATGAGTTGTTTTCAGAACACATTTTCAACTGTTCATAATCCCCATTGACATAAACCTCTCTTTCTTCTCCACCCCTGTCATCAATACGAAATTCACTTTTTCCTCACTGTTGTCAGTTCTGAAGAAGGGTCATCCTGGACTCAATGTTAACTCTGTTTATCTCTCAACAGATGCTGCCAGAATTTGGTTTCCCCAGCAATTTCTCTTGTTTGTTATCCAAACATGTGATTGGAAATCGAATGAGTCATACGCTAAATATTGCCAAGTCAGTAATCTTAAAGTAAACATACTCAGGTGATCTATAACCACCATATGAAGCATTCATACAACAGCAAAATTAAATAGGTGTTGTTTCTATTGAATTAGCCATATTCTGGGGGAACAAGTATAGCAAAATAAATACAAATGCTTTGATTTATTGATTTTTAATTTTTAAAGAATCATTTAACTTTTGAAGTATAATGATCCCCACTCCTATAAGACCACAACCATTTTCTACATGCTACAAGAGTCCATCATTAGGATAAATTTGTTGGAGCAGTTTGGATGAAGGCCAATTCCGCTCCTATTGTGCATAAAACTTCTTTAACATATTAACAGCTAAAACCTGAATTATTCTTGAGCATTAGTTGACCTGAGCTTAGGACCAAATGAAATATTTGAGAAATCCCTGGGTCGCTATGATGCTATGATATAACGATCCTCCTCGAATCTGAATATTTGTTTGTGACATGTTCATAATCTATATATTTGTGGAATGGCTATTATCAGTTGTTGAAAAATGATTATATGTTGAAAACCTGCACCTAAAGAATAGAGAGCCAATGCATCTGCAAAGGTTAACTGGGCTAGACTGGTACATGGCTGAGGGAAATTGTGTTGTATAAATTACAGTATACAACCAGTGTGACAAATTGTAAGGGAAACAACATTTTTTTGCTTATTTCTGGCATAAAGTTAACCAGAACAAAGTGGATAGAATGGGTGAAATATATGAACATACAAGTGTTTCTTGTGTGTTTCGTCAATGCGAACTGGCTGTA
This sequence comes from Chiloscyllium plagiosum, assembly GCF_037043375.1. NCBI lineage: Eukaryota > Metazoa > Chordata > Chondrichthyes > Orectolobiformes > Hemiscylliidae > Chiloscyllium > Chiloscyllium plagiosum. The sequence continues at coordinate 18,327,519 of NW_028270167.1, read as the reverse complement.
GCACAATTGACGAATAGTGCACACTGTTTGGATGGCACAATCTTTTTACTGCACAGGTATAGCGATTTTCTGGAGCAATTTTCTATAGGGCAAGGCTGCACAGGAATACAACCATCGCGGTATACCAGAAATATCTGTACAAACAAGGAACAGGAGTAGTACACACAGCCTCTCAAGCCTGCTTTGCTATTTAATAAGATCTAGGCAAATCTGACTGCACCCCATTCCTGTATAACCCGGATGATCTTTTTCTCCCTTGCTCATCAAGAGTTAAAAATAGTCCAGTGGTTCAACAGCCTTTCAGAAGAGACCCAAAGACTCATGACCCTCTGTTGCCACATCTCTGTTTAAAATGAGTGACCTCTCATTTTTCAACAATGATCCTTAATTCCAAATATGGCTCAGAAGATCAGGAAATTTGAATAAACACACAAAATGTTGTATAAACTCAGCAGCATCCGCGGTGTGAGAAGCAGTTAACTTTCCAAGTCCAGTATAACTTATTTCAATCATTCTCAGTTCTGATTCACAACATTAACTCTATTTCTTTCTCCACATGATGCCAGATATGCTGAGTTTCTCCAGTACTTTGTTAGTTTTTGATTCCCAGCAACCACAGTATTTCACCTTTATTTCAGGAAGTTTGTTATCTAAGTGTACTACACTTGAAATAACCTGTATCAATTTTTTGCCTTATTGTATATTTGTGTTGTATTAAGATTCAGGTCAGACTCCACCGACCCAACTTGCCAATGTCCTCTTGGCAATGGTACCTTGCAGATTATGTTGGCTGAGAAAAAGTCTTCAGATTCCAAATAAAAAAAATCAATTTACTGAAAAAAATGACTATCATACATTAATTAAAAAGTAAATAATGCAATATACATTGTTTCCAAGTTACTTGTAATGATTTTGAATCATGTTATTTACAGGGGAGGACCACAATATTTTATTAAAATGTTTATTTTATGATAAATTCATTTTCAGCTGTCTCAGCAAAATTGGACCAGGTTACTACTTTTTAACATATTGATTTAAAGAACATAATGTAAAATGATTTATATTCTTGTTCAGGTTTGGGGAAGCTTTACAGATTTTGAATATACAAGTAATTTTTTATCAAAAAGTTTAGATTGCAACCATATGCAACCTGTGTGTTTCGAGTACAATTTCCCAATGTGGAGAAGCCACCCTATATAATGTTTAAGGACTGATGTATACAATGCATTTTCCTGTTACTGATACAACATAAATTCATGAAATTGTTTTGAAATGACTAAATTAAAATTAAATAAAGACATTCTCCAACCATTCAGATCTGAATAATCTCACAGTAATAGTTACTTCAACATTGCAGGTTCAGTCTTCTAAGAAATGTGGTTATAATGGTCTTGGGCATTATGTCCAAACTAGACAAAGTAGAGACTTTCGAAGATATGTATCCATTGTACTATATGTGCTTTGCCTCAATGCCTAAATCCAATTCTGCTCACTTCAGACTGACTACAATGGAAGCTATCCCACTGTGTAACATTTCAATTTATTTTTAAATACAAGAGACAAATTAACAATTGCTAACATTTATCTTGGTTTCTGGGTTACAAAAGTTTTGTTGATTTAAAACATTCCAAAATGCTGCTTCCTCCAGTTAGATGTTGTCCCATATTTATGAAATTAGACCTCCTGTTGAGTTCCAAGACTCCCACTGGGTTTGAGCTGTTTAGGCCAAAGAATTGTGTGCAATTGCCATTGTAAATACAAATCCTGGATTCCAGCTTTTGATCAGAATCTAGTTGATTTATCTGTACAGACGTAAAACTTCAGTCACCCTGTCAGTTCTTAAAACCATTTTTGTTTTTTTTTTTGAAACCACAATATTTCTGTCTTCTTTCATTTATAGATATGGCAAAAGAATTTGCAAATTTTCCCTTTTTTTTACGCAACTTACTCTCCTCTCTTGAAGGCATTTATTTAGGCACAGTTCCTTGCCTCCCCTATTTTAATGTTTTACCATAAGCAATGATTGTTGACAAACTAACAACTTGAAGCTCTCCTCAACCAATATCCATTTCAGCTGAGCCAGTGATGACAGAAGGTAAGCAGTCAATGCTAAAGTGACAACTCAGCTAATTCATTCTACTATGTCAGCATGAATCCTGATGGAGCCTCCTTCATGATAATATCTTTCCAGCCCTCCTGGATTATCTCCCAGTAGTTTGTCAAAACATTTTACATTTTAAATACCATAAAATGTGCTCATTTTATTCTTTAAATTAAACCACATAATTGTGACATCATGGTGGGTTTTGCCATTTTATATATTAATATATTATATTAATATAAACAGAGCCATTTTCAAGCGTGTATGAATTGTTATATTTCAAGGATGTGTAATCTATTAGCATGTGAACAGCATACATTCTGCATGACTGTTAATAATATGATTACGGAGATGGTTTTGTGGTGCAATCGTAGTGTCTTTGCCCCTGACCAGGAGGCCAGCATTCAAGTCTCACCAGGTCCTGAGGTGTGTAATAGTACCTGTGAACAGGATGATTGGAAAAATAGGTTACATTTTTAAAAAAATGATTATGAAGGTAACTCTTGCCCCATTCGCATTCCAATTTACCTCAATATATTTGTCTTTCAGTAAACTTTCTGTCTTTATTCAGAAAAAAAACCCTGAGCATCTGAAACTTGTGACATCAGCCAGTTTAATCACAAATAATTCTTAAACTTTGAGCTGGTGACGTGAATAAAGAATGACAAGGAAATCAGTGTCTACATGGAGGGCAGCAGAAACTAATGACACAATCAACATACTGCAAAGCAAAAATGCGTTCCTGCAAAAATAAAGATGCAAAAGATGCATCAAGAGGAAGTGTGTATTATTTTAGGAGATCCAGTGGTTATGATGACTGAACTTAATACTGAGGCTAAAAGGCTACAATCTGGTAAATCGAACAATGAGGTGCTAAGCCTGAAGATTTTACATGCTATCATTGTATATCTTGATAAATTTAATATTCCAACTAATAGTATGTTACTCCAGGATAGCTGGTTCCTACTGTGTACAGCAATTTAGAATTGTTTTCAAAGATGCTGCATGATTAATTACCTTAATTGGTGCTAATATGGATCCTTAGCATGAAGGAGGTATCCCTTGAGGAAGTGAAAATAGCATTTTTTTAAAGAAAATATGTTGAGTAATTATATAACACAATCTGTAATTCAATCTAAAACATTACAAGATCTATGTTAAAATCATACACTTCTCAAAAACATATGGAATTGCAATTAAGATTTCAATTCTCTGCAGGAACTAAGAAATTAAAGGAATTTTTAACAAACTCCTCATGGAAATGTGTGCCTTTAACTGTCCTTCCATTTCATTTTAAACTATGCATTTTGCCAGATAACCTCTTAGAATATCAGGTCAACCGTAACACACTGTACCATGGAATTTGAGACACATGTTTAAGGGTGCCATAAAGAGAGTTCCCTAGGTCACTGGGCATGTAGTTCTTTTCTCTATAATGCAGACTCAAGTTGCACAAGGCAAACTATCCTCCAGGTATAAAAGAGAATTAACAAACCATGGAAGCAGGTTGTTTGGTGTGTCATTTAAATGACTAGTAAACATGATAGACGAACTAATCTTTGATTAACACCACAAAAACCAGTGTAAAATGCAACAGATGTAAAAGATTCAATTGTGGTGTAACTGACTAAAATGTTTGCTTCGTAAAATAGAAGAATTTAAAAACTTACAGGATAGAAATGAGCACTTGCCTTTAATTAGGTAACAACACAATGCCTTGCCAAAGATGCATCGTGGGATGGCACGGTGGCTTAGTGTTTAGCATTGCTGTCTCATAGCGACAAGGATCCAGGTTCAATTCCAGCCTCAGGTGATTGTCTGTGCGGAGTTTGCACATTTTCTCCGTGTCTGCACAGATTTCCTTCAGGTGCTTTAGTTTCCTCCCACAGTCCAAAGATGTGCAGGTTAGGTGGATTGGCCATGTTAAATTGCCCATAGTGTCCAGGGATGTGTAGGCTAAATGAAATGCAGGGTTACAGGAATGGGGTGGGTCTGAGTGGAATGGTCTTTAGAAGGTTGGTATGAACTGAATGGGCTGAATGTTTCCACCCTGAAGAGATTCTATGATTCAAAAGAGCAATTCCATATTCTAATAAAGAGAGTACAATGAAAGCCATCTTTAAGTGGAATTTAACATATCCCACACCTGTTATGAGTTGTGGTAAAGGAATATTTGTTCAAGGTCAATAAATAGTAGAATATTGTGTGAAAGCTGTCTCTGGCGATCAAATAAAATTCAAAGGCAAGTTTACATGATACCATCAAATGCTCCCTCAATACCTAGGGAGACCATTCTAATACAATCTTATAACATTGGACACAATGAGAAATTCACCCTTGAATATCTGATTTATCTCTTATTTCTAATGGTAAAATTCCAGTTGGTAGAAATGGATCCACTGATGTAAAGTGAGAAAATTCAATAAGAATTTTGGATGCTAAGGAATTCAGCTGATTCCATAATTCATCATAAAATGTTATTGAAAAAGCAGAATATTATGGTTGTTGGAACTCTGAAATAAAAAACAAAAATGTTAGAAATGCCCAATGCCACCATCCTGAAATGTTAATCCTGTAGATAGGTGCTGCCTGAGGCTGAGATTTTCCAGAATTTTCTGGTTTTATTGTTAGAAACTGTGGACTTAACAACTAGCATTCCTTGTTCTTGCGCATAATGCTAACAATCTCATTAGAGTTCAAAGCTCATCAGTCGAAAGTCTGCTAATTTGGAAAATCCGCAAGTTATAATATGTACAAACCGTGCAATCATTTTTTCGTTGAAACTTTAGTTCAGTTCTGGAAGATCAATAGATAAATGCCAACTGTACATCTTGATACCAGCTTTGCAAACATTCTGTCAAAACTCTGTTAAATCAACCACATTAGGACTCTCCTATTCGATGTGCTCAAGGAGCTATGGATCAAGAATTGCCTTATTCAACCACATGAAGACATACAACAGAAACCCAATCCTGAGTGGAATTAAAGGACAGTCAATAACAATAATAAATGCAAGGGATTTCCTAAAGTAAGACTTCAAGTCTATCTCATGGGATATCCACAATACAGAGCAATTACAACAGAATGATATATCATATTGGTCATTGAGAAAATCAATATTTTCATTAAATTTCCTACTGACCTGGAAAAGCTACAGAATGTCAATATCAAGGTTCAGCGAGGAGTAATAGATCATTGGTGTCCCTATAGCTATTAAGTCATCAAAGAATTTCAATTGATCAATGCACTATTGACTATTAATGTTCATTATTCTTGCAGGTTTCTGTCAGGCACATAGGTAATAGTTATATTGTTATCATTCTAAGTTACTGATTTTTATCACTTTTTTTTGAAGGATAACTCAACAATGGACTCAAGACATAGAGCATAGAACAGTACAGCACAGAACAGGTCCTTCAGCCCACGATGTTGTGCCACATGGTTCCTCAATTCCCAAAATCCTCAAGCAGTCTATAGACATCAATTGACCTCTGCAGCTACTGGAACCATCATAGGCATCTTGAGGCAATGTGCCAAATTTATTTCAGAACAACCCATTTGGGTCTCCAGGTTTACTATCATAACCTTATAATGATGCAGCTCTGACTGAGGCGATGAAAAGAAAGCTGTAATTTAGGCCAATGTAGGGTAGCAGTCAATGTACCTTATAAGATTTATCCCATGCACTGTTAATATAACAGATGATCAAACACATTCAGCTACGTGTGTTTTGTCCTTTAATGAACCCTCTTTGCAACATGCAATTAATCAAGTAACTGCCATGTCTCAATACCACTTACATCACAGATCCTTTGAAATATTCTCTCTTTTTTGTTCAAAGTTGAATAAAACAGACTGTATTGTCTTACTGTTCTTAATTTATGGCTTTAATTTGGAGAGCAATGGAACAAAAAGTACAATTATAAAGTTTCATTGGCAATGCTGCATTCATCCTAAATTTGAAGAAGACCTTAATTTAGTTTGGTCAGTGCACTGGCCAAAAGCAGGCGAGGAATGGGGACTGTTAATGAAATTATTGAACTGGGGCTCAGCTGCCACTATTAAGACCCCAGTGAGATTTATGTGTAAAGTAGTGCTGCCATACTTACTTACCAAAACCTTTTGTGTATTGTGTACAATAATAAACAGAAGCTGGTCATTTCCATTTCTGGATAAAGGGCGCGCACATAGAATACTCACAAATATGGGAATAATTTTGCTGACAATTTATGTTAACTTTTCATATTCAGCTTTGTAAAGGTTTTTAAGCTGTGGTTGAATAATGTTCTGAAAACTTAAATAGCAAGAGGAGAAGGAGGGAATGGAGCTGGAACTACAGGGACCTCAGTTAATAGGAGACATGATTACAGGAAACCTTACACTCCTCAGAGTCTGTAGATCGCAGGTAAGAAATCCACATTTCTCTTCAAGCCCCTCTCTAAGAAAACTGTTCTTGAAGCCCATGCCTGAGAATGTAGCAGCAGAATGTAGCTGCAAGGATATGCTCCTGTGCATAGCTTTCTGGTTATGGGGATGTTGAAGGTACATGTGCATTAATTTCTTATGAGTTGATAATGCACTTCATACGCATTGTATGACTGACCCTTGTGCTATTTTACTCCACAAATGTACTGGAGAATGGACATCCAAGGTCTGATTGAATCTCCTATCAATTTGGAATGAACACTATGTTAGTAGAGGCACAAAAGACTCCCCCAAGGGTGGTCCTGTAGCATTCATAAACTCTTTGATTGACCACAGTGTGCCAATACTATGGAGGAGAATCCCATACAAGACGCTAGTGCTCTTATCGATAAGATGTGGTTGCAGATACATGACCCAGGGTCCACGTATCTGCAGGCCATAAACTAAAATAGAATTCATCACAAAGAGTTCTGCTCTAGCCTTCTCTTTATTAATCACTGCAGGTCTTAGAACTGTGGAATTTCTGACCAACTCATGATTTGTGGCCTGCAAATGTTAGGTTTTTTAGCCCAAACTTGACATAGCCTAGTTAAAACTTTCTGGTTTATCTTGTCTTCAGATTTAACTTCTTTTGTAGAGGTGTTCTGTACTGTGTAGTTTGGCTTCTTTATCAGATTTATCTTTAAGAATTTTCAGCCACTGACACTTCCTTTCCTCTTTATTGTGTGCTCTTATTGCTATGCAACATGGCCATACCAGCTGTCAGGATTACATTTGGCACAAAACTGGAATAAATAAATGAGATCGGCTCTTGTTATTAAGGTTTTCTTTATTAACAATGCATTCTATTCTGAACTGAATGCTATTTATATCTGAACAATGGAAACTCAGGGAGGTTAGCATTCCACATAACAGTGTAGAAAGGCATGCATCAGTGTAATAAAGTTAGAACTGCCATTTTAAACAGTAATCTGCAGAAAAAATCAATTACTGCAAAATATAATATCTCAAATGACAAACCATATGGAGCTGCTTCTTGATATTTTCTACTCTACCTGTTCAGAGATGTTGTGATACAACTCTGGAACAGGTGGAAGTGAACCCAGACTTCTGCACTGATGGTTAGTGTTCGTGAGTTTGCTCCTTATGTTTCACTGCTAACTACATGGCTGGACAATTTCAGATCCAGTGACTGTTTCTGTGCAATTTCTAAAGTTATGGATTTATCATTTAAGAACTTCATCACTTGACCTTTCAAAATCTATGATTCAGAAGCGTTATTCTTTACTAGGATTTCCCGACCAGGAACAGCCAACCTGGAAATGGTGTATCTTTCAGCTCTGACAAGGCTAAGGTGACAACATTTCAATGTTTACTCATCCACATTGGCCAAAGGTCATGGGCAATCAACTTAGAAGAAGCCCAACTACTCCATCCACAAACACATAATACAGGTGAATCCCATAGACAGCTTTGGATGGGCCTTTGGATGGGCCTTTGATCTCACTTCAAAGCTAAGTAGGAGATTTAATGGTTTATATGCAATGCAACATTTTATGAAAGGTAGTCTCCCAAAATCCAAATGGTGTGTGATTAAAAGCAGTTTGTGATTGCAGCTACATCTGAGAGCAACATCAAACATTTTCTGCGAAAAAATATATGCTTTTGAAGAAAAATGCGAATCAAGATTTAAACAGCACTGTTTTATCCAATTAAATGAAATCCATGCAGAAATGTAGAGATAGTTGGCGGGGCCTGTGAATGGGGATAGTCCGAGAGCAGAGTGAAGCTGATTCTCGCATTCACAAAACCGTGGAGTAAGCCATGGAGAAGAGGACTATTGCTCATGCGAGGATGCAGAGATCTCAGTGGCTATCTAAGCCAATGACATTCATTATACTGTGCTAGAATGCTCTCCCATTAACACCAGTGCTCACTCATTCTTAACCAGCACCAGTTTTTATCCCTCCTAGACAACCAATTCCCTCTTTTATGCAACAACATGCAGCTCTCAGTGAGCCATTATAAAGAGGCCAGTCCTGGAGACCCTCAGCTTCACCTCTGTCTCCCAGGAAGAAGCCACTGAACCTTAACAGGATACATCAGCAAGGCTTTCACCTGCAACCCCACCAGCTCAGAGACTTTCACCTCAATCTTATCTAAATTAGACTTATGAGCACAATCCAGTGAGCACATAATTGACATATCTCTGCAGCCGGAAGAAATGATTGAGGTCTCTGGCACTTAGAGGACTGCCAGAGACAAGACATTTACTCAGCCCCAGCAAGAGGTGAGTCCAGGTTCTTGTCCATTGATAACTTTGTTAAACTGCATAGATAGACTCATGGACATCATGCAGGTTTGTCAGAGTGACTGGATGAGCTAGACCAGTGGATGGAGTAGTCCATCAATATTTTTCAATAGCATGGGCTAACATGCAGAGATATGACCAGTACACTAAGACTGCTTGACATACATGCAGACCTTTATCCAGCTGACACCCACAAGAGACCACACCACCTGACCAAGCCAGCTTGGACTCATATTGCAGCCCAGGTCAATGCTTATTCCAAGTGAAGTGGAATGCTCAATGGTGTAAGAAGATTGGTGTGCAGTTATAGATGGAGAAAGTGAGGACTGCAGATGCTGGAGATCAGAGCTAAAAATGTGTTGCTGGAAAAGCGCAATAGGTTAGGCAGCATCCAAGGAACAGGAGAATCGACGATTCGGGCATAAGCCCTTCTTCAGGAGATTATAGCAGTTATAGATGCTTATTATCAATGATAGGCCACAAGAGGGATGAGGGATCTTCACTTCATTTAATCCTTTCTCTCAGGGAGATAAGTGGTGCCAATAGACACCCATACATAGGAGGCACCACACACAGGACCCCCAGAGTCCCAGAATACTTCCGAAGTATCCAGACTTCCATTGGCCCTCTCCACCTGTGATCCCAAAACCTGCAGCAGTCTAAACTGAGGAGGGGCAGCCTGCATTTGGGCAGGAAACTCTCAGCCGACTCTGGGTGAGGATGATTGCCCAAACTCTTGAAGCCAACAATTATAACCTCAGGGCAGGTGTTGGGGTTGGACTTAAATGTAGTGGGGAACAGAAGTAGAAAAGAAACCAAGAACACATAGGTGGCATGTGACACATCATTGCATTACACATTTGTAATTACATGGTCAGTGTTATAATGTCTACTCTGGTAAAAGTCTTGCTGTTGAACATGGTTAAGTTACAAGTGATGAGCAGCCATTTCCAGCATCCCAAGGATGAAAGTTGCAATCGTCAAGTAAATAATTGGCTCCCTGACTCAGATAGACTGGAACAGTAGGAATATAGGTATAGGAGTAGACCATTCAGCATCTTGAGCCTCTTCTGCCTTCAATTAGATCATGAGTGATCCATGGCCTATCTCCTTATACTTGCCTTTGGGCCATATCCTTAATATCTTTGCTGAATAAAAAAAAATCCACATCTCAGATTTAAAATAACAACTAATCCAGCATTAACTGCTATGTGCAGAAGAGAGTTTTAAACCTGTCCCACCTTTTGTGTGTAAAAGTACTTCTTAGCATCTCTCTTAAATAGTCTGGCCCTATTTCTTAGACTATGTCCCCATGGGAAATATTCTCTCATTATTTACCCTGTAAAGCCCCTAAAAAATGTATGGGTTTTGATTTAATCATCTTTCATTTGTCAGGCCAGAAGATAGAATCCTGGAAAACTCATGCACCATGCAGCATTGGTGCAGTGAAAAACAAAAATAACATTTCAGCTCGATGGCCATTCACTAGAACTGGAATAAAAAACAAAATTGCTAGAGAAACCCAAAAGGTCTGGTAGCTGCTGTAGGAAGGAAGTAGAGTCAATGTTTCAAGTCCAATGCTTTCTTCTCACTGGCACTGCCAGACTTGCAGGGTTTCTCCAACAATTACTGATTTTGTTTCAGATCTCGAGCATTCGCATTCCTTTGTTTCATTACACTAGAACTGGAATATGTTCAAGTTTTTGAACATTTCCAGAGCATGGGGACAAAGGGGAGTGAAGTCAAGCAGAAGAAAAACAACTATAGTTGGAGTGATAGCATGTCAAAAGGGAAACAGAGCAAGTGAATGAACTAATATGGTATAAACGGTTACATCAAAAGAGTGGAGGTGGGACATAGAAATCATGAAAAACTGAGCAAGGAAACAAAAACCACCAATAGGGAGAAAAACCCCAGGGTGAGGATCACCTGATTAGCAATCCCCACCTGAAGATTCAGTGCACAAGCTCCCGCCCAGTCCTTTTAGGACGAGCACAACATCTTCCAGCTGCCTGAGAATGGGAGCAGTGGTTAAAATCTAACTCAGTTCAACTTCTAAACCTATTAGTGGGAACTGGTTATTATAAACACACTTCATAAAACATTATAGGGTCACTTCATAAAAATTACAAGCCAAAAACAATTAACTATACAGAAAAGCAAATGAATCTCCAGTGGAAAAATCATGTCATTGTTATGATGATATGATGACATCAATTGTCTTCCTCATTAGTCCAAATTGTCCATTGTTAATTATCTTATCAGGAAGAAGCCCATTACTGCCACTATTTAGCCGGCTTGATGGGAATGAAATGAAATAATTAAGAAACAGATTACAGAACTGAAAAATCTGCATTTCCTTAATTTGTTTGGAACAACAACATCCAACCTCAAAAGCTCACACTTCCATTTATTTCAACCAGCACAATTTCTTTAGTGTAGCAGAAAATTGATTATTAAAGTAGTCTAGAACATTTTGTTCCTTTCAATTTGCTAACCACATTTTGGCTAAACATTGCACAACTCACTTGGCTATTCTACATCCAGACATTGTCAATCAACAACTTTAATATTAGGATCTAAGAATATGTCTTCCCTCCTGACCGAGAAAATGTTGGTAGGAATTGAATTATTAGGATGATTAGAGCTGGCTAGTGGCTGTTTCCAGAATGTAACAGCTGCTTATAACCCAAGAGATAGCATAGCAGTTAGATAAGATATATATTAAAGATGATAACTTACTGCTTTGTCGTGAAGGTGATCAGGTTTAACGGTGTAAAAATACTTTCGTCAATATTCAATGAGTATTTCTGATCAAATAATAGATATTGAAAACTCCTAAGCAATTTTCTATCCATACACATAGCACTCCCTCCTGCTTATTACATTTCATTATCACTCACTACACATGTTACGATTCAGGCAATTCTAATTGCTCCACTACAAGGCTTCTATTATTCCAGCTTATTTTCATTCCAGGAAATTGAAAGTATTAACAAGCAGTTACGTAAACTACCTATTTATTTAATTGACAGTATTTAATAGTATGAAGTAAAACAATGTAATGACACTCCTTTTCTAAACTCCACATGCTGCAGTAAGCACTTCTTATTATTTGTTTCCGTCCTTTGTTGAGACATAGCAAAATTTATGGTATTGAATGTTGTTAAACTGCTGATGGCATAAATTATGCCAGACATAAATTTATTTGGAATAGGTTGTTTTGTCTCTATTTTTCCTCATTAAACTCTGGCCCATATAGATTTAATGCAGAAAAAAAAAGGTAACCATAATAACAGCAGATAAATTGCTTACCAGGGTCTTGAGAAAGTACATCAGGCTTCCAAAATGCTGCACATGATAAGTTATGAATTGTACTCACTATTTTCAAAGAGTTGAATTTTTAATCTCAGTGCCATCAAGAGAGATACTGAACAGAGGTGAAATATTCTTCTCGGATAACACAAGATGAATGGAAAATCAAGTAAATGGTTAGCTTGTGCACACATGTGGATTTTCCACTTGTCACTTTGAATGAACTGTGAATAAGGTGTGTGTTTAGGATTTTACATGAGATTTGTTTTCTCAGGCCTAGTTTTTTGAGTCCATGTCTAGGTGAGTTTTTCTCCATATGATTACACAGCTACTGTTGTCCTCTAGTTTGAGTTGGACAATGTAATTAGAACCTGACAGATTGAACAATGTTCATTACAATTTGACTCATAGCATCAAGTACATATTCAAACAAATCTCAGAAACTGACCAGATTTGTTCCAAGGAACATTAGTAAACTTAAAATGTATTCTTGATTAACTGTATTCCAATATGATCTAAAACATTTTCTACATTTTCATCCGAATGTTGAGCCTGAATCACTTCAGGCTGGGACACAAAAACCTTGACCTTACTTACACAATGACAGTATTTTTTGGGTTTTGTGATAATTGCAAAAACACTTTATATGAGGATGGCTCTAAGATGCTCTACAGAACCCAAACGTGTGCTTATCTCTATCAGTTCTTGGTAATTTTTTAACATTGAATGACCATGTGGTTTAAAGCTAAGATGTTGCAAAGTGGTCCTTAACATTCTGTTTTTACTCACTAAATACCGGCATAAAATGTGAAAAAATTGACAAAGATCAGAACTTAAATCGGCAAACTATCATAGCTTTAAAATGCTGCAAAAAGCCCAATCCAACAATGTAAGATACAATCTCTTACAATGAATAACCTGTGAATAAAAAAAAATCTAAAAATACTTTTGGTTTCAATAATTGAAAGAGATCTGACCTCATTCACAAATTAATTGCAATTACTTGACCACAAAAATCTGCAGATTTCCTGCATTTAGCACTAGTGGTGGTAGACCAGCTATATTTTTCTTTCAATAGGGTCAATTTTCCCATTACCAAGTCAAACAACTGTATACTGGAATGTAATGTCAAAAATAATGTTGTGTAATGTAAAATTTGTAGATTAGTTTGGGTATAAAGGAGTAATTCTTTTCTTTGGAAACTGTTGCTTAATGTGTTACACCGGCCATCTTGCTTTGGTCTATGCAGCTGGAGAGAATGGGAAGCTTATTTCTAGAATACTGTCTACACATTCATTCCAATGTTCTTGGTTTCTTACAGACAAGTCCAACCCCTCTACTTTGGATTAACCTGACATTAGGGGTTCAGTGGAGTGGGCATACCAACTTAATCCTAACGCATCAATCAGGAAACTCATGGGATCAAGTACTAAGCTAGTTATAAATCCTGCTTAATTTTACTCTTACTTCAACTTAACATTAACCTTTTAACACTCCCACAAATACGTTAATTCAACCACTAAATTTAAAAATTCTTGATGGGAAGCAAATAATTTTATACTGTATTGGATATTTGATAGTGTCTTACTAATATGTTTTGCTAAATTCCATAAAACTGCTGTATTTTGTCATTTGTATTGCTCTGGGTTATAAAAAGAGGTATTTGTGCACAAGTATTCGTTATAAAAAAAATCCCAGAGATCATTCCAAAATATTGATTTGTGCAATTGTTATACTTTTGTTGAATAAATTTGTTTGTGTTTATTTAACTGACTTTGTACCATCCCTTTAATAAATAGCCAGAATGACAATGCCATGCTTGTTTTTATTCAGTTACATTGAATTTGTGCTTCAGGAGTTACTTATGTCATTTGAAATTAATATTATAAATGAAATGGAAGCTTTGTGTCTTATTACAAAATGATGTCTCCAATAAGTCAATTCTAAATGCTCAATTCTAACAGAACAATAGACTTCTGATGATTCGATTATGTTTTATTCACAAACAACTCATATGCATCATAGTCAGAATGTGTTGTTTCTTGTCAACTCATAATTAAGCTGCAGTTACTGAAGAGAATTGAGGAAATTTTATGTGGACTTTATATGGATTTTTTGTCCAATGGATCCTCACCACAGTCACCTTGTTTAAAAATGCACCAAGTACTTTCACGGTCATTGTCCTCATAGGATCTAAAGAGCCTGATTGATCTGGTGTGATGGAGGACAATTACTTGGTAGTCTAACGAGAAAAGACTCTTATTTTAAACAAGATGTGGCTCTTGCACGGTGTAAAGATCACATTTTTATTTTACTCTGTAGAAAGAAAATGGGAATAAAATAAATACTGCTAAAAAAGGAAAAATATAAGGGTAGCATCTTACTCAAAATCGACTAAGTGTCAATTTTGTTGAGATTCACAGAGGATTTCTTTCTGCAAGTCTAGCAGGTTTTCTCATCCTAGCTTCAAAAATCGACTTCATTACCTATAACCACGCCCCTATGGCATCCTGTCTATTGTATTCTCCCAGCCTTCACAGAGGATGTATTGGCCTGAGATTCCTAGCACCAGCACCATCTTTAAAGCTCAGCTGTATGCCTGGTGCTGTCAGTCTGCAACCTCCCTGTACAATTCCCATCAATTGCCCCAGGCATGTTAGACAGAGGGAAGTTTTAACTCTCCACTGCTAATAGGGATCTGGAGGTCCTGGTGGGTGGGGTTTGCGTGGCCACTGCCTGTGGATTGAGCCCTGAGATGTTTGTGACTGATCTGGTTAGCTAGAGTCATCAGGTTACTGCTCTGATTTACCTGCTGAGAATTATTGCCGTCTTGTTCTACCCGGTGGCAGGGAGAACGGGAAATTACATATCAATCAGGAGATGTGACATATTAATGAGGATTTTAATGCATGCAAATAGCCCACTCATCACTGACAACCAAAAATCTTATCCTACCGTTCAACACTTGGATGGAAAATGGGACATTTTTCTTTCAATGTAGAGCAACTCCTCGCTGGGCCATCTCACAGGACGTTTTGAACTTCCTCTTGAATGCCCAGATTGTTCAGCGCTGATGAATATTCCAAAGTTTGCAAGGAGTTAGTTTGCAACTCAGAAAAAAACTAAATGAAGCTAAGTGATGATTTTGAGACAACAGTAAAACTTATGGGGGCCTGAATGGCATCAGTTATGTTGATAAATCTGGGAGAATCACAGGTAAAGTTCAGCAAGGCCAATCTCAATGATGGAAACAACTCACCGCATTACAGAACTAGGTTCGATCTGTTGAGGACAGATTCTCATCAGGCAGAGGTAAATTGGTCTTAAGAAGAATTATTGTTTATTAACAACCTTAGTAAATGCAAATCTTACCTCATTAATATGCAACTTTCTATCCTACCATCCGCCAAAAGCAAACTAGACACTGGAAATTTGCTTCATGGAAACCATAGCGGATACCTGGTGATTTCAGATCTCCACTGACTCTGAAGAAGCTTCCATGTTTGTCATCATGACATGGCATCTCAGGATACAATCCATGGACACCAACTGTATGGGCATGAGCATCCAATAATTGCCTTCATCTCAGGATCTTCCAGTTCACTTGCAGGATGTTTACGAAGTTAAGGCTGGTTCTTCAGGGCAAACTGGTAACTATCATTGAAAGATTGCAGCACAGACGATTCATACTCCTGGATGCACACACAGTTCATGGACTGGACCAGACTGCATCTCAGGGCTGTTCACTTGCTCTCTAAGCACTTGCTCACTTAACACCTATCTGCACACCTATTGTCTCCTTGTTTCAGTTTGCCTCACTTTTGGATGCCTATTGGGACAGTGACAAAACCAGGCACCAAAAGAGAAAATGCTGGAAAACCTCAGCAGGTCTGGCAGCATCTGTAAGGAGAGAAAAGAGCTGACGTTTCAAGTCTAAGTGACCCTTTGTCAAAGCTGGAGAAAAGCAGACAGCTTGCTTTGTGGTCAGCAGTCTTCAAACAAGTGGCAGGACATCTTGTTCTTAGGCACCATGGTATGTTAATCTCACAAATGCACCATGTGTTGGAAGGAGAAAGTGAGGACTGCAGCTGCTGAAGATCAGAGTCAAAAAACGTGGTGCTAGAAAAGCACAGATGGTCAGGCAGCATCCGAGGAGCAGGAGAGTTGACGTTTTGAGCATAAGCCCTTCATCATTCCTACACCACACTTTTCAACCATATGCTCGCAGTTTATGCAGCAAACTCACTGCATGTGCAGCAAGCTGGCAGCATGTCTCAAAGCCTTCATGCTGGAAATCAAAAATGCACAACGAGAAGGAAAATGGCCACATATGGTGGCAAAGAAAACCCTTTTGAACTCAAGGAGAGAACCCCTCCATGGGAGTCTGTGCAACTGACATAGCCAAAACATGTAAGATTCAGCCCAATGTTATTTTTTGATACCATGAGACTGGACAAGTTGGTACCATCTGTAGTAGGTTCAGGGGATTTCAGCATGGCAACAACTTTTGGATTGATCCAGCTTTAGTTTAATGTTGATTCAGTGAGTGAAATGAACAGAAATCTTCATCAAAGACTGACAACACCATCTCTCTGTCCCCTTCCTCTGTAGTTTGATGTCTCTCACTCTATCAAAACAGCAGGAGAAATTACATTCAGAGACACTGAAAGAAATAATTTTAAAACATAAATGGGAAAGGAACTACTAAAGTCCAAGCAATTAATGCGTAAATTAAACACTATAATAACATCAATTAGAATCAAGAAGATTGCAAGAAAAGCTTATTCTACTTTTGTGGGTTGAACTTATGATATTAGCCTGTCTTTTCCCTGACTGTATATATTATTTCCTACCCATAATATTTGTGTCAAACTGATGTCTTTTTTGTTATTCATGAATGAGTGTGCATTTCAGGTAAAATGGCATAAGCTAAAGTTTAATAATAGTGGATTCGTTATTAATAATCTGTTTTCTTTTCTCATTTCATCAAAGTGCAAATAATAAAAAGAATTTGTAATGCATGGAATTAGTGATCCTGTTCATGATAAAACTTGGTGCACATAATTTTTTGATTCCGAATTGCAGTCAGTTAGGTTAATTAATATTCATGGTTTCATTAGATTCATACACATTTGTCATGTCTTGTGGAATAGAGGGGCTCAATTATCAGCACACTCTTCCCAACTGGGTTGTGACACCAATAACAATGAGGCACAAGTTACCTTTTTATGAGAAAAATTATTACCACTAATATATGGGATATGCAGATCGAAAATACATCACCTTCAAAATCAAGAGCTGTTCTCTTACTCCAGTCCGAGTGATCTCATCATTTTGGATGGTACTTAACGTTGTCCTCAGCATTAACCTTTTCAGAGCCCCATACTTTATGCACCAGTAATAACTTGTGTCATTTTGTCAATGTAATATGGAGCGTCTGTATCTAAAACATTATTACTGCATTATTGTGTAATCAAATAGCTCGTATATTGATTATAAAAGTGCTGTTTAAACATCTTGCAATGATCATTACAATTATCTTTTCATGGGAATTAATGTGTAGCATACATGTATTTCCTCCAACATTTTGTCCATCATGCCTTGATGTTGACAGAACAAACCTTCACTTATTTGGTCATCACATATGAGTAGTTCTGAGAAAACATCATGCATGACATAGCCAATATTCATTTTGTTAAGAAAACGTACATTCTCCAACTCCATTGAAAACAACTTCACAAGAGTGCTGCCAGTATATTGAATGCTTTTCCAGCACCCAACTCTTGACTCTGATCTCCAGCATCTGCAGTCCTCGCTTTCTCCTATTAAATGCTTTCATCTGTTCCATATCCCGAACACAGCAAACATCGCATTTGAAAGTGTTCTGAATTGTTACAGGTACAAAATGACTCTATTAAAAAAGAGAACCAGTGCAATGATTTACAGGGAGCCAGGAATTTACAATCTACATCTGTTGTCCTCAATTACAATCAGGAATAAACATGCTTTATCCTGTCTGTTTGTTGGATGGTTACACAATCAGTAAGTTCTGTCATTATTTAAAATGAACAAAGGAAACTCCTACAAGTAAACCCATGAAAATGTCCACTGACAGAGAAAGGGCATATTCTGATATAACCTGCTTTGCTTGTTTGCCATAATTTGCCTCTCTCCTATCTCCCTCATTCCCAATGAAGGGCTTACGCCTGAAACGTCGATTCTCCTACTTCTCGGATGCTGCCTGACCTGCTGTACTTTTCCTGCACCACACTCTCCACTCTCTCCTATTAATTGCCTGCATATAAACAATAAAGGTAGTAGCAGCAGCAGCAGTAGCAGAGGAGCATTAAGTTTATTGAAAGCTGGCGGGGTAAACACATGATAAACAACCATCAAAAATGTTATATCACACCTGGAACATCTTAGCCCCCTTACCTAAGGAAAGATATACTTGCTTTGGAGACAGTGCAGATAAGGTTCACAATGTTGATCCTGGATATGAACAAGCTGTCATATGAAGTAAGGTTAATTGGGTTGGGCCTGTACTCATGGAGTTTATAGAATGAGATTTGACAGGGTACTTAGGGAGATGTTATTCTGGGAGAACCAGAACTAGTGGGCATAATGTCAGAGGAAATTGTCACCCAGTTCGGACAGAGTTAAAGAGGAGTTTCTTCTCTCAGAATCTGTAGAATTTTTAACTTTAGAGAAACAACGAAGCCATTAAGCATATTCAAGGCTGAGACAGACAGATTTTTTTAATCAGTAAGTAAATCAAAGGTTATGGGGAAAAGGCAGGAAGGTAGAGTTGAGGATTATCAGATCAGTCTTGGTCTCATCAAATGATAGAACATACTTGATGGGGTGAATGGCCTATTCTAATCTTACATCTTATGGTCTAAAAGACGATTTTTTAAAAATCTATTATTAAAAGCTAATTGGATTAGCAGCACCTGAACTGCTTTGTCATTGTCCTAGTCATTTCCTTCTTGAGTTCCCTGCCAAAAAGTAGTCCATGGTGATCATTCACTGATCCATAGCAAAAAGCTGTGATATTTTACTGCTATTACAATGAGAAAGCAGGACAAAGGGGATGCAATGACCCAGTGGTATTATCACCAGCCTGTTAATCAGAAATCCATGCTCTGGGAACTGGGGTTGAAAACCTGACATGGCAGATGGTAGATTTACGAATCTAATGATGAATATGAATCCATTGCCAATTATTATGGTAAAACCTATCTACTTTACTGAAGTCCTTTAGGGAAGGAAGCTACCATCCTTACCTGATCTGGCCTACATGCAATGTCACAGAGTCACACAGCATAGAAAAAGATCTTTTAGTTTTGATAAAGAGTCACCTTTCTCTCCATGGAAGCTGGATTAGTGGTGCTGGAACAGCACAGCAGATCAGGCAGCACCCAAGGAGCAGGAAAATCGACGTGTTTCCAGCATCTGCAGTCATTGCTTTTACCTCTCCATGGAAGCTGCCTGACCTGCTGCGATCTCCATCATTTTTTTGTTTTCAGTACAGATTCCTCATCTGCAGCAATTCACTTCTTTTTTGGTTTGAACTAGTCCACAATGACCAAGTTTCCCAAACCTAACTAGTCCCACTTGCCTGTATTTGGCCCATGTCCCTCTAGACCCTTCTATTCACATACCTGTCCAAAGTCTTTTTTAAATGTTGTAATGATACCTGCATCTACCACTTCCTTTGGCAGTTCATTCCACACATGAACCGCCCTCTTTGTGTAAAAATTGCCCCCCAGATCCCTTTTTCCTGGGGAAAAGATAATTGCTGTTCACATTATCTATGCCCTTCACAATTTTATGAACCTCTATGAGTCACCCCTCAAACTCGTTCACTCCAGTGAAAAGTGTCCCACCCTATCCAATCTACCTTTATAACTCAAATTCTCTAGTTCCAGCAACATCCTGGTAAATCTTTTCTGACCAATTTCTAATTTAATATTATCCTTCCTGTAGCTGGGCGACCAGAACTATATACAGAAATCCAAAAGTGGCCTCAGCAATGTCCTGTACAACCTCAACATGACAGTCCAACTCCTATACTCAACAGTCTGAGCAATGAAGGCAAGTTTGCTAAACACCTTCTTACCCATCCTGTTTATCTGTGATGCAACTTTCAAAGAACTATGTGCCTGAAACCCTTGACCTGTCTATTGTACAACACTACCCAGAGTCCTACCATTAACTGTATCAGTCCTGCCCTTGTTTGTTTTGCCAAAATGCAATACTTTACATTTATCCAAATTAAATTCCATCTGCCACTCCTCAGCCCATAGAAATGTGGTTGACCCTTAAGTACCCTCTGGGCAATTAGGGATGGGCAATAAATGCTGGCCTAACTCATGATGCCCTCATCCCATGAATGAATAAAAAACACTCAAGTCTGCTTTAGCCAGAATGGGGGCATGAATCCTCTGCTGTTGATGTTAGCCCTATCCACATGCTAGTGCATGAGGCAAATGAGCTAAGAAGGCCCTCAGTTTTCATAAGCACAGACATCTCAATGAGATGAAAGCTACTTACTCGACATCTGTTTCTGCTTTAAAAAACTAGCAAAACAACTTTGAAATTGACAATAGTGCAAATTGTTTTGCGCCATTAACCTATTGATATGTGGGAACTTCATGTTTTATTATAAGAACCATAGTGGCTTTGGAGAAACATCCTTTAACTAAGAATAGAACAGTGCTCCAGACCGAGTAGAGAGCAGCACCACAGGAAGACTATTATAAAATAAGTAATAACTAGAAATATGCATTTTGTTTTTAATTAACATTATTTTGTAATTTAACTGCTGTTTCACATAATTGCTTTTGGTAGTTGCAAATGGCATTGTTTTACATCACAGTATCTGTTTCAAATTGTAACTGATTAACTGATTAAATCCATTTGTTTTCAGAATATTGAATGTAATTACTAGATATTCCACATGTTGCTGTTTTTGACATCTTCATTAAATGTGAAATGCTGTGTAGTTTCCTCCTATTGGTAGCTACTAGTGAAGTTTAATGTTCTATTAGCTCTCTGTTAACAGTGTGATGTAACATAAAGGAATAAAATTAAAACTGAGCTGCCCTGGGTGAAAAGGACACAGCCAATTTGAAATTGCAGGCATATAGATTGTAAAGGACAGATATGTCTAACTCGTTTTACAATGTACTTTACAGGATTAGTGCTGATTTAAAGACCAGTCACACATCACCTCCATTAATGCTTTGACCTTATGATTTACTTTTATTGCTCTAAGTGTATTTGGTCTCAGGAGCAGCAACATGGATCATATGAAGTTTCGATCGTTCTTTAACATGCAAGAAAGATCTGCAAGATGCTTTGAAATTAATACAGAAACTACATTATAAACAATCTTCGTATTAGCTTTCTTGAAGTTGACAAAAAATGCAAGTATGAAGCTTTATACAGTCAGAACATTAACTATAGGTTGCACAGATCCTATGTGTACAGTCACATAATCAAAAGGATGCAGTACACTAATACCCTTTGCATTTGAGGTAATTAACATCACATATGTCGTATATAGTTATCTTGGAGCCATGTTGGCTGTATTTCCTATTGCTCCACAGTCACTGGGGAAAACATCTGAGCATTGAGATCAATGACTCTCCAAAGACAGGTGTATCCTGTTATATAAACAAATATTGATGATCACAGAGTGTTGTTTTGTTATTATAGTATGGACTATCAATTTTCAATGTCCATCAGGAAGATAATTTTTACTACATGAATTTTCATGCACTGAAGTAATTTCAAAGAGAATTAACATTCTCTTAAAATGGCTGCAGTAATCATCTGACCTCAGGATGAGCCAAGCTTCATGAAGTCATCAATGAAGAGAACAGTCTGAACTAAAATCAATATTTTTATCAAATAGACTGAAACCAGTCAACGATGAAGGTTGCCTGTCTGGTTTAATTTGCACTTTTATGAGATGTCCAGATATTGGAAGTATACATCAGTTGTAATGATCTAGCTTGATGATAATGCCCAGATGTTTTGATTGCTAGATAATCATTTCTGCAGAGTAGATAGGAGTAGTGAATGGGGACCCTGTGGAGTTCCATCACAGCAGACTCCAAAGGAATCGCTCATGAAATTGAAGTTTGTGCTGGAGAATTCCTCAGTGCCTGGACCCTCCCCTAAAGTATCTGTTTAAATTAGCAAGTTTGGATTACTTTGTTGCAGTTAATTGTTACTCAGGAAAAGTTAGAATATTAAATACCTCATCTAACATCCAAATAACTACTAAACCAATCCCCAGTTTATAATACATCCTCAACTGCATCTCTTGCAAACCAGAAAAACTTCTAGCCTCTGATCTGATTCTCACACTGTACCCCCAGAACCCAACACTTGCTGTCACCAAACCTGAGAGTCCACATCCCAGATTCAACAGTCTATTCTGTCCTGATATATGACACTGCCCATTCCACCAAATGGACATGACATCCTCCTTTCTCCCTCGTACCTGGCCTCCTATGCCTGCGGCTTGATTGGTTCCCCTGCTGTGGGTCTGAAGCCCCCTCCCCCCACCCATCTCCCACTCCAGAGACATCTTCACCTACCCTGCTGTCGGACCTGGTCACTCATAACCCAGTTCCAGACCCAATACACACTTCCCTTGCTGCCAGATCCAACTCCTTCTTCTCAACATCAGCTCCACTTGTGCCAGACATGAACATCGTCCAACCTCAAGACCCCAATAATCACCCCACTTCCATACCCCACCCACTACTACAGCCCCCTGCACCTGATGACTCACCCATACCAGCTCCCCTGCTACTTTGTACACTACTTACCTGGCATCATACATTCCTGACACCCAATGACAACTCAACTTGACTCTCCATCCCCTGCCACCAGGCTGTATACCTCCTACAACACCTCCAGAGCTGACCTCACCTTCTCCTACCGGTCCTGATCAATCTTTCTCCACTCCGAATTTGACCCTCTCTTGCCTCACCCTCTGGCCTAACTCTTCTTTCCCAAAGTCTGAACTCAACAACTTCATGACCCATGACAAACATTAACAATATACCTCCTTTCTTGCTCCGCTTTCACAATGCTTCGGATCTCTCATTTACTCTGACCTACCATAAATACTCCATCATTTAACTGGCCCCCTTGTATCTGATGTACCTGGCACTGTACCATCCCAGCACTTGAGACATTACCCACATAGCTCCCTATACCTTCCTACCTGTCATCTTGTTTACCTGGAACCCCATACCCTATCCATCTGGTACCCAAATGTCCCAACACCCTAATCTTATGCTTACATGCAGACTCTGTCATAGGAACTGTCAAAGGCCTGTGGTGCCTAATATTTAAATTAAATACTATGTTAACTGTCGATGTGAAAAATGATGTGTTATCGTTCTTCACTGTTGTTGGTTAATATCCTGGAATTCCCTCCTAAAGGCATTATGGGTCAACATACAGCATGCCAACTGTAGCAATTCAACAATACAGCTCACCAGCCCTTTCTCAAGGGCAACTCAGAATGGGCAATAACCACTCCACAGTCAGCAATGATCATGCCCCATGAGTGATTAGAAAAAAAATTAGGCAGGGATTTCCAAATGTTGGCAATTGCATCCAATTGCCTTCTAATTCTTTCTTTGAAACAAAAAAAACTCCACATTTCTGAAGGAGCTCTGACTGGAATCTCCTTTCAGAAAGGTGGAGACTTTTTGTTTCATAAAATAGTTTAGAAGGCATGTGCAGCGTACATTAAGATAAAGCTGGTACACATATAGCAAATTATCTGTTCTCCTGTGCTATTGCTAATGGACAGACAATGACTTTAATTTTCAGCTGCTTAGGTAAAGTCATCATTTGGAGATGCTGGCTTTGGACTGCAGTGTACAAAGTTAAAAATCACACAGCACCAGGTTATAGTCCAGTGGGTTTATTTGGAAGCACTAGCTTTTGGAGCACTACTCTTTCTTCAGATGGTTATAGAGTATAATATAACTCCACAACCACCTGATGAAGGATCAGTGCTCTGAAAGCTAGTGCTTCCAAATAAACCTGTTGGACTATAACCTGGTATTGTGTGTTTTTTAACTTGCCAACCCGAGTCTGACACCGGCTTCTCTAAATCTTGTCCTTCTCTATCCTTTTCAAACTAGTGTCAAACAGTTGTCTATATACACACAATTTGATTAAATTATTTGGACAATATTTTCTATTAGTTTATCAATTTTATGTTCACGATAAGAACAAGACAGCCTCAATGACTGAGTTTATTTATTAAAAGAAATTAATCCTAAGAAAGCCAGGAGCTTATTGTCAATAGATGAATCAAAAATTTCAATCTGTTCTAATTAACTTGTTAATGTACATGGGCAGAGGTACTATTGTGAGCAGAGATATTCTGAATGCTCCAATGACAGAGAAAAAAAATTGTATAACCATTATTAAGAGCTCCAAAAATTCAAACAAGCCATACTGCAGGTGAATTTCAATTCACATTTTTGATTTGCCGTTCCACATTTATCCATTCTATTTTTTGAAAATATAACAAAGATACAATCATGTAGCTAATTCCCTATTGTTTTCAGTTATTTGCATTATATGCTAAACCATGGAATGAAATTAATTCACTTTGACTACTTTCTGGCTGAAATTGATAAGAAAAAGTTGTTTTGCTAAAAGGCACACTTCAAATTTAGTATAAAATTCAAATTAGTATGTTAACCAGTTACAGATTGTTCTTACTGCAGTAGAATGTTATGACACTGTTCTATATTATTAGCAACACTTTCCAGCCAGCTCAGGAATTATTTCTTAAAGTGATAAAATTATGTTTGTCTGCTGTGACTATCTTCATGGTGGGTTCTTTATGGCTGAATGAAGGATGTATGCCGTCTAGGAACCTATCAGACAGTTAAGGATATGTGCACAGCCTGGCACTAAAGATTCTTTTCAGTGTCTCAGCCTGACAGCAATGAGCAGCATTGCTGTGGTTCTGTTCGCCGAGCTGGAAGTTTTTGTTGCAAACGTTTCGTCCCCTGTCTAGGTGACATCCTCAGTGCTTGGGAGCCTCCTGTGAAGCGCTTCTGTGGTGTTTCCTCCGGCATTTATAGTGGCCTGTCCCTGCCGCTTCCGATTGTCAGTTTCAGCTGTCCGCTATAGTGGCCGGTATATTGGGTCCAGGTCTATGTGTTTGTTGATGGAGTTTGTGGATGAGCAACGAGCACCCGAGCTACAAATCTTCTCACAAACTTTGAGCAGCATTAATTTGAGGATGCAAATGAGAGGGATTAGACATATCGCATCTTCTTTAATCTTCAGTTCCTTGACAAAATTGTCGGCAAGGGTATAATCTTCTGAACTGCAGTGACTAAATTGCTATCTACTTGTCAATCTCACCGCAGCTCTGAAGTCATTTAAATTAGATGTTTTTGCATCCATCTATAATTAAATAATCAGAACCACTGTGTTTAATGTTCGTTCAGGTGAAGAAAACATTGTTCCTTATGTATTGCTGAAAAAAGACATGTTGTTGAAGCTTGTTGTTTTAAACCTCTTAGGACAGGCAAATTTTACCTCTGCTATTCTACTTTGATTCCACCCAGGAGAGGGGTTAGGAAAGATTATAAGAGTCTTATGACATTAACAAACATTCCTGTTTACTTAAACATGATAAACACTAACCATATACAAGTCAAAACTTCACCTCAATCACAGGGTTGCTAGACAGAACAATCTTATCGTAGTCATGTAATCTCACATCACTTCTAATGGTGATGTAGACCACCTTAAAAACACTGTCATAGAGTCATAGAGATGTACAACACAGAAACAGACCCTTCAGTTCAACTTGTCCATGCTGACCAGATGTCCAAAATAAATCTAGTCCCATTTACCATCATTTGGCCCATTTCCCTCTAAACCCTTTCCATTCATATACCCATCCAGATGCTTTTTAAATGTTGTAATTGTACCAGCCTCCACCACTTCCTACGGCAGCTCATTCCATACACACACCACTC
Source organism: Chiloscyllium plagiosum (assembly GCF_037043375.1). Lineage (NCBI taxonomy): Eukaryota > Metazoa > Chordata > Chondrichthyes > Orectolobiformes > Hemiscylliidae > Chiloscyllium > Chiloscyllium plagiosum. The sequence goes on along the minus strand of NW_028270167.1, from coordinate 18,301,319 downwards.
TCTACATGAAAAAGATGCTCCTTAGGTACCTTTTAGGTGTTTCCTCTCTCACCTTAAACCTATGCCCTCTAGTTTGGGACTGCCCCATTCTGGAAAAAAGATCTTGCCTATTGACCTTATCCATACCCCTCATGATTTTATACACCTCTATAAGATCACCCCTCAGCCTCCAAGACTCCAGGGAAAGTAGCTCCAGCCTATTCAGCTTGTCCCTGTAGCTCAAACTCTCCAGCCTTGGCAACATCCTTGCAGTGGGGATAGCGAGGATTTCCTTGCATTGTTCACATTAACCCTTCACACTGAACTATCACATGATGATTTTCCACTTGTGTGGAGAAATAGATATTGATTATTTATCTGGTCACAATTTGCTTTTGTAGTCGGTTATAGCTTGGTAGGGATCACTGATTCTGAATAAAACAGAGGCAGAATGATTTTTAAGTTCTTTTTTATTAACTCTGTAGTCCCGTAAGTTGATGATTGGCATTCTAGGGCAGCAACTTTTAGTGTTAAAGGACATTTTACCAGGTCCTTGGAAGGCTATCTAAAGGCAGAAGGAATATAATAAATTAAAAGTATCACATTGGACATAAATGCCTCTGTATTTCTGCAGCCCCTTGATTTTCCTGGAGGAGACTTCTAGTTTTAATCTATTTTTCCTAATCAGGCTGCTCAGAGGTGTTATTACACACCTCCGGAGCAGGTGGCACTTGAACCCAGGCCTGAGTGATCCAGGGGCAGGCCTGTCTCGTAGCAAGGAGAAGCAAAATGAGGTTGTTAATGAAGTCATGGTCAGGCATTTCCCAATGGCAATGGAATTTTAATGGCAGGACTTCCTGCAACTTTTCAATTCACAGGAGACAAATGTCAGCAGGGAGGTCAGAGCATCATGAAAAGAATATGCAATCTGCTTGTCAAAGGTGCAACTTGTTAAACCTGTGGACGGCTTGCAGTTGCAGAATTATGATGTCAATGATGCGGAGGACGGGGAAGAAATTCATATTCCTGAATGATTTTGTGCCTCCATTTCCACCTGTCTCTCTTGCGCCATTCCCTTAGCAGCTCTTTCACTCCAAACATAGTGAAGGTTGATGGATGTGCTTAACTGGATGGTGACCCCAGGTCTTAACTAAAGGATGGTAGCAGCTTCCTCGGTGATTGGGTTCACAACATACATCCAGAAAAAAAGATTAGGACAGGAAATTCAATCCAAAATTTCCAACATTTTTTTGGTATATCAGTCAAGAGTACTTATTCAATTTCCTTAGGTATGGTGATCTTCACATATGATGTTTTGGAAGGAGTAGGGACAGTAGACATGTGTTTGCTGTTGCTGGCACTATAAATTGGCTGTTTTATCTCAGTTGGGTTTGATCTCATCCCTAATGGAGAAAGTGAGGTCCGCAGATGCTGGAGATCAGAGCTGAAAATGTGTTGCTGGAGAAGCGCAGCAGGTCAGGCAGCATCCAGGGAACAGGAGAATCGACGTTTCGGGCATAAGCACATCCTGAAGAAGGGCTTATGCCCGAAACGTCGATTCTCCTGTTCCCTGGATGCTGCCTGACCGGCTGCGCTTTTCCAGCAACACATTTTCAGCTCTCATCCCTAATGGTATAATATTGTATTCAATTCCTCTTAGTGAAGAGGTAAGTATGTGCATCATACAAAGGAGCTAGTGGTGGACTGTATTGGTTACTGGTGGCCAAGAAATGCTTTTATTTAAACTGGTTTGTGGGATTGAGATGAAGATCAAGGTCAGCTATTTACTTCAATGTTATGTTTAGTGCCAAGATTATGAATTCGAAAGTAAAGGAGAAATTAAATTGAAACCTGAAGAAAGATTGAAGATTTAATGCACAATACGTTTCTACTTGTAGTCATGCAAAGAACGTCTACCTAGGTTCAATTTAAGTGTTCTCATTAGAGCACAAATAGATAATTTCACTGTCATTATAGAGAGCATTGCATTATATTAGCCCAGTTTGCTCTGTGAGGATGGGAAATTAACATATACCTTAGTCATGGTGTAATATTAATTCAAATCATAATGAGTTTTTTTAGCATCTAATGTCAAAATGGATCCTTAAGTTTGATATTGAATACAAGGCAAAGTTGTCATTCCATTGCCCCAGTAAGGGGAAAGAGGATTACAACAAAAATAACACACATTTAGGCCTCAGATCCCAAGGGAAGCTAAATCCACAAGAGTATTTTGATTATACTTCCACTGTGGGAATAAAAAACAAAAATGAGACTAATGTCACAGGAAATAAATTTTCAAAAAGAATGGTGCTTTATAAAATCTAAGGTACTTGGGTGAACCGCCAAGGTCTGTTACATATGTTGAATGTAATCGAAAATGTATGGTTTGACCTGGTGAACTGTAGTAGCAGTTTTACATGCGAATGTGATTAAATGATGGTTTTAAAAACCTGTAAGGCTGTTGAAAGAATGAAACACTGAAGGAGTTAAAGAGTTCAACTCTTTTTGATGACCAATAATTGGAAACTCTTATGTTTTTTTCCCTCTCAACACACTGCTAACTGTAGAATTTGATGTCATTCTTAGAATTCAATAAACGTTCTACAACTCTGTTTATAGAACTCTATCTCATGTTGTAGAGCACTAAATTGTCATTCATGGACTTATGTCCCATTGATGGCATGTTGTCCACATTGCTTTTGTCTTGAGTGGGATTGCAGAAAAATGTGAGGTACACCTTCCTTTCCCTGCCTTAGGGGAGAGAGACAGAGAGCAATACCAATTATTAATGTGTCTGATGGCACTGCTTGTTTCAGCATGATTGAAGCATCTGCAGAGACTGCAGATCCAGTCATGACCAAATCATACGCTACATCATTGGTGCCCACTAAGCTGCCTGAGTGACTTCCTACTATGTGTCTACCACATGAATTCGAGGCTGGAAGGTATAATTCTTAAAGTTCGATCCATAGTTCTCAAAATTACCAGAAATTAAGACCAAATCCCTTGATCTATTGTTCTTTCTCTCCTTCAAGGACAGGGTGATAAACATTCATTCTTGTTCAGTGATCTCTGTTCAGAAGTGTGACACATGGATATATACAAAGACAAAATCAGCTTTCTGATGATGGCCTTCATTGTTCTGAACACTTACTTTCATGGTCAAAGAAACTGCTGATATTCATCAACTAAGTAATTGCTTTCAAAGATTTCTATGTACATAAACCCCTCCATTAACATTGAGATATTCCCAGGTTATCTGTTCTATCTTCTGAAGAACTGTACTGGTCCTTGAAGAAGACTCGTGCTATGATAATTAGAATACAGTAATGTTATGCTGCTAACGTTAAACAATTGTTATGTCTTCAAATTCCTAGATGTTGATATAATCACACATTAATCTTGATAGGATAAGAACTCATTGTCTTTCATATGACTACCATTGTGCTAGGTCAGAAAACAGACAAAGGCCCGGTTCTCCAGTGAATGCTAACCACTAGAATATGTACACATACAATTGGTCCTTGGCTAGTTAGTTCTCAGCTCTTTACAGGCAATATGAAAATGTATAATACAAATATAATCTAATGAGAGAGACAAAAGTCTAATAAATCATATATCTGAACATGTTGTTGTGAAACCCCATGGGCCAGGCTTATACAATTTGTTAGGTGAAAGAGACATTTGAAAATGGTCTCATGGAACCATATTCTAGACTTTAAGTGTGTGGAGAAGAAAACAGAGAAAACAACCTGTACAGTTAACAATAGTTATTAATCTATGTGGTGGATTTGCTGTCCTTCTATCTGTAATTTCTCTCACATTGTTAAACTGAAGGCATTTAAGACGTAGCCTTTAATCAAAACCTGGCTTCAGGCAAACAGCATTTAGCTTGGAGAGTAAACCAAGCACTTTCACAGCAATCCTAAACTTCCACATTTTTGTGTGCTGCACAGGCTATATTTATATCTGCACAAATATATCCTGTCCCCACAAATGTTGATGATATTCCAACCCTTGAAATAAAGTCTGTTTAGTTCTCCAAAGAAGCTATATTACATCTTTTAAACAAAACTTTATAGGTTCAAGAAAGAGAATTTTGGCCTGTACTTTGCAGTAATGTTAGAATGTAACCAGATAACACCATGTAGGTTTGATATATATCATTTTTTTGTGTCTGTTTTTTATATCTAGTGTATAAAAGTCATTAAATGAACAGAGGTTTCTTTAACCTTCATTGGCACAAGGCCTAATGTTTTGGCAATGAACATGTGTCCCTAACTCTGAACTTTACTCTTGTTCTTCCTCAGCTGTTAATATTCTGTGCTACATGCACTTTCACCATCATCCATCATCGCTATATTCAAATCAGTTTTTATTGCATCCATTATTTCCTGGGGCTTCAAGAACAGTAGAGCACCTTTAGTTTTCTCTTGTTTTTGAAATCTTCAGGGTTTTGAAATTCAAGATTCTCTTTAGCCAGCATTTCCTAATTTATCTCATGTTCACTTTATTTCCTTTCTATGTTGATGCTGATATCCTGCACTGTGAAATGTAGCGAAAATGCATTGAATGGTTACTTGATGAGTCTCCAAGTGTTCCGAGTTCCAGCATTTGGATTTTCATTTGGGAAGTAGATAAGATTAATTCTAAAAGTTACAGAGGCAAAATAATTCCAGAGAGCCAGTCAGTCTAAGTTATCAAGGTCACAGCTTGGAAACAAAATGTAATATGCTTTAAATCTCCTAACATTCTATTTGGAGTTGCATGTTCCCTCAGTGGAAAACACTGAGAAGTTCTGGTATTTAATTTTATATATAATTAACTTGATCAGTCTTTTCAAAGTGATCACCACTTTGATTTTTAAAACTGTTAACAAGACCAACCTAAAGCTGAGGTTATCAAATTTTAGATACTGACCTTCGTATCAACTTATCCAAGGCAGAAGTCGATTCATTCTTGTTAAGATGGGAGGCAAAGGTTGTTGAGGGTAAATGCGAATGTGGAATTCCAAACACAAACAGGAAGATTTTCTTGAATGGTGGAGGAGGCTTGAGGGCTGGATGCCCTACATCTGCACATGCTTTGCGAGTTTGTATGTATTTTTGTTCTAATCAGCCAAGCCAGTTAATCCTGAAAATTGTAACACATCTGAACTGCCGTTATGTCCATACGCTAATAATTATTTCAGTTACCCATAAACAAGACATAATTTAAAATTGAATGGTAATTTTCATTTGACAAACATGGTTAATTGGGTGAACAATTTGTTGTAACATCATTAAAAACAAGTTTGGAGCAGCTAGGGAAAATTAGATAACAATAACTTGGAATCTCTGCCTTCACATAAGAAAGTATTGTGAAAAATCATTGTACTATAAAATCTGCTGCATCCCTGGAGTAAATATAAATGCGAGCTGAGGTAATCATGTTTGAAAAAGATAACAAGGGTCTGTTTCTGTGTTGTACATCTCTATGACTCTATAACACAGTGTTACTGCGATCTAATGTTCATTCTATGATTGACTATTCCAGATAAAAATCAATCAATAAATCACCGCTTTTACAAAAATACTGTTTTAACCTCAGACTCACAGAAAACTCATCCATTTCTAACCAAAAACCAGACCCAAACTCACCTCAAATAGCATTAAAAATTACATAAATCCCATCGTTTATATTACACATGCAGCAATAATGCCACCTAAGTGATATGCAAAGAGAATTTGAACCAAAAGAAAATCTAACCATTGCCCCTTGACATTCAATAGCATTCTCGTTGCTGAATTCAACATTATCAACTTCCTTCGTGTTACCATTGAACAAACACTGACTTAGACCACCAATATAAATATTGTGGCTATAGATGCAGGTCAGAAGCTAGGAATTCTGCCATGAGTAACTCGCTTCCTGTTTCCCCAATGCCTGCCCACAAATCAGGAGTGAAACAGAATACTTTCCACTTGCCTGAAAGGGTGCTGCTCAAAAAATCTCAAGAAGCTAGACGCCATGCAGGACAAACCAGTCTGGTCCTTTTGTTATGCCACCCACCTTCATTATTCACTCGCTTCATCACCTATATACAGTGGCAGCAGTGTGTACATCTACAAGATGCACTGCAACAACTCACTCCTAGTCTCCTTAGATGTTACCTTCAAAACCATAGAACTAGAGAAATGATACAGTACAGAAAGGAGCCATTTGGTCCATTTTGTCCATGCTGACCCAAAGACACCCAGATTTCCTTTCCAATACCAAGTTCTTGCACTTGGCCCATAGCCCTGCATCTTACAGCATTTCAGGTACAGTTCTAGGTACTTTGTAAAACAGTTTAAGGTCACCTTTTCCAGCACCAACTCTGGCAACAAATTCCAGACACCCACCATCATGCATAAAAAGGTTTTTCTTCACATCCTCACTAATCCTTCTGCCACACAGCTTGAATCTATCACCCCTGGTTTGTGAACTCTCTACCAAGGCAATAGGTTCTTCTTGTCTACTCCAACTCAAACATGTCACCTCTAAGCCTTCTCAATTCCAAGGAAAACAGCTCCAATTTCTCCAAGCTCTCCTTGGAGATACAATTCTCAGCCCTGGCAACACTCTAGTAAATCCTCTCTGTACTTTCTGCAGAGCAATTATGTCCTTCCTATAATGTGGTGACCATAGATGCTGTACCAAAACTTCCCACGATCTCTACTCTTAGAAAGTTAAGGGCAATAGATGAATGGAACACCATCAACTGCAAGTTCCTCTTGAAGCCAAACATCATCTTAATTTAAAACTATATTGTTGCACCTTCATTACCATTTGCTCAATATCCTAGAACTCCATTCTTAAAAACTCTGTGGACTCCAGCAGTTCAAGAAGTAGTTCATAGCTAGTTTCTTAAGAGCACTTAGGAATAACGAATAAATGTTGGTCTCTGTCGACATCCCAAAAATGAATACAAAATATGAGGGGAAATTTTGCCTACTTTCCTTTGCTGTTGAAAGCAAACTCCAGGTCGTTGCTTGTCGTTGACTACAGATGTTGAGAGAAAATTGGCCATTAAAGTGTCAGTTTGATCCACAAAAATGTTGTCAGTTATCCCTTATTGCTCAGACCTTGGATCATTCAAATGTGTTGCTTCAAATAACTGTTATGTTTATACTCTGGGTAGTTCCTAGAGCCAACTGATGGAAAGGTCCCATTGCAAATCATTAAAAAGCTGTGTCCAACTTGACCATAGTTATATTTTTATAGATTTTTGACTAATAATATAATTCATTTCCCAGAGTGAGTGAATTTGTGCTTGACTTGTGCTAACCTGTATCTTAAAGGATGAATGGACACTGAAAAAATGCCTTTATCCACTCGAAAGTGAAGTGAAGCATGTGAATAAAGTTGGATGGAAGTGTATCTGAGGATGAGATAGGCATCATATTTCCATATCTGGAATTTAAAATGTGCTGCACTGAGCATCCTGGCCAAAGACTGAAAAATCTCTTGCTAATTATAAAATGCAACCTAAGGATTTAAGCCCCATGATAGTCAATCATGAGTCAATGCACAGTCTTATGACTGATTTCCCTCTGGTCACAGTTGTTTTGCTTGTAATTCAGTACTTTCAGTTCGACAAAAATAATTTTAGAGTTTCTTTATAGAAGAATTGGGCAACTTGCAATGACATCAGTTCACCTGTGAGACATGGGTTTGAATCTAACCCAGGCAAATGGAATGGAAGTCTCTGACAGCTGTAATGGTCCTAAGTGAAATTAGTTAGAACAGCTTCAATCCATTTCCTAGTGGGCACTAGTCCATAACACAAAACTGCCTATAGTTTAGCAATAATTGGATAAATTCACACAAGGAGGCAATAGGGACAGCTGGTGTAGGAAATAAAATGTTCCCTGTTGAATCCATGATTGAGGCACATTGTTGGGATAATTTAGAAGGAATGGTATCCTGCATTCAACTTGAGCTATTCCTAATCAAAGTTACATAAGATAGGAATATGTTACACATTCAGAACTTTGTTGGAAAAGCAAAAATTTATACTGGCAATAAAATGAAAATTCCATAATACTTACCACTGCATCACAATTTATTTGTAGAAAGAATAAAACTTGTTAAAACTCAATAGATTGATCTCCAGAGATCAATGCTTTATTTTGGATGTACCTCTATTATCCAAAAGGGAATAAATGTGCATGAGAATATGCAAAAAAACTGCATTTTGACATTATTTGGACATTTAGTCCTCAACATGCTATTACCAAATAATTTATTGACTTATTTATCAAGATTTTTATCCTTTTGGAGTAAAGTGGACATTGGTGGGATCTAAACAGACTAACATTGAACTGGGCCCGTCTACTTCACCAGATTTAGCCAAATCAGCATCCGAAATTATACTAATAAAACTATGTTGGATGTGACATGAAAGGAACAATTCTGAAAGTTGTGGGAGAATATACCTCATTATCAATCTTGCCAAGGAAAGCAAGGAAGGAAGGAAGAATGACTGGAAAGAAAACCAAAACTGGTTCAAGGCTACGGGAAGTAATGGAACAGCACAGCATTTGAACTTTGTTTGATGATTTGTGAAGTAAAGGTTAAGCAGCATGAGCTTGATTTGAAGGGACTTTCTTTCCTGGACCAAGGCTTGAGTAAGAACAATTACATTGACACCCCTGACATGACAGAGGAACTGCAGCCTTTCAAATGAAATGTGAAATCAAAGCCCTCTGCTCGCTCAAAGATCCCATGGCAGTCATTCAAATAGTAGCAGGGGAGTTTAGCTGATGGGAGAAGGTGAGGACTGCAGATGCTGGAGATCAGAGTCGAAGAGTGTGACGCTGGGAAAGCATAGCTGGTCAGGCAGCATCCGAGGAGCAGGAGAATCGATGGTTCGGGCATAAGCCCTTTATCAGGAATGTGGCCGCATTCCTGATGAAGGGCTTATGCCCCTAAATATCGATTCTCCTGCTCCTTGGATGCTGCCTGACCGGCTGTGCTTTTCCAGCACCACACTCTTCGACTCAGGTTTAGCTGATGCCCTAGCTACTGATTGCCACTGAATAAACACTAATGTTGATTATCTGTCAAGCATCATGTTGTTGTTTCTGGGAGTTTGCTGTGCACAAATTGGTTGTAACCTTTCTTACATTACTGCAGTGAATGTACTTCCAAAGTGTTTCATTAGCTGTAAAATGCTTTGGAGTGTCTTGTGACTTTGAAAGGTGCTATATGAATGTAAGTGTTTATTATTTGTTTTTTCCAAGCCTTCATTCCATTTATTCCATAATCTGGCCATCTCTGAAGATGCTAAGGCCAGACTGAGGCAAATGAATGATAAAATCTTATGCTAGCTTTGCATCATTGAATCCATACAGTGCAGATAGAGGCCATTCAGCCTATTGAGAATGCACCAACCTTCTGAAGGGTATCTGACCCAGACCCAATCCCATCACCTCACATTTACCATGGCTAACCCATCTAGTCTGCACATGCTTGGATGCTACAGGGTGCTTTTCCATGCTCAATCCACCTAACCTGTACATCTTTGGACTCCAGAAGGGGTTAGAGTTCCCGGCAGAAACCCTCACGGACACAGGGAGAACATGTGAGCTTCACATAGTCAGTCACCCAAGGTTGGAATCAAACCCAGGTCTCTGTAATCAGCATTGTTAACCACTGAGCCACCGTGTTATCTTACAAGACTCCATTTCTGTGACCCCTCTGAACAAAACAAATCTGTTCTTGATCTGCAAATTTAAAAAGGCTCTTTGCTCATTTTCTCCCAGAGGAGATGGGTTACAATACTACCTGTAAAATATAATGCATTCCTAAGAGTCCAGTAGTTCTCCAGAACAGTTTAGAAATCTGATGGAAATTAATTTGCTCTGCTATAATATGTATTACTAGAAGTTTGTATAAAATGAATGAGCTGGACAGTCACAGGTTAAACAGGACACAGTTTGGCTTCATTAATAATTTGAAACCAATATTAATATTTTGTTTTCAGGCATAGAATAAATTTCTTGAAAAGTATTATTTAACGCTTGGGATCTGAATTACACAAGCATTAATTCAGAAATTATGGTTTGATTAAGTTATGTCAGTTCCTTGTAAGTTGGAAGAAAAACCAAGGAAAGATTTGGATCTTTATGCTGCCAACAAGAAGTTCATAAATTATAAATTCAAAGCGCGCTGGTCTTGCTTTGCGATGTTAAAATGGAGGGATGCTTTCATAATACTTTCTGGCACACTACAAAGCTGGTTGAACGCTCATCTTTTTTGGTTCTTTTTCTCAATTGAGTAATTATATAAAACATCCGCATTTCAACATAGGCACCTACTGCAGAGCAGATTTTGCAAGCCATGTGCTGGACAGCCAGACAATCAAGTTTGGGTTGAGTGCGAATCAGTAACATGCAAAACTGTCTGGATTCAAAAAGGTCAGAACAAGCCTTTCACCCAATACCAGCTAGCCAAAGATTCCTTTGTGAATAGGCAGATTCAGTGTCATTGATGCTGGCAGGGTTGATGGATCACCTATGTCAATCTGAGTTGCAATTCAAAGGTAAACGCTGCCAAAACATGGAATGGTACTGGCTTGAAGTAAATCTGCATGTGGTAAAGTCTGATTCCTTGGAAAAATTGGAATGTTTTATTTTAAATTCCAGAATAAAGAATCAGGATAAGGGCAGTACTGTACTATATTATTGCAGGACACCATAACTTGGTGACTTACAAACTGCAAAATAGTTGTAACTTGTACCAATTTGCCAGCCTGTTTCTACACCTGGACCTGAATTTGCAGCTGATGTGGATGATTGTTTGCAAATTTCAATGTACTGAGCAGAAAATGCGTGTATCTTTTGTAGCTGCACAATCTCAACGAAAATATTGAATGCAATTTTCTATCAGTTGGCTGCCCATTTCCCACCTGAGAAAAGGGCACTCAGCAGTTCAGTAGATGTGAGAGCCCTCAGCCCACTCACTGATGCCTAGGTTAAGTGGACACTGTAAATCGGTAAGCAGCATGCCTGCCCTATTTGGGGTAGGAGACAGTTTGCGCATGCAGATTGGTGACCTGTGCAGTTTGTAGGATATTGTTTGCAACTTTGAAAGACAACTGGTGATGCGTGTTCTTCCAATTCATGCCAAGCAATTCATGCCATGCCTTCTCCAGGAATATTTTTGGACATCGTTGGTAGAATCAGAGGAGCAAGAATTTTTTTCTGATTTTGCAAAGACATAGAGATTCACTGCCTGTCCGTATGCAAAGTTTGAATCCATGGCTGAGATTGAGAGCTCCATTTACTAAGTGTGGGGTTAGGTATCTTCAGGGATGACTGACTCTCCAAACCTACCATTGAGAAATTTCTTTGGATCAAGTTCCAATCTCCCACATAAGAACTGACTGGCCAATTTCTCAGCAAATCACAAGACTCAATCATGGAGTCCCAACTAGCTAGAACCTGTCAGTCAATGAGAAGCTGGCAGTGTTTGGGGCCCAGTGATCTTCACTGGATTCTTGGACTTTCAGGGTTTAACTAACAATAGGGTCAGTGCTTTTCTTTCTGTCTCATATGATGGGGTCTGCAGGTTGAGAGGGCATGGAAGCAAAAGTTTGGTGATGCCTTAAGTGCTCACCGCTTGCCCATAATCCCTCCCCCCAAATGGTGCCAGTTTGGGGCAAATGGAGACCTCCAATCAACCAGACCATGGGAGTCACCTTGGTGAGAAAGACAGACACTTTTCTCACCAGATGGGAAGGCGGTAATCAGGCTAATGGTTGAGGCCCTTAAGTGGCATTATCTGAATATTTAATGAACTTAATTGGTGAGGTGTTGAAAAGGCTTCCAGTACTTATACTCACCTAGCACTTAACTAGCGAGATGTTGAGAGCAGGGCAAGTATTTTTCTGGGCCCACCTTGACCAATTATTTGCCCCTTGTTGCTATCTTTCTCACACTTCCAGGGAGGAGGTAATTTTGCTCCATGCATGGTGGGCACACATCAACCACAAATCACTGCTAGGCTGAGTCACTCCATGGTATGGTCTGTTAACAGCTGTAGTCACAGCCACATCCAAATGGGTAGAATGGAAAGGTTAGACTGTCCAGACAGTGGGATGATGTCGTGGAATTTGACTCAGACAGACATTGCATGGAAACAATTTATGAACTTGGAAACAGACAAGAAAATACTGGAAATATTGAACCAAGTTGAGAGCAGCAACAGAGAAAAAGGCTGAGTAAAGCAAACACATTGAAATGGATACATTTTAGGAAAACAGTACTTACAATTATGGAAGAAGAAGAGAGGATCGATGAAAAAACGTTGATCGGGTCTATGAAGTGAATTTCTTTCACAAAGCATTTGTTATGATCTGGAATTCACTACCTGATTGGGTGTTGGACGGAGACTCAATAATAATTTTGGAAAGGGAATTCATTATATCCTCATTAGGCAACCTATCCATTGATATTAGTCTGGTAAACCTTCTCTGAACTGCTGATCAATAATGTAGACAGTACAAGTGAATTGGATTCATTAATGTGTATATCTATGCAAACATTCTACTTATGTATCTTCCCTCACAATAAACTGCAGCATTCTGTTACGTTTTGCACTTTCATGCTAACAGTTGTGCGGTTGGGGGAATAACATAGTTTAGTTTCTTGGGAAATCTTTTACCAGTCTCTTTTCTTCCAGCATATGAATGGGAGCCAAATGATAAAGTGACATCTCTCTGTTGAGTCACAGAATAATGGTAACAGTGTTTTTAACAGTATTAAGGTACAATAGGTTAGAGTATTCACTTGATTCATAAACTACACAATAGCTTACATCCAAATTTGTGCAACACAATTGATAGAATGTCCTTTTTTGATCAGAGTTCACCAACTCTATATTCTTGGCTGCTTGTCTAATCTGTTAGTCAGCCCACTCTCTGCACAACCAGAAATGTTTGTGCTAATCTAAGCCTTATTAGTCAGAATTCACCAGCATCCTGTGCTTGCTCATACATGGCAACTTCATAAAGTTTTGTGATTCAAGCATTCGGACACCCAGATCCCTCTGCATCTGAGAGGTCTGCAATCTCTCACTATTTAGATAATATATCTTTTTATTTTCCTGACAAAATGAAATATTGAACTTTCAATATTACATTCCATTTGCCAGATCTTGCAGTTAAACAATTCATATCTTCTTGGAGAGACTTTACTTCATCTTCACAATAAACCTTTCTACATCAATTTATGTCTTCAGCAAATTTGGTGACCATACTTTCATCCAAGTCATCTGTATAAGTAGTAAACATTTGGGATCCCATCACCAATTTCAGTAACACACCATTTTTTATATCTTGCCAACCTGTAAAAGACCTACTTGTGTCTAATCTCTGCTTCTTACTAGTCAGCTAACTTTTCATCCATGCCACTAAGCTTCTCCTTAGACCCAAGATTTTACTTTTTATCATACATCTTTTGATGTGACACTTTAATTTCAGAAAGAATCTAACAGATTTTCTTCTCACAAACCCATATTGACTCTCCCTGATAACTTTTAACTTACCTTAGGGCCTTGCTAAAGCTTCTTTAATAATAGCTCTTGACACTGAAATTATCTTTCAATAGGCACTTCCATGTCTCCAAGGAAGCTTCAGGCCACTCAACATCCAACAGTCTGCACTGAAAATTCAGATCAGACTTTCACATCTGTGAACATTTCTTTCACAGTATTTGAGACAACCATAAATAGTCAAGAGCAATCAACAATATTCTAAGTCAAGCAACCTGTCGTATTGTAAAATAAGAATCCATTTCTCCTATCTCCCAGTGTTTAATAATTGTGTAAATATTTCCAGGATATGAATGCAGTTCTGTATCTTTGCCATAAACAATCAATTCTTCCTTAGCTGATAGCCTATCTGTCTATCAAGTTTCAATCAAATCCATCCATTCATTTTAGAATGCATTGCTTAAAGATAAAAATCACACAACACCAGGTTATAGTCCAACCAGTTTAATTGGAAGCACACTAGCCTTCAGAGCGTCGCTCCTTCATCAGGTGGTAGTCAGATAAATGCGAGGTGCTGCATTTTGGGAAAGCAAATCTTAGCAGGACTTATACACTTAATGGTAAGGTCCTAGGGAACGTTGCTGAACAAAGAGACCTTGGAGTACAGGTTCATAGCTCCTTGAAAGTGGAGTCGCAGGTAGATAGGATAGTGAAGAAGGCGTGTGGTATCCTTTCCTTTATTGGTCAGAGTATTGAGTACAGGAGTTGGGAGGTCATGTTGCGGCTGTATAGGGCATTGGTTAGGCCACTGTTGGAATATTGCGTGCAATTCTGGTCTCCTTCCCATCGGAAAGATGTTGTGAAACTTGAAAGGGTTCAGAAAAGATTTGCAAGGATGTTCCCAGGGTTGGAGGATCTGAGCTACAGGGAGAGGCTGAACAGGCTGGGGCTGTTTTCCCTGGACCGTTAGAGGCTGAAGGGCAACCTTATAGAGGTTTACAAAATTATGAGGGGCATGGATAGGATAAATAGACAAAGTCTTTTCCCTGGGGTCGGGGAGTCCAGAACTAGAGGGCATAGGTTTAGGGTGAGAGGGGAAAGATATAAAAGAGACCTAAGGGGCAACCTTTTCACGCAGGGGTGGTGCATGTATGGAATGAGCTGTCAGAGGATGTGGTGGAGGCTGGAACAATTGCAACATTTAAGAGACATTTGGATGGGTATATGAATAGGAAGTGTTTGGAGGGATATGGGCCGGGTGCTGGCAGGTGGGACTAGATTGGGTTGGGATATCTGGTCGGCATGGATGGGTTGGACTGAAGGGTTTGTTTCCATGCTGTACATCTCTATGACTCTATGGAGGGCTCAGTTCTAACACACAGAATTTATAGCAAATATTTACAGTGTGATGTAACTGAAATTATGCATTGAAAAATTGATTGTCTGTTGAGTCTTTCATCTGTTTGATTACCATGATAGTTTCACTTTCATGTGTAAATCACAAAACCTTTTTCTTAAAAGTTGCATTCTCAGATTGGCTGTTAACAGTGGGTGATAGTTAGACAATATGTTGAAGGTCTTAGCCCCCTGTGTTTTCTGCCTATGCCATGATGTTTAGATTGATTCTAATGTAAAAAGTAAGATAATAGAGTTTTATGTGAATTCATGCAGTTTTTGAGTTCAGAGTTTTACATGAATGCATGCAGTTTTTGAGCAAAGTACAATGTAACTCTGCAAGTACAAATTCACCCCACAAAATATATGTGTGCGTGTGGGTCTTTGTTTGTCTGTTTGTGGGTGTGTGTCTGGGTTTGATGTTGTGAGCGTGAGAAAGTGTATGTGTGTGTGTAGTGAGTGTAGAGTGTCTTAAGTCTGTGAGGGGGTGCATGTGTGAGTGTGGGAATGTGTGTATCTGTAAGGGTGTGTATGGGTGTCTGTGTGCGCATCTGTGTATACGTGTGTCCGTGTGTATGTGGGTGTATGTGGGTGTATGTGTGTGTGTGTGTGTGTGTGGTGTGTGTGTGTGTGTTTGTAGGAGCGTCTGTGTGTGTGTATAGTGCAATGGGGATCACCTGTAATGTGACATCAACCCAAGGTCCCAGCTGAGGCCCTCCCTACAGGTACCGAACTTAGCTATCAGCCTCTGCTCGGCCACTTTTCACTGCTGCCTGTCCCGAAGTCCACCTTGTAGGATGGTCATCCGAAGGTCCAAGGTCAAATGTCCTGGACCACTGAAGTGTTCCCCAACTGGGAGGGAACCCTCCTGTCTGTTGATTGTTGCGTAGTGCCCATTCATCTGTTGTCGTAGCCTTTGCTCGGTTTCTCCAAAGTACCATGACTCAGGGGATCCTTGCCTGCAACGTATAAGATAGACAACGTTGGCTGAGTCACATGAGTACGTGCCATGAACAAGGTGGGAGGTGTCCCCATGCGTAATGGTGGTATCTATGTCCACACTCTGACACGTCTTGCAGTGCCTACTGTGACAGGGTTGTATGGGGTTGTCCTGAGAGCCAGGCAGCTTGCTACGAACAATGATCTGTTTGAGGTTTGGCGGTTGTTTAAAGGCAAGTAGTGGAGATGTGGGGAAGGTCTTGGTGAGGTGCTCATCCTCATTGATAATGTATTGCAGGTCATGAAGAACATGGCGTAGTTTTTCAGCTCCTGGGAAATACTGAACAACGAAGAGTACCCTGTCAGTTGCAGCACTTGTCTGTCTCCTGAGGAGGTCATTACGGTTCCTTCCTGTGACACATCGGAACTGGCGGTCGATGAGTTGGGCATCGTACCCCATTATGACAACGGATGAATGGGCACTGCACAACAATCAACAGACAGTACTCCCTCCCAATTGGGGAACACTTCAGTCGTCCAGGACATTCGACCTCGGACCTTCGGGTGACCATCCTCCAAGGTGGACTTCGGGACAGGCAGCAGCGAAAAGTGGCCGAGCAGAGGCTGATAGCTAAGTTCGGTACCCATAGGGAGGGCCTCAACTGGGACCTTGGTTCATGTCACATTACAGGTGACCACCATTGCACTATACACACACACACACACACACACGGACATACATACACACGGATGCGCACACAGACACCCACACACACCCTTACAGACATACACTCCCACACTCACACATACACCCCCTCACAGACTTAAGACACTCTACACTCACTACACACACACACATACACTTTCTCACACTCACAACCCCCAACCCAGACAGACATACACACACACACAGACAAAGACCCACACGCACACACTCAAAAACTGCATGCATTCATGTAAAACTCTGAACTCAAAAACTGCATCAATTCACATAAAACTCTATTATCTCACTTTTTACATTAGAATCAATCTAAACATCATGGCATAGGCAGAGAGCACAGGGGGCCAACACCTTCAACATATTGTCTAACTATCACCCATTGTTAACAGCCAATCTGAGAATTCAACTTTTAAGAAAAAGGTTTTGTGATTTACACATGAAAGTGAAACTATCATGGCATTCAAACAGATGAAAGACTCAACCGACAATCAATTTTTCAATGCATAATTTCAGTTACATCACACTGTAAATTTTTGCTATAAATTCTGAGTGTTAGAGTTGAGCCCTCTACTATCACCTGATGAAGGAGCGTCGCTCCGAAAGCTAGTGTGCTTCCAATTAAACCTGTTGGACTATAACCTGGTGTTGTGTGATTTTTAACTTTGTACACCCCAGTCCAACACTGGCATCTCCAAATCTTGCTTAAAGATAAATTGACTAACTAACCAATGAACAAAACTATTACCTCTGCTAATCTTCCATGATAAAGGTAATGACAGTGCAAATTGACATTTTACATGGATTGTGTATTTGGTCCATTTGTGGTGGATAGCGACATTGCAAATGTGTAATTTATTCAGAAATACAGGTAACCAGAAACACTCATCACCCAAGATATGGAACCTTTAAATGGCAGCATGACTTTGCACATATATAGTCACTAAATCTGGCATTCACAATTGTGGGATAAATGTACAAGGGGATCAGCACAAATTTGTTGTTAAAGGTCTAGTTGACTGCTGCATTTGCTCAGCCATTCCAATATATTTTCGTTACAAAACAAAAGTGATTTAGGCATGTTTTATTTCACTTTCTGATCAGCCACTGAAAGTTTCAGTTGATGTAAGACAATTATTCAACGAAATATTGCCAGACAATTGCATAGCCAAGGAGTCTGCTTACCCTTGCACAGAAACCAGGCCTGCTCATTCAAGACAGTTTTGGCAACCAAGCAATGCTTGATCTTTTGTGTACTTCTTGCATTGCTACAGGTTATAATGATTCTCATGAAGTTAAATCATTTCATTCGCTTGTCACATCAATTAATGATGAGAAGCAGCTGGCCATGCATAATGTAGTTGACATTGTCCTCTAAAGGGCTGCTAATCTTGGATAACCATCAGGAATGTAGAATTGTAAGAAGTAAAAAGGTGCTGTTCAGTTTTTCAGCAATGTGGTAATGAATATAGATGCCAAATAGATTGAACAGGCTGAGGTTTTCTTTCTCTAAAAAAGTGCTAATGGACAACCAAATAGGTTAAAGTTTTGAAGCAAATTTCTGTGGAGAAAATGTTTCCATCTATGGGGTAACCAAAATCAAAGCTTATGAATATATTGCTGATTGAGCAGAAGAGTTGAGTGATGTAGATTATACATCTACTTTTACAATGTATTTGGTGGGCAGCTATGTGTGTTATTTATTGGTCATTTGTTGATTTACTAAGATTGGTCCTCAAGAGGACATGTTTTAACTGAACTGATTACTGATGGAGCAGATTTACATGCTTTGAACTGATACAATTGAATGCAGATATTTCATTCTGCCAATTTTAACTGATATTTGACTGTTTAAACTGTCATTCTTCGAATAAAACCAGAACAGTTGTTTGTCACACAATTGATTCTCAAATCCATGGTATAGAAAATCATGGTTACAATGATTTTATCTCCTAATTGTACTCCTAAATAACGCAATGTTTATTGAATTCTCAAGGGTGCATTATACTTTATGATGGGGTGGGTAAAAATGGCTTCTGACCAAAGGTTATGTTTCAGCCAAATTGACCTTAGCATTTGCACAACTCTGGCAAGCTATTGGAAGAGGCAGCAGTGAACAAATGCATTTTGCCAAACAGCATTTTTAAAAAATATTCCCAAATTTGAGTGCATAAGCTCTCATAACTACATGTCCCAACTTTGTCAAAACAAAAAAAAAACCTAAGAACAATCAATTAATCGTCATTGGAACTATGCATGGACTCATGCTGAGAAAACAGGATGGATCAATGTACTCCTGCCATAGGCTCACAGTGCGCTTTTTTCAAAAACATATGCAAACTGCAATGGTTTTAATGTCGATCAATATACTGGAGTTCTTTCTGTTTGATATATTGGGTCACCAACCTCCAACAAATGGGAAAAAATAAGCATTCAATCAGAAGATGAGTAAAATGTTGAAATTAATTCTAAAAATTCACTTGTACTTTTCATTTGTTTGTTTGGTTAATCAGGCCTTTAACTGGAGGAATGAATGAGAATGGGGAGTGGGGCAGGGGGAGGTGGGAAGGGATTATTCTGGATTATTGTTTGTATATTAAGTTGGCAAAATGTTGAATATGAGACAAAAAACTGTTTAAGATTCCCTTTCATTTGAAGCTATTAAATAGTGTTTGCTAATGGTTCCAACATGTTGTAATTAAAACAAAAGTAAAAATCAACTGTATTTGCAACATACTCCACTCCTAAACTTCCAGTGTTAAGGAATGATTTGAAGATGCCAGTGTTGGACTGGAGTGTACAAAGTTAATAATCACACAGCACCAGGTTATAGTCCAACAAGTTTTATTGGAAGCACACTAGCCTTCGGAGCGCTGCTCCTTCATCAGGTGGTTTACATGAATTCATGTAAAACTCTGTTATCTCACTTTTTAGGTAACAATTAATCTAAACATCATGGCACAGACAGAGAACACAGGGGGCTATTACCTTCAATATATTGTCTAGCTAACACCAATTGTTACAGTTAGTCTGAGAATGCAACTTTTAAAAAAATGTTTGTGATTTGCACATGAAAGATGTGAAATTATCATGGTATTCGAACAGATGAAAGACTCAACAGACAATCAAGGTATTTTTCAATATATAATTTCAGTTACATCACACTGTAAACTTTTGCTACAAATTCTGTGCCTTACAATTGTGTCCTCCACAACCACCTGATGAAGCAGCGGCGCTCCGAAAGCTAGTGCTTCCAATTAAACCTGTTGGACTATAACCTGGTGTTGTGTGATTTTTAACTTTAAACAGAGATCATTTCACACTTAAACTGAATATGATTATTATTTGGAATTGCTCAAATATTAAACATACCAAAATTCCTTTGATATCACCATCAAAATCCCATTCTCTCCACCAAGAAGAAGCCAGGGACAGCAGATGCATGGGAACACCACCATCTGCAAGTTCCCCTACAAATGGCACACTATCATAATATGGAAGTGTATCACTTTCTTCACTATTGCTGAGTCAAATTCCTCCAGTTCCCATGGCAACAGTCCACTTAGTTTATCTACACCCAATGGACTGTTGCAGTTCACAAAAGCAGCTCACTAACCTCTTCTCAAGAGCAATTGGAGCTGATCAGCTGATGCTGCCTTTGCAACCACCAATCAAATCCTACGAAAGAACAAAAAAAAAGTGGCTGAAGGCAACACTAATGAGAACAAGCCTAAAATGAGTTTCTGATTAATGTTGAGTTCACTGATATGTAGAGGCTACAACAACTTTGACAGCTTGGATTGTGTAAAGAGAAATAGTTGGCGGGACTTCGAGTTCCCGATTGCAATCCAGTGAGGCCACAACAAATGTATTTACAAGGTTGACAGTTGACAAATGCTGGAAAAACTAACATCTGAAGAACAGCCACATGAATAGAATATCAAAGACATAAAAAAGAAAAAAAATATATAGAGGGAAAGTGAGAGAAGAAGTTTGAGACTTCCAAATGATATTTGA
The DNA here is from genome assembly GCF_037043375.1 of Chiloscyllium plagiosum. Lineage (NCBI taxonomy): Eukaryota > Metazoa > Chordata > Chondrichthyes > Orectolobiformes > Hemiscylliidae > Chiloscyllium > Chiloscyllium plagiosum. The sequence continues at coordinate 18,280,750 of NW_028270167.1, read as the reverse complement.
CAGAGTGACCTCTAAGGAAGAGACATTTCAGACTCAAAACATTAACTCTACTTTTCTCTCCCAGATGCTGTCAGATCTGCTGTGTTTCTTCAACACTTTCTGTTTTTATTGCAGATTTCGAACATCCACAATATTCTGCTATTATTTAATTGAGTACTGCGCAACTGATTTATGAGCAAGATTAAAGCAGTTCGAATAAGAGTGAAGTAACAATACAGACACAAAATTGGCCGAGACAAGAAACTGAATGGTGGTGCAATGGTTAATAGATGTTCTTCAGCTTGGAGGAGAACTTATGATGGAGTTCTTCAGGGGTCAATGTTGGGACCATTGATTTTCCAGATATATATTAATGAACTAGACCTTGCAGTACAATTATAGAATTTGAGGATGATACAAAAATGAAACCATTGCAAACAACACAGAACCTAAAAAAGTAGATAGACAAGTTCCACCAACTTCAACTAGACTCCACCAGCAAGAACATCTTCCCCTCCCCACCCTTCTTTTCCTTCCACAAGGATTATTCCCTTCAACAGAGCTTGGTTTTCACCACTCTCCCCACCAAACCCACCCAAACCCCCAGGTACCCTCCCCTGCAAGTGGAAAAGATGCAAAACCTGCTAGTACACCACCCCCCTCACCTCCATCCAGGGCCCAAACAGTCCTTCCAGGTGAGACAGAGGTTCACCTGGCTCTCTTCCAATCTAGTTTATTGCATCCTGACGTGATCTTCTCTGCATCAGGGAGACCAAACATAAACTTAGGGAACGCTTTGCTGAGCATCTCAGCCGGATCCTCAGGGACTGACAGGACCTCCCATTACCGCCCATTTCAAGTCCCCCAACCACTCCCTTTTCCGACATGACCACCCTTGGCCTCTTCCATTGCCACAATGAACCAAACCACAAATTGGAGGAACAACACCTCATCTTCCGCCTGGGCAGCCTAAAGCCCAGAGGACTCAACGCTGAGTTCTCCAATTTCAAATAACCTCCCGGCCCATCCTCCGACTCAGTTCCCAGCCCCTCCTCCTCCCATCCACTCCTCCCAGCCACCTACCAGATTCATTCCTCCCATTGAAACCAGGTCATATACTTTACCTGTCTTCACCTATCCCCACTTCACCACCCTGTACCTGACACCCCTTTTATCTGCAGCTCCCCCAACACCCACTCCCAGTCCTGAAGAAAGATTACACCCAAAATGTTGACTTCTCTACCTCCTGATGCTGCCTGGTTTGCTGTGTTCTTCCAGCCTCCTGCCTGTCTACTTTAGATTTCAGCATCTGCAGTTTTTTTTTGTCTCTGATAAAATGGGCAGGCCGATGAAATTCTATGCATAGAAAAATATGAGACAATCATTTTGCTAGGAAGGAAATGAAGACATAATATAAAATAAAGGAAACAATTCTAAAGGGGTTGTAGGAGCAGAAAAGCTTTAGTGTAGATGAGTATAAGTCATTAAAGATAATAGAACAAATTGAGAGGGTATTTAATAAAGCATAAAGAATCATCGGCTTTTATAAGAGGAATATAGAATACAAAAGCATGGAGTAACATTGGAATTGTATAGGGCACTGGTTTGGCCTCTGCTAGAGAATTACATCAAGTTCTGCGCATCACACTTTAGAAAGGATTTGATGGTATTTGAAAGGGTGCAACAAAGACTCATGGTGCAGGAGTGACATTGACGAGGCAGAGAGCTATTACATCAACATGACCACCCCACTTGACAGATTATTATTGGGAAATGTGACAAGTTACCTGACTTTATGTCTGCACTAAAAGCCAAAGCAAGTCAGAATTATCACCAGCCTATATGTATTAAATGAGATGGCAATATGAAAAATGGCAAGCAAAGTCAGGAATGCTATTTGCAAACAAATAAGTGCCAAGTGAGTGAGCAGGAGGAAAGCAAGCTAAGTGTGCTGAGGTACATCCTGTTCTGATGCATGAAATGGGTGCTGTCGCTGTGCATAAAGCAGCCTTGTAGCAGCACTACAATGGAAGTTGTTAGTGAACTTCAAAATTCAGCATTGAAGTGGTTAACTGTGTTTAAAATGAATTGGAGAAATACCTTAATGATGCCAACCTCCATGAGCAAGAGGTGGCGCTGCCTATGGAGCTTGGAGAAAGCTGACCAAGATGGAGGTCTACAGAAGCAAGAGGAGAACTGCTCAGACTTTCACATCAGGAGTTGTCACTGTCTAGTTTCTTGCTAGTGCCTGGCAAATTAGCAAACTGCATCTAATGAGGCGAGAAGAGGTGATAATTGAGCCAAATTAAAATGCAGAACCAAAAGGGTACCAATCTCTGGATGGCCACCTGGGCCATGAGCAAATTGGCACAAGGTCAACAAGGTTAAAGAGGTAAATGATGGCTCAATCATTGGTGTGGGAGAAATGAGTTTGAATTCATGGGACATTGGCACCGGGGAGGGAGAGACAGGCTCCACCTGAATCATGCTGGGGCTTAGAGTCTCTGCAAAACACATAGCTAGGGCTGTCGATAGGGCTTTAAACTATATAGTTGGAGTTTGGGTTGAGTTGTATGGAATATTTTAATGTGGAGAGGAATCAGCAAAGGTTAAAGTTTCCTGAACAAGTAGTCGGAAAGAGTGTATGGAAAAGGTCAGGAACCTAACTTCAGGCACAGCAGATACAGAGACAAATATGAGAAGGGGGTAGTCAACGCAGGATGTTGTACTTAAATGCACGCAGTATATGAAACAAAATAAATCAGCTTGTAACGCAGATTGAAATTAGCACATATAATGTTGTTGGTATCACAGAGATGTGGCTACAAGAGTACCACGCTGGGAACTAAATATCCAAGGATACAGGTCCTATTGAAAAGACAGGCCAATGGTCAGAGGAGGCGAGCTTGCTTTGTTAGCAAAAAATGAAATTGAATTAATAGCAAGATGTGACGTACAGTCGGAAGGTGTAGAATCTATGTGGGTAAGTTGAGGAATCACAATGGAAAAAATAAACCATGATGAGAGATGTGACAGGCCTTATAGCAGTAGAGTCATAGAGTCATAGAGATGTACAGCATGGAAACAGACCCTTCGATCCAACCCATCCATGCCCACCAGATATCCCAAACCAATCTAGTCCCACCTGCCAACACCCGGCCCATATCCCTCCAAACCCTTCCTATTCATATACCCATCCAAATGCCTCTTAAATGTTGTAATTGTACCAGCCTCTACCACATCCTCTGACAGCTCATTCCATACACGTACCACCCTCTGCGTGAAAAAGTTGCCCCTTAGGCCTCTTTTATACCTTTCCCCTCTCACCCTAAACCTATGCCCTCTAGTTCTGGACTCCCCAACCCCAGGGAAAAGTCTTTGCCTATTTATCCTATCCATGCCCCTCATAATTTTGTAAACCTCTATAAAGTCACCCCTCAGCCTCCGACGCTCCAGGGAAAACAGCCCCAGCCTGTTCAGCCTCTCCCTGTAGCTCAGATCCTCCAACCCTGGCAACATCCCAGTAGTCAGGATGTAGAGAAGAAAATAACTTGGGAGATAAAATGAAAATAATAGAAAGGCATGATGACAAGAATCATGGAGAGCTTCAAAATACAGATGGACTGGGAAAATCAGATTGATAGCAGATCTCAAGAAAACGAATTCATGGAATGTCTGTGAGATGGTTTTTGAGAGCAGCTTGTGATAGAGTCCACTAGTGAACAGGCAATTCCAGATTTGGTGACGTATAATGAGGCAGACTTGATTAGGGAGCTGTAGGAGTCCTTGTGGGGCAGTGACCATATTATGACAGAATTCACCCTGTTGTTTGAGAGGGTGAAGGTTGCATCAGATGTAAGGGTATTACAATTGAGTAAAGGTAACTGTTATGACATGAGCGAGCAGCTGGCCAAAGGTTATTGGAAGAGATGAGCTTGCCTCTTCTCTCGGCATCCAGCTTGGCCAGCTTTCCCCAACCTCTCAGGGAGGATAGTGGAGCAGCAATGGCAATTTGGGAGGCAGAGCAAACATTCATCCCAAGCAAAGAAGAAACATGCTTGGGGAGGATGAGACACTCAGGGGTGACAAGGGAAGTCAGGGATAGCATAAAAGCAAAAGGAAAAGCCAACAAAGTAGTGAAGATTCATAGGAAGCCAGAGGATTTGGAGGCCTTTAAAAATTAGCAGAGTGTAACTACAAAAAGCAATTAGGGGAGAGAAGATGAAATACTACAGTAAGCTGCCTAGTAATATAAAAGAAAATTGCAATATTAAAAGGATAAGAGAGAAGCAAGAATGGATATTGGACTGCTGAAAAATGTGTCTGGAGAAGTAGTAATGGGGAACAAAGAAATGGCTGAGGAACCTAATAGGGACTTTGCCTCAGCTTTTATAGTGGAGCACACCAGCAGCATACCAGGGTAAGGGGGCAGGGGTGACTGCCATAACTAGGGGGAAGATGCTGGGCAAACTGAAAACTCTGAAGGCGGATAAATCACCTGGACTGGATGCACCACATCCCAGAGTTCTGAAGGAGATAGCTTTGGAGAGTGTAAAGGCATTTGCGGTGATCTTTCAGGAATCATACGACTCAGTGGGGGTCCCAGAGGACTGGAAAATGGCTAATTTAAAAGCTCTGTTTGAGAAAGGAGGGCAGAAGAAAATAGGAAACCACAGGCCAGTGAGCCTGACCTCGGTCATTGGTAAGATTTTAGAGTCCATTAGGAAGGGATGAAATGGTGGAATACTTGAAAGTACATACTAAAATAGTCATGATTCAGAGATGCCGGTGTTGGACTGGGGTGTACAAAGTTAAAAATCACACAACACCAGGTTATAGTCCAACAGGTTTAATTGGAAGCACACTAGCTTTCGGAGCGACGCTCCTTCATCAGGTGATTGTGACAATCACCTGATGAAGGAGCGTCGCTCCGAAAGCTAGTGTGCTTCCAATTAAACCTGTTGGACTATAACCTGGTGTTGTGTGATTTTTAACTTTATGCTAAAATAGGGCAGAGTTAGCATGGCTTCATCAACAGGAGGTCATGCCTGACAAATCTGTTAGAATTCTTTGAGGAGATAATGAGCAAGTTAAATAAAGGAGAGCTAGTGAACATGATCAATTTGGATTTCCAGAAGGCCTTTGACAAGATGGCATGCAGAGTTGCTACATATGATAAGAGGCCATGGTGTTGGGGGACAATGTACCAGCATGGATAGAGCATTGGCTGACTGGTAGAGGGCAGTGAGTGGAGATAAAGGGGTCTTTATTGGGATGGGAACAGGTGACTAGCAAAGTTCTGCTGGGGTGAGTGTTGGGACCACAACTACTCACCTTATACATTAGTGATCTGGATGATGGGATTGAGGGCATTGTTGCTAACATTGTTGATAACAAAAAGATAAGTCGAGGAGAAAGTAGTGTTGAGGAAGCGGGAAACTTCAGAAGGACTTGGAAATGTTATGTGAATCAGCAAAGAAGTAGCAGATGGGATACATAGTGGCAAAGTGTGAGGTTATACATTTTGATTGGAAGAATAGAGGCATAGATTATTTTCTAAATGGAGAAAGGCTTTGGAAATCTGAAATGCAAAGAGATTGGAAGTCCCATTTCAGGATTCTTAAGGTTAATGCACATATTTAGTTAACAAATGCAGCATTGGCATTTATTTCAAGAGGACTAGAAAACAAAAGCAGAAATGTAGTGCTGAGGCTGGACAAGTTTCTGGTGAGACTAGTAGGAGAGACTAGGACCTGGGGCACAGTCTCAGTGTGAAGCTTCTTTAGAACTGAGAATGGGAGGAATTACTTCAGCCAGAGAGTGGTGACTCTGTTGATCTCCTTTTTACAGAGGACTGTGAAGGCCAAGTCATTGAATGTATCTAAGGCAGAGATAGATATATTCTTGATTAGTAAGAGTATCAACAGTTACAGAAAGAAGGCAGGAAATGGGATTGAGAAACATATCAGCCATGATTGAATGGAGGAGCAGACTCAATGGACTGAATGGGCTAATTCTGCTCTGATATCCTGTGGTCCATCTCTTCAAGCTAATAATATTCTAATGCTTGAATATAGGGCTCTCAGTAATCACTAGTGAAATTCTCATGTCACTGTTAAAACCTTGGATGGAAACAGCACTGCTCTTTACTCGACATCAAGAATCTCATTTTCTCGATCTCGCCATATTTTCCCAAGTGATTCATCATGGCTCAAGTTGTTCAGGGGCTGGGAAGATTCCACCCTATGACTTGAGCAATTGGAAACATTAGATTTTGGAAAGGGAAGAGAGAAAAGTAAATTATTTGTACATGGGCTGAATTAAATGTTAGATACATAATTACTTGTCAGCTCCTAATTGCTATGGCCTTTTCATCAGAAAATTGCATTCATCAGGCTGAATGTGTACACAGTCAGTTAATTCTGCCAATCTATGTATGTCCACCTGTAATCATGCATTTTACAAACAGTAAATCACCTGCACATTCCTAATTATAGCATTTGTTGCAAAACCATATGGAGTTTACTACAATACCTCATTATGATAGAGATTATGACAAATGCAAAAATCACAACTTGAACTGTTCATTATTACAAAACATTTCCCTGATCCCCAACTGTAGTTTAATTAAAATGAAGAAGGGAACTGCAATTAAATTGGAGTTTAATTAAAATGAACAAGGGAACTTAAATGTTAACAGGATGAACTCTTGATAACTTTTGTCTGTCACCTCCTGGATTGTCGTAACATGAGTAATCCTCTGCATACAGTGACACGTGAAATTTGTTGGATCTAATTGAACTATAGAAATAGTATCAGACTGTTTTATGATGTGCCTACTGGGTAGAGACATCTCCAATTAATTTCATTTGTGGTTTATAGAGCAGCTTTTGATCCTCATGTGTTAGCATTCGATTTGCACTTGGGACTCCAGAAATTGAAAGAACTGTCATCTAACACAATATACAACCACAGGCTTCTCTCACATGTGGCTGTTTGGAATGTGCAAGGCTGAAAATGTTTAGATAGAAAACTAAACTGACAGGCTCTGAAGTAAATCTGCATGCAAACCAATCTGGGCAATGGGCAAAGTATTAAGATGGCACAACATCAGCAGAAAATGAAGTTTTAGTTTTGTTTCTGCACTGGTAGCAGTACAGCTCTTAATTTTCAATAAAAATCCAGTTTGTCGTTACAGTCATTTCTCAGAAAAAAAATAGTAGCACATCTGTTTTCAGCTGACATATGTCATTATATGACTAACATCCTCCACTTTAAGGGCATCGCACTAGTCCCACATTTTCTACTATTCCTGTTGAACTTGGAACAAGGCCAAATTCTTTAGCCAAAAGTTGATTGTAGTTGAACGCATCCAACACATTCAGATTTGCACTGGCTCTCCTTGCTCCCAATTTGTTAGGTATTTCAAAATAATAATATATCACCACCAAAACTATTCCAAAGGAGTTGAAAATGATTAACTCAGCACACATAGAATATGCAAATAACACAACCCCTTACCAACGTAGATGGATACCATGTGTACCATGTGTAATCTGACAAGTATTGGGTTTCTACAAATAAAAAGAAGTGTACAGTCATATGGACATAAGTTGTGACTTAAATCAGTACATTTTGAAAACAAAAGATAAAAGTTAAATTTTCAAATTTTCTCCCCCTCATACTGAAAGAAACTTAGCATTCCACTTACTTGTTGATGGAGAAGGTCATCAGGTCTGCAAGCATCTATGGAGAGAAAACAGAGTTAACATTTCAAGCAAAGTGAGCCTTATTTAAGATACTGCAAGACGTGATGAGTTTCTCCAGCAATTTCTGTTTGTGTGTTTCAGATCTCCAGCGTCTGCAATTTTCATGCTTTTTTTATGAATTAGAAGTGACACAGCTATGGTCTACTGGACTGGAATTAAAGGGTGCGCTTTGATAAGAGGCTGATGAATTGGCCCCTTTACTCTCCATAGTTAACAAGAATGACAGTTGATTTAATTCACTCTGATAGAACGCTAGAGGGATTTAGCAAGGTAGATGATGATGTCACAATGCAGGTCCTGTTTTTTTTCTAAAAAGCTGTTTCTTTTCTCAAGGATACTGTGTCCTTGGTTTCTTCAGAGGGGTCATAAACAGCTCCTAGCTCCGAAGTGGCTAGTTTGGTACAGAGGATTTTGAGAGGCCTTTTGTTTATATGTAAATAGATGAGACTTCAGGCCAAAGTGGTTATGTTTTAGAAGTGACCTATTTAATGAAAGGGGAGTGGTCAGCTCTCTAGCTAGGCAGGTCAGTCCAGAACTAGTTAGGGAGTTCAGCTGTGTGGAAACAGGCTGCAAGACCCTGTCTCCTTCTGCCCTTCGAACTTCAACATGTAAGCATTTGTCTAATTTTTACTGTGTTTCAGGGGGTTTGCTTATTGGGACTGTTGTGTATATTCGGAACAGCATAATTACGTCTAGTTTGGAAAGATTGAGTTCTGTAGGGGTTCTTTATTTTGTTCTTTGTGTTTCATTGTGTAATTTTGTGAATAAAATTTTATGTCTTTTAAAACCTGGTAGTCAACTTGGCTAACTTACTCCAGGTAATTTTCACTGTACACTTACTGAAACAAATTGCAAAGTTATGGTCTGGGCTGCCTGCTTAAGAATGTTTTGAGTGGTCTGGTTTGGTCCATAACAGATTGGGGGCTCTTCGTGGGATTTTAAACAGTGAGTGATGGGTGCTAGTGTCTTTATTTCAAGTGTTGGCTTGGTTGGGTAGACAAAGCTTGGAATAAGAATGGCTCTTTCAATCGCCAAACGTTTTCTGGAAGTGGATGTGGTGACTTTGGAAGTTTTGCAGAAGGTGAATAAGACCAAACTGCAGGAATGAGCAGACCAGCTGGGATTGGACCTGTCTGCTTCTGTGAGGAAAGATGAGATAATTACAGCAGTAGCTCAGCATTTAAACTTGCTGGAGAAACCATCAGAATCTATAGAGATGGCAAGAATTCAATTGCAAATGAAGCAGCTTGAGTTAGAGGCAAGAGATAAGGAAAGGGCACTAGAAATGAAACAGTTTGTGTTACGGTTAAAAGCAGAAGAGAAAGAAAAAGAGAGTTTTTGAACTTCAAAAACTGACACTTAAAAAGGAAAGTCAGCTTAAAAGGCTGGAGACAAAAGTTGAGGGTAGGCTTCGTGAGCAAGAGAGTGAGAATGAGCAATCCCTGGTTGTCAGAAGCCCAGTAAGAAACTATTTAAGTGTGTTTAAGCATTGCCTAAATTTGATGAGAAGGATGTGGAAGCCTTTTTCATCTCATTTGAAAAGGTGGCTAAACAAATGCAGTGGCCAGTGACAACGTGGATTTTGTTGATCCAAACAAAACTTGTAGATAGGGCTAGTGAGGTATTCGCATCACTATCAGAGGAGGTATCTGGGGAATATGAGGAGGTGAAAAAAACCATTTTAAGTGCACAAGATCTTGTGTTAGAAGCCTATAGACAACATTTTGGGAATCTAAGGAGGGACTGAAAGGATCAAACAGTAATTTTGATAGATGGATAAGAGCTTTAAAAATCGAGCACACCTATGATGCCCTTAGAGAGGCAATCATTTTGGAGGAATTCAAAAATTCACTGCCTGAAATAGTGCAAACTCATGTGAAAGAGCAGAGAGTTAAAATGGCAAGGGTAGCAGCTGAAGTGGCTGATGATTATGAGCTGGTCCATAAAACACGGTTTGGCTTCCAGAATCAATTTCAGTCCATGAGGGATAGAAATTGAGGAAAAGAGAAATCCTCATGTGGAAAGGGAAGGTAGATCTCAGTGAAGATCATAAGGATAACTTACCAAAGGGTAGGAAAGAAAACCTTGAGGGGAACAAAGAAGTTAAAAAGGTCCGATGTTTTCATTGTGATAAAGTGGGCCACACAAAATCACATTATTCGTAGGTTAGGAGAAAGCCAGATGTAGGAAAACCAGACAAGCCTGGGAGATTTGTTGGACTAGTAACAAGCACAAGGGAAGTTAGACAACTGTCTCAGAGTGTACAAGATGATCAGAGGCTGGTTAAGGAGGAAGTGCCAGATGGCTTCCATGACATATCAATTGCAGGGGATAAGAGTGGGAGAGATTCCTGTTAGCTGTGTGATGGATAGAGTAGTGGAACCTCTCTAATTACTAGCTACAGTTCCACACTACAACAAACATATAAAAGTTCAATTGTCATAGCAACTCAGACTTCCTGATTGATTCTATTCATGATGAAAACTTAATTTAGTTATATCAAAAGCCATGTCCAGAAAAGGAGAGTGAATGTATTCCTGTGTGTTATTACTTAACAAATGATGTCTTAATGAGGAAATGGAGACCATTACACATTCAAGTATATGAGGAATGGGCAGAGATTCATCAAATTGTTTTGCAAGTTGGGTATAGAAAGGAGGTGATGCAAGTGGCGCACTGAGCTACCACTTGGATGTTATGTAGAAGTGAGGAAAACACAGGCTAAAATACAAAGATATTTTTACAGGCCTGGACTACACAAAGATGTAGTTGAATTTTGCCAGGCATATTATACATGTCTGCTAATCAGAAACCCACAGGCAGTAATAAAGCCTGCACCTTTAATACCTATTCCAGCATTTGAGGAACCTTTCACAAGAGTCTTGATTGGTTGCATAGATCCCATATCTCAAAAGAAAAATGGGAATAAGTACTTATTTACAATAAAACAAATCAAATCTACTGCGTACCATCCAGAATTGCAGAGATTTCTAGAGAGATGGCATCAAACACTGAAGACCATGTGGCGGGCTTATTGTCAGGATTATCCAGATGATCGGTATAATTGAGTTCTATTTGTACTTTTTGCGATCAGCGATGCACCGAATAAATCAACCAAATTCAGTCCATTTGAATTAATTTTGGGGCATGAAGTAAGAGGACCATTAAAATTGATTAAGAAGAAATTAACAAGTCAAAATTCAGAGACCACCCATTTGGACTAAGTGTCAAATTTTAGAGAATAATTAAATAGAACTGGAGAGTTAGCTAGGCAGCATTTAAGAGTATCACAGCATACAATGAAACAGGAAGTGGATAAGAAATGACAAATTCACAATTTTGCAATTGGGGATAATGTATTGGTGTTACTTCACTAACAGGTGAGCTTTTAAAAGCAAGGTTTAGTGGACCGTATTAAATTAAGAGGAAATTGAGTGAGGTGAACTACTTGATAAGGACTCCAGACAGGAAGAAATCTCACAGAGTGTGTCATGTGAATTTGCTCAAAATGTATTTTGATAGGGAAAGAAAGCAAGAGGAAAAGGTATTAATGATTACTGCACAGAAGGAAGAACCAAGTTCAGAGGATTCTGAATTGGACATTCCTCAAATCAAATTGGACAATGAGGAAGTTGTCAAACATTGGGATAAATTATTGAGTTACCTTCTACAAGAAAATCAAAATTACCTGAAAGAGTTATTACTATCACATGGGGAAATATATGGAAATAACCTGGGAAGTACTAACCTAATTGTGCATATGTAGATATGGGAGATGCTGTTCCAATTAAGCAACATCTTTATAGGCATAACCCTCTAAAGTTGCCACAGGTTCAGAACGAGATAGAGCACATGCTCCAAAATGGCATAATCAAAGTGTGTTACAGTGACAGGAAGTCACCCATTGTCATGGAGCCAAAGCCAGATGGTACCCAACTGTTATGTGTGGACTATCACAAAGTCGATGCTGTTACAGAGACTGATACATATCCAATTCCACAATTGGAGGACTGTGTCGAAAAAGTGGGAAAAGCAACTTATATTTCTAAGCTGGACTTGCTCAGAGGCTCCTGGCAAGTACCTCTGTCAGAGAGAGCAAAGGCAATTTTGACTTTCGTAATGCCAAGTGGGTTATATCGGTACAAAGTCATGGCATTTGGTATGAAAAATGCTCTAGCCCTGATTACCCAACTGTCTGATGTATATTGATGACCTGGTGATTTTTAGTCACTCATGAAGTAACATTTACAGCATTTATCAGACTTGTTCGATTAACTTCAGAAGGCAGGCTTGGTGGTAAACCTAGCTAAAAGTGAATTTGCCAAAGCCCAAATCACCTTCCTGGGACATATTATTGGACATGGACAAATGGCCCAATGGGATGCGAAAATGACAGTAATTGGGGAATTTCTCACACCACCGATAAAAAGAGCAATACAAACATTTCCTGGGATTGAACGGATTTTATCAGACGTTTGTGCTGAATTTTAGCAATGTGGCTGCTCCACTCACCGAATTGTGAAAAAAGGGCATGATGTTTCATTGACAGTGGGCTGTCAAAAGGCATTTGGCAGCCGTAAAAATGTGTTAACCACTGCCCCAGTATTAGCCATACCGGATTACATGAAGCCTTTCAAGGGGACTATCGATGCCAGTGATGTGGGGGTCAGTGCGGTGCTCCTGCAGGGGGATGAAGAGGGGATAGAAAGATCATTGGGTATTTTTCCAGGAAGTTGAACATTTATCAACTGAAATATTCAACAGTGCAGAAAGAGGTGTTGAGCTTGGTGTTGACGTTACACCTTTTCAGTGTTTACATTACCAGCAATGCATCTGAGACAATCATGTTACACTGATCATAATCTATTGACACTTATGGAAAAACTCAAGGACAAAAATGCCAGACTGTTTCGATGGAGCTTGTTGTTGCAGCTATTCAATTTGACAATTGTGCATGTGGCAGGTTGCGAAAACGTGATTACCGATGCGTTATCAAGACTCGAATAAGGAGGCTTCCAGTGGCGGGTTTCCCATGGCCTGAATTCGCGTGTGGTTGTGAATGTTTGCATCTGTATAGTTAGTGTAGTGTATATGCATGTTTTAGACCACAAACCAGTTTGTTTTGGAAGGGTTTTAAAAATGAACATGAAGGTTCATGTTTTTTTAAGGGGAAGGTGTCACAAAACTGGTCCTTTTTTTTCTAAAAAGCAGTTTCTTTTCTCAAGGATACTGTGTCCTTGGTTTTTCTCAGCAGGGTCATAAAACCCTTCTGGCTCTGAGGTGGCTAGTTTGGTACAGAAATGAAAAAAGGATTTTGAGAGGCCTTTCGTTTATATGTAAACAGATAAGACTTCAGGCTAAAGTGATTATGTTTTAGAAGTGACCTGTTTAATGAAAGGGGAGTGGTCAGCTCTCTAGCTGAGCAGTTCAGTCCAGATGTAGTTAGGGAGTTCAGCAGTGTGGAAACAGGCTGCAAGACCCTCTCTCCTTCTGCCCTTCTAACTTCAACCTGTAAACATTTGTTTCATTTTACTGTGTTTCAGGGGATTTGCTTATTGGGACTATTGTGTATATTCAGAACAGCATAATTACGTCTAGTTTGGATAGATTGAGTTCTGTTCTTTGTGTTTCATTGTGTAATTTTGTGAATAAATTTTTGTCTGTTTTAAAACCTAGTGGTCAACCTAGCTAACTTACTCTGGGTAATTTTCACTGTACACTTACTGAAACAAATTGCAAAAAAATGGTCCAGACTGCCTGCTTAAGAATGTTTTGTGTGGTCTGGCCTAGTCCACAGCACTAAGAAGCTATTTTCCCCAGCTGGGGAACATAGAACACCGAGGTCACAGTCTCAAGAACAAGGGCCATCCATTTCGGACTGAGATGAGAAATTTGTTCAATCAAAGAGTTGTAAATCTTTGGAATTCTGTAGCCTAGAATGCTGTAAATGTTCCATCAATGATGTGCTGACTTCCAGCCTCTCCAAGAAACCGTGAATGTGAGAAGAAGGCAGGAAAGTGGAGTTAAGGTTGATGATCATGGAGTAGCAGTTATGGTTTGCATTAGCTTCTTTGCTGTCAGTTCCATTATCCCCCAATCCAGACCATATACTTCCTGTTCCAGAAAGCCACTAGAAACCAATGTACATCCCTTTGTGTGTTCATTTTCATGTATCTGGTAGAAGATGGTTTACAGATTTTGTAATCCCATCTTCTAGAGGTCCCCATCTTCTAGCGCTCAATACTTCCTGTATTACTATATGTGGGGATTGGGAACCATGCAACCTGAGTAGTCAAAACTTGAACCTTTTACTGTCATGTTGCCATTCCATGTCATCATTTATCAGCATGTGGTATCCGCATCCTTCTCTATCAGCCTAGTTTCTTATAACTCTAACTGCCAAGGGTGTTTGTCATTTGTTTGATATCATCATCAGATTCAACCATCAGACCCATGTTGACTGTAGGTTTCTTATGCTGAATATTTTAAGACTAAGGTCTCCATAGCAGCTAAAGATTGTTTATCACTGGTACTGATTATACTCTGCTAGCGGCACCTGAAAAGTTTTAATCCGTAGATGTCACAGTGTAGTCAATCACATGGCTATACAGATGGACATGGGCAGTTAGTAAGTGCTATGAGGACAGTACCCTCTGAGTATTACAGCTGAGACAGAAATTATATCGGAGTTCTGGCTCACGGCTTACCCTCCAAATCTATCATAGCTGTGTGCCATGATTTACTCTATGTTACATCGAGACAGATAAACTCTACAATCACTTCAAGAAAAACATGAATGGAAATGTGCAAAGGAAAACAGAAGGGATTAAGATAAAGGACTGAAGGGACGATGCAGAAGAATGATTGTAAGGATATTTATTAAAGTGAGCAGTAAGGTGTCAAGGCAATAACAATAGCACATGGGGTTCCAGAGGCCAGCAATGCCTTGACTGATAAAATGGCAGCCAACGTCAGTTGCAATGGACAGGGACTATACGTAACCTGTTTAAATTTTCAGTCTATCTCTTTTCATTTCTGTTCTGTTCGATGCCTCAAAAGTTGGATTAGTAGGCACTAATCCTGTAAAACTATCATAACTCACGCTGACTTCTTCCAGTATCTGGCTTTCCTCATTTGGTAATGCTTCATTCTTAAGTAAGATTGCTTGACCTAATTCAGCTGTTGCAATATCTCCTGATTACAGTTTACAGCTGAATACCAGGATTATGGCTTCTGCCACTTCATTGGATTACCCATTGTGTGAAAACTGAAGAACATGTTTTAGCACAGTTCCCGGAAACAGCAAAATGGAGATGAAATAATTAAGTATGATGTTCAGAAAATCAAAACCTTTAAGCAATGCTCGTTTAACTCTTCAAGAATGCACAAACAGTAATTTCAAGACTACCTTGTTGCTATAGATCTGCCATTATGTTTTGTATTGACTATTGTAATGATTGGTTGTACATCACCTATTTATCTTTGATTGTAATTGACTTCCTGGGATGCCTGTATTATCTTCATAGTATATTGGTGCTTTAACCTTAATTATGTTATTTTTGAAAATCTTCTTGAGATAATCCTTGTTGATTGCTAGCCATTATCTATTGGAGGATTTAAATTACAGTGTAATTTGTGGAATAACTGTAACTTTGAGTGTGGAACAGGTGCTAAGAAAGGGTAGTTGAATTAAGATCAATTTATTCATGGGAACTATATCAGCAACTACTCACAAGGATGTATGAGCATTCTGAAATGTATGCTAGCATTTCTTAATCCTTTATTTGTGAAATTAAAAGAAATTTGATGTTCTTTTTTAGAATGAGTGATGAACAGGTGGTATTAGAGTGGAACTCCTTGAGTGGAACTCACGATTAGTCTTTGTCTTCTTGCACTTCCTTTTATTTTTGTGGGAATTTCAGATAAAATTATTTTTCACAGAGTTAAATCAAAGCATTGGGTGTTACTAGAATATCTTCAATTCCTTGTTTCTGTCCATTCCAGTAAGTATCTCTCTAATGCATAGTTTGGAAGTGACCATCTCCATTTCTAACCATTATTTATATGCAACATGTTTTCTTTTATTTTAAGATAAGCCACTGGTGATTTTATTTCTTATTGTCCCCACTGTTTTATTGGTTAATGTTTGCGCTGTTAGGTAACCAAGTGGAACAGGAAATTATGACTGACCACAAGCAAATGTTAAATTATAGAACTATGTTATCATAATTATTGCAAGATACTATTCATTATTAATGGACAATAACTGGAAATAATGCTCACAGGTCAATTCATTCTAAGGATGAGAATATAGAAAAATAACCTCCAATTAATTGAATCATATTTCCTCTCATTTTCTGCCAATGTAACACAGTTCTTAACACAAATCAGTGTAGCTTGGTGCTATTTCTTTCAACTTTTCTTGGATCACAACCAAAGCATAGTTAGCCTAGTTTAAGACTTGATCCCTTCCTATCATTGGCTTTGTGTTTAACTAGAATAAAGCAATTTCCCAATGTTGGCTGGAATGCACACAAAAAAGCAATACAAGGATGTAAAGCAAGGTTAAGAACACAGAAAAAGAAGGCAAAAAATTGTTTATTGAAAGATTAATTTTCAAAAGATATCTGTTTGCAAATTTGTGTCATTCAAGAAAGTAAAAAAAGACAGAACAATCCTTTCAGGCTATTCATAGTGTAAAATTGTGCATGTAGGTCTAAAATTCTGCTGAGTATGAATGCCGAGTTTTTCTGTGTTACGATCGAGCCCTCCACTATTACCTGATGAAGGAGTGTCGCTCCGAAAGCTAGTGTGCTTCCAATTAAACCTGTTGGACTATAACCTGGTATTGTGTGATTTTTAACTTTGTACACCCCAGTCCAACACCGGCATTTCCAAATCATGACCAGATTCCCTGTCAGTGTATACACACACACACACACACATACCAGATTACCCCAGTCCAACACCGGAATCTCTAAATCATTAGTTTTTTTATGCCATTTTGATTTTGTTTGAGTCATGGCCATTTATTTTCAATTTCACAGGCTGAAATACTTAACAAAATTTGCACTTTGTGGGAAAGTGCTTTGGCAGTACAGTTTTCTCAAAAGTGCCTTCCTTCAATTGTTCAGCAATTGGAGTGTTGCCTTTGTTCACTCCTTAGTTTGTTCACATATCAAGCCATAAATCTTGGTGAAAAAGGAACTTTTCATTCAATTAAATTATGGCCATAGCAGCACAGGCAAAGAGAATCTGTTCAGGACACGGATCCTGTTGTATAAAGTAAGGAGCTAAAGAAGGGGTTAATGTTTATGTTACATCATTCTATTTATGTCAAAAACAGTCTGCAGTTGGAGAGAAAGAATTATACTTGAGTTTGTGAAGAGAGTAGGTGTATCTATACCTGTTCTTTAAGGTCCAAATAATCGTGCCTGACCAAATACAGTTCAGCTTTATTGCTTTCATCCAATAAAACATTGAGTTATCTAAAAACTGTGCCTCTCCTGTAGGTACTCTACTGTGTGTATCCTCCATCTCTGATCACTAGATGGACTGTAGAGAAAGAACAGGCACTGAAGAAGAATAGGGAGAGAGGAGGTTGTGAGTGGTTGAGCAGACTTAAAAGCAGATAAATTTCCAGGGTTGGATGAACTACATCTTAAGTTGTTGAGTGAGGCAAGGCAGGAAATAGCAGTGGTGTTGGCAATAATTTTCAATTCCTCTCTGGTCACAAGAGAAGTGCTGGAGGATTTGGAAGATAACCAATGGTAAACAGTTGTTCGAGAAGGGAACACGTGATAAATGAGGCAAGTACACGCTAGTCAATCTAACCTTAGAGGTGGGTAAACTATTGGAAACAATTCTGAGAAACAGAATTAATCAACCTTTAGAGAGGCAGGGTCAATCAAGAACAGTCAGCATGGTTGTAGCTGACTAACTTGATTGAATTTTTCAAAATGCTGACCATGTGTGTAAATGAAGGCAATGCATTTAACGTAGTCTACTTTGGCTTCAGCAAGGTTTTTGATAAGGTCGTTTGGGAGCCCATGGGACCCAAGGAAACTTGTCTATTGGATCCACGATTTGCTGAGTAGCAGAAAGCAGAGGGAGACGGCTGAGGGGTGTTTTTGGGATTGGAACTCCGTGTCCAGTGGGGTTCTGCAGTATCGGGTCCTTGCTGTTTGTGGTATAAGTCAATGATTTAGTGTTTATGTGGGTTGGTCAGCAATTTCGTGGATGATATGAAAATGACTAAAGTGGTAACTAGTGAGAAAGACAGCCTAAGATTACAAGAGAATATAGACAGGCTGGCCAGTTAGGATGATCAATGGCAAATGGGATTCAATCCAATAAAGGTGAGGGATGCATTTGGGGAAGACAAAGAAGCCAATGGAACATATGATGACTAGTAGGATCCTGGGAAGCACAAAGGATCAGAGGGACCTTGGTGAAAATGTCCACTGCTCCCTTAAAGTAGCAAGACAGGTAGATACAGTGTCTGAGAAGACATTTGAAATGCTTATCTTTGTTATCTTAGACTTATAATGTTTAAGATAAGGGAAGTACTATTCATAAAGCCTTAGCTAGAGTATTGTGTACAAATCTGGAATCCAGGAGGAATTATAGGAGAGATGTGGTTGCACTGGGAGGGTGCAGAGGAGACTTACCAGGATGTTGCTTGGGTTCGAGAGTTTTAGTTATTTTTATGGACCAGGCCAGACCCCTCAAAACATTTCAAGAAGGTAGCCTAGACTCTAAATTTGCCAGTTGTTTTAAGCAGGTGTAAAGTGGATATTCCAGGAGAGATGCCGCTGGTCAAACCACTTAGTTTAAACAAAACAGAATTTATTTACAAGATTACCGAATGAAACACAAACAAGAGAGATCAGAACACAGAATAACTCAACCTATCTGTAAACCCAATAGATTATCCCAACTTAATGATGTTTTTACAGATATTTGCAACAATCCCCATAAAACCCCTTGGCACAAAATTAAAATCAAGGAGAGAAGTCAGAGAGAGAGGACCAGCCTGGACCTGCTTCTTTGGGTCCAGCAGCTTCAAAATACTCCTGCTAAAACTCAAACCAAACCAGAGTGAAGCTGAGCTGGGAGAACTGGCCACTCCCCTTTCATTGTGCAAGTGTTTTTTGTAAAACTTGAAAGTCTTTTGCTGCAGCAGTATCTGTTAGCTATAATCAAACTAGCCTTAAAACCCTTCAACTTAGACTTTTCGGAGTCTGTGTCTTTTACGACCTCTCTGAAAAAAAAGCCAAGGACACCATCACCTTGTTAAAGGAACAGTATTGTCTCAATATAAAGAGAGATTTAAAATTTTTGTTGCAAACGTTTCATCCCCTGTCTAGGTGACATCCTCAGTGCTTGGGAGCCTCCTGTGAAGCGCTTCTGTGGTGTTTCCTCCGGCATTTATAGTGACCTGTCCCTGCCGCTCCCGGTTGTCAGTTTCAGCTGTCCGCTGTAGTGGCCGGTATATTGGGTCCAGGTCGATGTGTTTGTTGATGGAGTTTGTGGATGAGTGCCATGCTTCTAGGAATTCCCTGGCTGTTCTTTGTTTGTCTTGCCCTATAATGGTAGTGTTGTCCCAGTCGAATTCATGTTGCTTGTCGTCTGCGTGTGTGGCTACTAAAATCCCATGCAAGGACTGCACAAAACACTATATAGGACAAACATGAAGACTGCTAACGATCCACATCCATGAACACCAACTAGCCACGAAACGACATGACCAGCTATCCCTAGTAGCCTCCACCCTACTCCGACCTATCACCCTCACCTTGACCTCTTTCCACCTATCACATTTCCAACGCCCCTCCTCCAAGTCCCTCCTCCCTACCTTTTATCTTCTACGACCGAATCAACACGGACATCTACTACAAACCGACCGACTCCCACAGCTACCTGGACTACACCTCCTCCCACCCCGCCCCCTGTAAAAACGCCATCCCATTCTCCCAATTCCTTCGTCTCCGCCGCATCTGCTCCCAGGAGGACCCCAAAATACGCACAACACAGACGGCCTCCTTCTTCAAGGACCGCAATTTCCCCCCCGACGTGATCGACGATGCCCTCCACCGCATCTCCTCCACTTCCCGCTCCTCCGCCCTTGAGCCCCGCCCCTCCAACCGCCACCAGGACAGAACCCCACTGGTTCTCACCTACCACCCCACCAATCTCCATGTACAGCGCATCATCTGCCGTCACTTCCGCCACCTCCAAACGGACCCCACCACCAAGGATATATTTCCCTCCCCTCCTCTATCAGCTTTCCATAGAGACCACTCCCTCCGCGACTCCCTTGTCAGATCCATACCCCCCACCAACCCAACCTCCACTCCCGGCACCTTCCCTTGCAACCGCAGGAGGTGCAACACTTGCGCCCACACCTCCCCCCTCACTTCTCTCCAAGGCCCCAAAGGAAACTTCCATATCTGCCACAGATTCACCTGCACCTCCACCCACATTATCTACTGCATCCGCTGCAGCCGGTGTGGCCTCCTCTATATTGGGGAGACAGGCCACCTACTTGCGGAGCGATTCAGAGAGCACCTCTGGGCCACCCGGACGAACCAACCCAATCACCCTGTAGCACAGCATTTCAACTCCCCCTCCCACTCCACCGAGGATATGCAGGTCATTGGACTCATCCACCGCCAAACCACAACAACGCGACGGTCGGAGGAGGAGCGTCTTATCTTCCGACTGGGAACCCTCCAACCACAGGGGATGAACTTGGACTTCACCAGTTTCTTCATCCCCCCTCCCCCCACCTTGTCTCAGCCGAATCCCTCCAGCCCGGCACCGCCTTCCTGACCTGCAGTCTTCTTCTTGACCTCTCCGCCTCCACCCTACTCCGACCTATCACCCTCACCTTGACCTCTTTCCACCTATCACATTTCCAACGCCCCTCCTCCAAGTCCCTCCTCCCTACCTTTTATCTTCTCCTGCTGAACACTCTCTGCTCATTCCTGAAGAAGGGCATGTGCCCGAAACGTCGAATCTTCTGTTCCCTAGATGCTGCCTGACCTGCTGTGCTGTTCCAGCAATAAAGTTTCAGCCCTGAGAGTATAGCCTGGATGGCATGGTGGCTCAGTGGTTAGCACTGATGCCTCACAGTGACAGGAACCTGGGTTTGATTCCAGCCTCCAGGCGACTGTCTGTGTGAGTTTCCTCCCACAGTCTAAAGATGTGCAGGTTAGGTGAATTGGCCATGCTAAATTGCCCATGGTGTTCAGGGATGTGTAGATTAGGCACACTAGTCAGGGGTAAATGTGGAGGAATGGGTTTGGGTGGGTCAGTGTGGATTTGTTGGGCCGAAGCACTTGTTGCTACACTGTTGGGATTCTATTCTATTCTGTCAGTGCTGCACTGAATGGCAGCCTAGATTTTGTGCACATATCTATAATGGTACATGACCTACAAGTACACAAGTCTGACTCAGATGAATGTGAGCAACTGGTTAACGTGAAGCTAAAAACAGTAGGAGGTATTTGGAGAACCATGAAGACACAATGGACCAAACAGTCTCCTTCTATGCTGTAACACTTCTATGATTCTGTAAAATTCGGAAAGGTGAGTTTCAAGGAAGCTATAGCCTAGTAGAACTATCACTAGACTATTAATCCAGAAACTCAGCTAATGTTATGGTTCCTGGGTTTAAATCCCATCATAGTAGATTGTGAATTTGACTTCAGTAAAAAAAAATTTGGAAATCATGAAACCATTGTCGATGGCAGGAAAAAAAAACAATATTCATCAGGGAAGAAAATCTACATTCTCACCTGATCTGGCCTACATGTGAAACCAGATCATCAGGAATGTGGTTGACCAGATGGATCACTTGGCATCAACTTGGACACTGGAAAAGACAAAGGCAGAAACAAATGGTATTGACCCTGCAAGGTCCTCCTTATTGACACCTGAGAGCTTGTGCCAAAATTGGGTCAGTTGTTTCACAAACTAGTCAAGCAAAAACCTGACATAGTTATATTCATGGAATCAATCCCAACAATGTCTCAGAAACCATTATCACTATCCCTGGAAATGTCTTGTCCTATCAGCAGGACCAACTCAGCAGAGATGGTGGCACAGTGATATACAGTCAGGAGAGAGTTACCACATACCAAAAGTAACAGGCTGTGGTTAAGATATAGTGAGGACAAGATGCGAGACTTTAAAAAAAAATCTTCTTCAGATTCTTTAAATCTCCTTTTGATTTCCATTGGTATTATTTTCATTTTTTTTTGTTCGAAAGGAATTCTTTCTCATGGGAAGAAGACAATTGAAGACTACGACAATCACTGAAAATGTTCTCAAACCTTGCTCCGAGAAGGAAAAGCCTGCCAACAGTAAACTCTGAGTTCACTATTAAATCCAGAGGGCTACAAATCATCCAGTCGAGATTTAAGAAACTGCTTCTTGAGCTTGAATTGTGTTTGCTGAAACACAGCTGTAAAAAGGTCTGAAGAGCTGTAGTGGTAAGTGGCAGGAAATTTGAAATTACATGTTCAGGAAAAAAAAGAGATCATTAGCAAAACCTGAGTTTGGTCAGACCACCACATTGTTTTAAAACCAGACTGGAAAAGTTATCAAAAATAAGTTACAAAATTTCAGGCAGCATATCAACCGCAGAGCTGATATATTATAAAGGTTGAATGAAGACTGAAGGCAATCTTTCTAACCTATTAATTCATAGGTTACTTGGATTGTGTTGTGAAGATGTACAGGTGTACTGTACCTTTAAGAGAGTTGAAAAGCTAGCAGAACTACCTGACACAGCACAAGATAACAATGTAACATTTGGTCAAAACAGCTAGCAGCAATTGGATTGCTATGAAACAAAACACAAATTTAAATTCAGCCAATCTGTTTAGATTATGCCCTAAGATACCAAAATCCAATGAAGTTGGAATTTAGTATTTTGATAATATTAAAACCAATGAAATAATCCGATGTTTTGGGATATAAAACCGGACATTTTGAACAGTTGAGAGAGAACTGGCAAGTCACCAACAATTACAGACTGCCAGCAGAACAGCTGTCTGAAAGGTACCTATCTATAAGTGGGTGGCATGGTGACACAGTGGTTACCACTGCTGCCTCACAGCGCCAGAGACCCAGGTTCAATTCCCGCCTCAGACAACTGTCTGTGTGGAGTTTGCACATTCTCCTTCGGGTGCTCCGGTTTCCTCCCACAGTTCAAAAATGTGCAGGTTAGGTGAATTGGCCAAGATAAATTACCCGTAGTGTTAGATGTAGGGGAATGGGTCTGGGTGGGTTGTTCTTCGGAGGGTCGGTGTGGACTGGTTGGGCCGAACGACCTGTTTCCACACTGTAAGTAATCTAATCTAATCTAGATAAGAAGTTTGCACAGCAGAACATCGAAAAGACGACAGAGGAAGATACAAAGAGAAGATTCAACGGTTTTGAAATTTGAATCTTTTTTGTAAACCTTAATCAGGATTTTTTTATTGGACTAGTATTGTAGAGTGGAGGTAAAAGATGGGTTTAAGAGAAAGAAATTGTAAATAGTTGTTGTTTTTAATATTCTTTATTGGACTTAAAGAATAAAATTGTTAATTTTTACATTAAATAGTGGCCTCTGGGATAAGTCTTTGCCTCTCGAATTTAACAAATTACAGCACAAGGTAAATCTTTTCTGTGTGGCTGTTTTAAATTAGCTGAGGGGTTTACCCATTGTAGTAATAGATTGTCAGTTCTATACTGTGGATAAAGGGAACGAGGAAAAATAGATGGCACACAGAGAGAAAGAAAGACAGGGAAGCAGAAAAAGGGTTTGCTGATTGTCTAGGTGCTAACAGGAACTGTGAATAATTGAAATTTGGTTGGTTGAGCTCAGAGCAACCCATCCAGAACAGGACCTAGAAATGTGGGTTTGAGTAATGAACAAGGAGGGAGATGTTCACACTCACAAATTGTTAAACTTGATGTTGAGACCTGAGTGTTGTACATTACCTTGGTTGAAGATGATGTTGCTCCATTGGCTTGCATTGGGCCTCCCCTGGAGCAGACGTGAATTAGAAATGTTGGCAAGAGAACACAGTGATGTACTAAAATGGTAGGCAACTGGAAGCTCGGGGTCATTTTTACAAATTGAGCAGATGTTTTTCACAAGTGGTCACCCAGTCTGTGTTTCGTCTCTCCAGTGTAGAGGAGATCACATTGTGAGCAACAAATACGGTAAACGAGATTGAATTAAATGCAGGTAAATGCTGCTTCATCTGGAAGGTGTGTCTGGTGCCTTGGATATTGAGGAGGGATAGGGTAAATGGACAAGTATTGCATCTTCTGTGATTGAATGGGAAGGTGCTGTAAGGATGTGGGAAGCTCTGATAGTGGAAGAGAAGTTGAACAGGGTGTCCTGGAGGAAATGGTTCCAGTAGAATGTTGACCAGAAAGGGAAGGGGTTAAGTGTTCAGTAGTGGCTTCCTGCTCGATGTGGTGGAAATGACGCCTTATGATCCTTTGGATACAGAGGCTGGTCGGGTAGAAAGTGAGAATAAGAGTAACCCAATCTGCAACATTGCATGTTATAACCTTGTTAAAATTAAAACAGAACAAGATCTCTTAAGCCAGGCTGCAGTCTGGGATCTGACTTGTCGAATAATAATATTGTCATGCACCACTGACATCATCACATTCCATGCACAGAGATGTCAGCATCAGTCATTGATGAAAGGCCAAGGGGTAAACTATTGGAGTAGAATTTCATCTTCCCAGAGAAAAAGTCAGAAGAAAAGCCAACAACAGGTGTAAGTGGAGGCTGGTACCAAGACTGGGGAAGTGGGAAACTTAGAGTTTGCCATGCTTTCTCTTTGTACATGAATGCTCTTTGCGGTCATGTTTCCCTGAATATCAGCCTTTCAAAATTCAATGTGGTTCACAGTCATTTATCTTTGAAGTGATGTCATGCTTACTTTCTGGGAAATTGTACCTGGCGCGTCCCACAATGTCATAATTTGATAAATAACTGGGCAGACTCATAGCGTTGTTGAGTGTTTGTTTGACTTGGTTAAAGACATAATTCACTGTATTTCTCTAAATAATTTAGCGAGATTGCACTTCTTAAGTCAAAGTGAGAAATCTAAAAGCTGTAGACAGGTGAAAATGGCCAGTTACAACAAGTAGGTTTGTAAAGTTGTTCATTTTGGAAGGGAAATCTAAACTGAAAAAACTGCAGGACGCTGCAAGGCAAAGAGGCTTGGGGATACTTGTGCACAAAATACAGAAAGCTAGCACACAGGTCAACAGGACGGCTAATGGAATGTTGGCCCTTAGTTCAAGGAGGTTGGAGTATAAGAATAAGGAAGTCTTACTGCAACTGTACTAGGTGCTGGTGAAACCACATCTGGAATACTGTGAGCAGTCTGGTCCACTTATTTAAGGAAAGAGATAATTTCATTGGGAACTGTTCAAAGAAGGCTCATGAGGATGATCCCCAGTATGGAGGGATTGTCTTATCAGCAAAGGCTAAATGGGTTAGAATTCTACTCACTGAAGTTTTGTAGAATGAGAGGTGATATCATTGAAACATATCAGATTCTTAAGGAGCTTGACTGGGTAAATGCTGAGATATTTACTCCCATGGGGGAGTCTCGGACCAGAGAGCATAGTATCAGAATAAAGAGACCAATTTAAGATTGAGATGAGGAAGAAATATTTCTCCCAGCGGGTTGAGTGTCTTGCCAAATTGAGCTGTGGGGACAGAGTTCTAATATATATTTAAGGCTGAGATAGATTCTTGATCAGTATGAAAATCAAGGATTATGGGAAAAAGTGGAATGAGGAGTGTCAGATCAGTCATGATTTGTACTGAATGACTGAAAACATTCAAGCGTAAATAGCATTTCCTGTTTCTATTTGTTACAGTCCTATAATCTTATGATTTTATGATTATTCCAACATAGTTTGTGTCTTAGGAGGCTAAGGACTGTTTCTGTCAACCTCCCCTACCCTGTTTCATACCCACCTACTCTGCCATGAATAGTTAAAATCTTAGTTTAAGAGGACATGCAAAATCTGACACCGCAGACATTTCAGCAATGATAAAACAGTACCGACGAAGGTCCAATAGCAAAATGCTGTGGTTGCTGAAAGTCTGAATTAAAAACAGAAAATGTTTGGAATCATCAGCAGCCCTGGCAGCTTTGGTGGAAACAGAAGCAAGTTCATTTCAAAAGTTAACTCTACTCCTCTGTCAACAGATGCTGCCAGACTCACTGAAGATTTCCAGCACTTTCTGATTTTGTTATGCAAGAAAGTTGGTGATTTGAAGTGGGATTTTTTTTTTACAGAATTGATACTAATTATAATGGGTTTTTTTTACAGGGAGAAAGGAGGTGAAAGAAATGTTTTCACTATTCTCTATTTTAGAATTTCTTTAATAAGTGCATTCAAACCTCAAATTTGGACTCAATAACAGTATCTGGATCATAGATCAGTACAGTTCTAAAGATTTTCTAGCACCAGTTTTATGTTTACAAATGATATTTTATTTTTAAGGAAAAGTTAAATTTTGTGAATTTTATCATTTGAATTGTTTTTAAATTTTAGAAACTAGTAACTCTGATGTCCCATTTCCTGACTCTCAGGAAGGGTCATCGGATCCAAAACGTTAACTTTGATTTCTCTTCACAGATGCTGCCAGACCTGAAGAGCTTTTCCAGCAACTTCTGTTTCTGTATGTAAATATATTTCAGTTGAGCAAATAAGGATACCATTTAAAAATAGAAGCATGCATAAATATCTCAGTTATAAGATTAGGTTTGACCAACGATGTACATATTATAGTTGTTAAGCTGATAGTAATGTGGAAGTTACAGGCCAGGATGTGAACTGGAATGTGATGGATCAGGAAATTCTCACCTTGCACAGTAAAGAAACGTCTACACCTATGCATGGTATGTGGCTACTTACCTTACATTTGTTTTAATTCAGACTTTGTAGCCCAGTGAAGGGAACATTTGCTGAACACAAAATAGTTGTATGAGATACATCAAAGAAAGTTAAATGGTTCTAATAATTGATCTGTATCCTCCATTGTCAGATATCTGGAACTGCTCAGTGGGTTTTACAGCTTTTTCCATCTCAAGTCAATCTGTTAGCCAGCTATTACATATGGTAGCTAATGGTTACAAAAGCCACATTGTACTTAATACTCTGAAGAAAAAACTATTAATTTTTTAGCCTGCAATCTGTTCTTAATTTCTGTCTGAAATCCTATCCATACAGTATCCTTTTTCAGAAGAACAATCTCTCATAGGTCTCAATCTATTGAGAGGACAGCTGGCTGCTCAGACTGAAAGCCTGCTGTATAAAGTTTGCAACTGAGGATTGCAAAGGATGAAAGGAGGTAGAGTCAACAAGGGGAGATTATGTTAGGGTAATGGACAGATTTGTTTCATCCATTTATGTGCGCCAACATTTATTGTCCATTCCATAGTCAACCACATTGCTGTAAGTCTGGAGTCACTCTGTGGCCAAACCAGGGAAAGATGTTCGGGTTTCCTTCCCAGTGAGCCAGTTTTGGAACTGTGACGACAATGATTACATGGTTGCCATTGGGTGAAGATATTTTTTGATCCAGACTCAGATTTCACCATCTGTATTGGTGAGGTTCAAACCCATAAAACCGCAGAGCATTAAACAGATGTCCGGATTTGCTCAGTTCATGATGCTATCACCACATCACTGCCTCCCCAAATTGCAGGATAAGGTGCATCAGAGGATCACAGGAAGAGAAATGAATGATGTTAGCATGTAGAGGTCAGGGTAGGGGAGTTAAGGAAAGGAAGCCCTACACCTCCTGGCCCACAAGCAAAACCTACCTGCTGGATTTGGCTGTTTTCACCTCTCTTCAGATTCTGGGTTTCCTGCGTTCTGGCCTACAACAAAACCTTTCTAAATCAATCAGATTTTCTAACTTTAAAACTGTAACAGAGTCCTTCTTAGATAACTCTTTAAAACATATCAAATTTCTTATTTTCTTTCTCCTCTTACTTCTCCGAAACTTGAATCCTGTTTTTTTTTCTCACAAATCATTACAAACTTCTTACTTTAGAGCATATTGATTTAAGGCTGGGAATCACCTTGGTTGTGAGTTACAGACTTTCTAACATAGTCTAGCGCATTGAATAATATACATGGCAATACAATATTGTACAGCAGATTTTGCACAAATAAATGCGATATTCAATAAGATGCAAGAATATTATATTCAACACCTCAAAGGAAAAAGAAAACAGAAGGCTTACAGTTTGATACAAATTGGTCCCACAACCATTGAATTATTATTTTTATTATAGTAATTAAGATTTATCTTAGAGATTGCACAGATGACATGGATTCCAAGTGCATCAGGAAACAGCTCCATAAATAACCTAAATGATCTTGAAAGTTCAGACTGGGCCTGATTGTGATAGAGACACATCCAAGTAATTTTATTCTTACACGACTGAATATATTTCATCAAATTAGTCACTTGATCAGCAATAAGAAACAGCACTCCACTACACCACTATCCAATTAAAAGAGAAATTTGTCATGTTTTATATTGAGTTTTTTTGTAGAAAATTAAACCTTAGAGGAAATTGTAATCATCAAGGAAGAAGCTTTAGTTACAATAAGAAACAAAAAAGTGATTATGAACATTAGATTGTTATTTCTAACAAAAGAATATTTCAAGGATATGATTTCTGAAAGTGATTACAGGTCTCTGATCAAAAATGAAGAATATTATCTCTCACTATATTGGTTACAATGTGGTTTTGGTAACCATTAACTTGCTACCATATGTATTAACTGGATACGAGACAAACTTGCGATGGAAAAAAGCTATAAAACTTGTTGAACAATTCCAGATATCTGACAATGAAGAGTGCAGATCAATTATTCATACCATGTGACTTCCTTTTGATCTCCTTAATGCAATCATTTAATGTTAAACAAATGCATCCGTACTGCTTTATTATCAAAACCATGACTATGTCGGAAGAAATTTCTGTTTTGACACTTATTTAAGTGATTCTAAAATAGCTGACTGTAGACAGCTAATTACAATAGATAGATCTCCAACCCAACTGTCCATGAGTTCTTCCTCTTGCTTTCCCTGATCCTATTCTCAACAAACTGATGACAATCTTTACTTTCTGGTCCCTGTTGAAGAAGATGTTCAGGACTCTGGAACAGGCTAGTTGATTTCACAGAGCTGCACACCAATGAGTATAAATACTACAACATAAGCAGAGTTAGACCACACTAGATCTTTAAAGACTGTGGAAGACACACCAGACCAGATTACAATATGGGAACTGAACATAAAAAAGATAGATTAGTCCTTACATATTATACCTCAACATTTAGAACCTAGTATGTCCATGATTGCCATGGAAAGCTATATTTAATATTAATGTATAGTGAGTAATGTTGCTTTGAAATCTAAGCCTGATGGTAGTCCTTGATTTTGCCTTCTCTTTGATCAGTCTGTAAAAGATCCAAGTTCATAGTGTGACATCAAACCACATGATAAAAGAGCTCCTGTGTAAACCAAGAGAAGTAACCATTCCTCCTCATGAGGTACTGTCCACTACTTTTCGAATCTGCCATTATTTTTTGTTCTCCTTACAATACATTCTTGACCCCTCTATTCTTACAAATTATTGCTTATCTCCAACCTCATTTTCTTCTCAAGTTCTTGAATGTATTGTTACCTCCCAATTCAATGCTAATTCAGCAATCATGTCTGAACACCTCCATGTGTATTTCTGAATCAGCCATGGTACTGAAGCAACATTTAGCAATGTCATAAAATGCATCTTATTGATTGAGATTGTGGTAAACTCTGACTTCAGACTTCCTGACCTCTCTACAGCCTTTGACATGTTGACCACACCATCCTTCTCCACTGTCTCTACTCTGACACACAGCTGGGAAGGTCTGACCTCACCTGGTTCCAATTCTGCCAATTTAATCATAACCAGAGTATCTCCTGCAACAGTTCCTAAACTGAAAGCAGTGCACCAGATGGGCTTTGCCCATGGCTCTGTACAACTGAAGCATCACTTCCATACTATTGAATTTCAACTCTCTTGAGATAAAGGCCCAACATACTGTTAGATTTTCAATTATTTCTTGAATCATGCATCAGTTCTTCGGTAGTTAATGCTTTCCTTATTGAATTTGAATACCTGTCCACTGTTGCCAACAAGGAAAGCATTATTAGCACAAAGCTAATCCTCTCTCTGTTTCTTCAAGCCATTGAAATGTGCAAGTTGGGGTAATGGCATAGTCTGTTATGGTGATAATGTGTCTGATCTTGCTTTGGTGTAGTCAGTATAAGAATTTTACTGATAGATAGGGTATGTAAAATAAATGAAACATAAAACATAATGGTTTCATTCTAACTAAGTGAAACTTATTATTTTGAACAAATGCGAAAATATTATCAAAAGAAATAGGATTACTATCTCTTTAACTATTCACATCTGTGTGAGTATGCACCACATAGAATATTATTCAGAGTTAAATACATATACACTTGTCCCTTTGGACTAACGATAAAGACAATTGGGGCCCAGTGTAGTGTTTGTGTATTTAATGGTATTTGGAAACAAAACTGTGTAAAATGTATTGCTTATAAACTTTGGAGCACCAGCAATAGGTTTCATTATGTTAATGATATTATCTTTTGTCAACAAATCTCTATCCTGTTTATTAAAATTTCATTCAAGGTAAATTGAACAATCAAGGTTTTTGTGTGCATGCAATGTTAACAAATCCTGAAAACTCATTGGCAGATTCTATTGTGACTGAGTTGAGAGACCCTTCTCTAGCTTTTTGAATTGTTCACAATATCAGGGAATTCAGGGCATGTTTTTGTCTGCAGAATTGTCAGCAACTTTATCAACAAAGCTGTCAAATGCACACATAAGCCAATGTCATTACATCACATCTTTAAATTATAATTAATATTTCACCTATTCATAACTATGAAATTGAAATTTTAGTTTAACGTATTAACATTAGTTTCATGTAAATATTTTCAAAGAAATAAATTGAATTTGCAAAATAATGACAAGGAAAAAGGAATAAAAGGCAAAAGAGAAATTGCTGGAAAATCTCAGCAGGTCTGGCAGCATCTGTTCGGAGAGAAAAGAGCTGACGTTTCGAGTCTAACTGACCCTTTGTCAAAATGGGATAAAAGGCATTTTGTGTGATTTTTAATTTGCAGATGAAATGTTTGATTGGAATTCTTGACTTTGATTTTCAGCTTTCAAGGACCTTCACTAAATGGTGGTGGTAGATTAGATGCAATCCAAAGATTTCCAAATGAAATGTATGAGTAAAAATAGTAAAAAAAATTGACCTAACATTGACCTCTGAATCGCCATTAGTGATCACCCTACATACAGAGATACTGTCCTTAATATCTCTTTCTATCTCTGTACGGATGCAGCTAATTCTCATTCAATGTAATGCAAATATATCAAGATGGAACCTTCTTTAGCAGTTTTCAAAAATCTAGTTGCATAGCATGTGGGATCTGATGATCGATTTTGAAAAGCCTCATTGCAATTTTAAAATAGCACCTTCTGTTTCACCACATTGGGATGAAATCCTCAAGTTATTTTTTTTGTACTGAGCAAACATTCATTCTCTATGAAATGTAACATTTAGAGCACAGTCACTGACCAACAGCAAGGTGGGGGATTATTGCAAAATGTTCCAGTGATCTCTCAGGACAGGTCAGGGATCACAGAAGAGCAATTCAACAAGTTACAGATAGGGAATGAAAGGCATTGAATTGTGAAACAGAAAGAGATTATCGTCGATGTTAGAAGTGCTGATTTTTAGCTATACTGATATGAAGGCAACTATGCAATTGGGTAGCCAATGAGAACTCAAGAGCAGCTGGTAAGTTTTGTGTAGCTCAAACTCAAGAAAATACTGGGAGACAGAGAAGCAAGCTCCAAGAGTTTGCATTGTATTGCTGAAATAGCAACCAAATGATGCAAATTCTGTGTTGGGTACTCATTAATAATGAGCTGGAATTGTGCCAGGGAATAGATACTGGAGGGCAGTCTTTCACATCAAGGATAGCATAGACTCAGGAAAGGATGTTGATCAAACAGAACAGGAATAGTCATTGAAGGAATACTTGATGGATTGGCTCTCATGTTTCCAGGATGGATCAATTAAAGTGAAGAATTATAATCTCTTCTGAATTTTGATGATATTTGATGATTCACTGTGTCATTAGCATCTGGGGGAATTAATGAGAAATTCATGGGATTTGTTTTGATCATATTTGATATTTAATGTGCACTGTGCAGTTTTAATCATAGTTTATTGTCCATATCTACCATCAATTTTGGATGTTAAAAGTAAGTTGTCCAAGAATTGTAGATTGTGTTATTGTTCTAAATGTAAAGTATTGTTGCTTGTTCAAAACTATAGAATCTTGCGGCTTCATCCCATTACTAAATGTCACCTTTTGTCTACTTTAAAGTTAAAGGTTATTGGTTCCTATCTAGATCACAACATAATTTGGCAATCTCATCTGTGATCATAACATAGATTTGTCATCTGATCTGAGATTAAACTGGAAAGAATGCAGAAGAAATTTAAAAGGGTGCTGCAAGGACTCAATGGTCTGAATTAAAGGGAGAGGTTGAATCAAGCTAGGACATTTTTCTTTAGCGTGTAGGAGACTGAGGGGGGAAGTTATAGAAGTGTATGAAATCATGAGAGTCATGGATAGGGTAAATGCACTAAGTCTTTTTTCCAGGATTGGGGAACCAAGGACTAGAGGGCATCAATTTAAGGTTAGCGTGGAAAGAATAAAAGGGAACCTGAGGGCCAACATTTTTGCACAGAGGGTGGTACGCATATGGAATGAGCTGCCAGCGGAAATGGTTGAGGTAGGTTCATTATCAAAATTTAAAAGGCATTTGGACAAATACATGGATAGGAAAGGATTAGAAAGATATGGTGAAAGTCAGTACTGCAGATGCTGGAGATTAGAGTCAAAAGTGTGGTGCTGGAAAAGCACACCAGGTCAGGCAGCATCCGAGGAGCAGGAAAATTGATATTTCGGACAAAAGCCCTTCATCAGAAATTCCTGATATTTTGCCCAAAACGTCAATGTTCCTGCTCCTCAGATGCTGCCTGACCTGCTGTGCTTTTCCAGCACCATATTCTTGACTTAGAAAGATATGGGCTAAGTGCAGGGAAACGGGGTTAGCGTGGTTATTTTGGTCGGCATGAAGCAGGTTGTGCCAAAAGGTGTGTATCCATGCTGTAGGACTTTAAGACTGCATGACTCTATTTTGGCATCCATTTCTATATGTTCAGTTCTCGCATCCATTGTCTGAGGCAGCATTGGGAACTTGGTGCCATTTTTGATAATATACGATAATGTGAAGTCACCAAATAAAACAGTAATTAGCAGTTTTGTTGTTTAATATTAGTTTGAATTGTTTGGTTTTGTATTTGTTGTAATATTCAAAGGAAAATATTTTCCTTCTTTTTAGTAAAAATATATTTTTAAAAAACTGAAATCATGTCTTAGAACTACCTTCCTTGTGAAATCCTTCAAAGGCTATGTCTCCTACAGAATCCTTAATTTCCCTTGATTCCTAATGTAACTGAAAAATATCTTATTAACATTACCACACCTATGTTCAGCCTGACAACCAACTCCATTTTATTGAGAGTTATTTGCCTTATAACTGGTAAATATTTTCTTTAGTTTATCTTGTTTGTATGTACAGAAATGATATTGATTTGAGATAGGTTTCTTTATTCATTGCTAAATTGTGGCATAACCAAGATGAAAAGATTAATGAATGTTTTTACTGAAAAAGTTTATTCCAGTGTTACTGGTTTCAATAAAAGGTTTTTAAAGAACTTTCAAACATGTCAATGTTCTCAAGTTTTCACTGGCAATGTGGAAGACAGGTTTTTGCTCTTGAGTGTTTCATTGATAGTTTGACTTAGTTATAGTCACATTGGAAAAAAATCCAACACCATATATTAAAGTTTATGTTCAGTCAGTTAACTATTTTACATTCATTCTAATTTTCTACAAGTTATCTAAAGTAATAGGAATGACATTTATGTGATTTCCTTAACATTATCAGATGCCACACGTTGATGAAACCTGTTTATCCCAGAACCAGTTTTGAGATAGTTGGATAATAGCCACTTTAACCTCTTGCATAAGCTCTTCAGTAGCTTCATTATTCTCATTGAAAATGAATGAATATATTGTGTGAACTCTATAAAGTAACCTATGTTATCAAGACTAAATCCTCACTTTTATACCACAGCATAATACAAAATACTACATTAAGTAAACACAGATGGTGAATTTTATGAACTTAAAAGTTGTGGTTTCATAAATATGTTGACATATATTTTTAGTAGAATTATCATTCCCAACACCTCCTGTCAAACCTGAACTGAAATTGCCAAACTTTTGTTTTGACAGGGATCACAGGAGGAGCTAATGAAAATGATTTGATGAAGGATGTATTGTTATACTATTCTTCATCGAGTAATGGTCATTATTCTGGGTGGCACTTAGGGTTTAACAGTAAGCAGAAACGCTCATTGTAATCCAAATCTTAAGGGACCACCATGCTTTTCAAAAGAGCCACATCTCATGCAAGCATTCATAGTCAAATCCCAACCCTGTTATTAAGAGATGACATCAGAAAACAACTGATTCTTTATTTCCCTGCCCCCACCCCCCCCACAGTTGTAATTCTATGCAGATTTTTTTTTGAACACTCTTTGAAGATATTGGAGGGGGAAAATTTGGTCATTTTACTGACATTAAAATTTTATTTTCAACCCTAAATGCGAAATTCCACATAAACATTCACAGAACAACTTCCATGTGTTTGATCCTGTTTAGAATCAAACAGAACTATAAGCTTCATTTGGGGATTTATAAATCCATTTAAGAGCATCTGTCAAATATACTGTGCTCAAATATACAGTTTAGTAAAGAGTTTCTTTGTTTTCCATCACTGGATCTATTCAATGTTGTATTCAGATCACAGAATTTATATCTGTTCAGAGCAGATATTGAGAGTTTC
The DNA here is from genome assembly GCF_037043375.1 of Chiloscyllium plagiosum. Classification (NCBI taxonomy): domain Eukaryota; kingdom Metazoa; phylum Chordata; class Chondrichthyes; order Orectolobiformes; family Hemiscylliidae; genus Chiloscyllium; species Chiloscyllium plagiosum. The sequence goes on along the minus strand of NW_028270167.1, from coordinate 18,245,859 downwards.
TGTGTAGAATCCACTTTCTGTATTCATGGTGGGGAGAATTCTCCTTATTCTTCTCTTCTTTTCAAAATGATTCTGTGCAATTGCTGTCTTTCAGTCGTCCACTACAAGCCTCTAATGCAGTAAATATTTGCAGATTATAACTAATATAAATTCATTCTCCTCACCTTTCCTTTCAACAACCAAATGGAAGCCACCTTGGCCTGTGTGTTGTCCTTCTCTGTTATAAAGTTCCTGATCACCTTTCCATGAAACTCAAATTTGTGTCTCTTATCCATGATGTAAAAAACAAAGAAAAACATTTATTTTGCATTTTTGCCACTTCCTTAATTACTGTCACCCTTGAATCTATTAAAATAGTATCTTCATTACTCTTTGATGTTTTTATCCTTTCTCGCAATTGATACGACTGAATGGCTCGGCCATTTCAGATAGTAGTTTAGAGTCGGTCACATTGCTGTAGGTCTGGAGTCAAATGTATGCTAGACAAGTTAAAGATGGCAGTTTCCTTCCCTAACAGACATCAGTAAACTAGACAGATTTTTACAACAATGTATTTGAGGTCATCAGTAGATTTTTAATTCCATATTTTTATTGAAATCAAATTTCACCATCAATAAATTGGGATTCAGGACTAGCTTCCCAGAACAATGTCAGCGCCTTTGGATTTCTAGTTCAGTAGCAATACAACTAGACCATTGGGTTTTGTTACTTACTAAAGCACCAGTCCTACTCTTTACTGTTCCATAAACTTTCTCTTTTTGTTTACTTTTTCTAGTTATTCTCATATGCTATCATTGTATTTCATTAGGGCTACATGCTTATTTTGTTATCCAATAATGTTTGAATACTGTAATTTACATTGCGCTTGAGTTAATAATAAATGACTAGACTTTTAGGAAGATGCACTCGCCTATCTCTTCGCCAGTTTTAGCTTTTCCTTACTCTTCCCTTTGGATGTATATTCACAACCAGACTGAGCAATAGTCCAAGATTTAGGAACTTGGATGCATAGCCTCAACTGTTGAGGCTGGAGTTTCAGCTTCGTTACCTGCGAAGCAGTAAGAAAAATGCAGATTGGCTTGCAATTTAAAATCTTTGCTGAACTACATTTCTATCAATCATCTTTTATTTCAAGAAAATCACCAATCAACTTTATGCAACCATGAATACTATTTGAAAATTTTTTAACTTTGTTTATTTTATTCTGAATAGGAAATACATTTCCTGCATGGCTGCCTGTTCCTATGCTATGCTGTAATTCTGATAATTGGACCCATTTTTTTACATTGAGCACAGAATCAGAAAATCCTATAATATGTGATCTGGCTGTTAACTTCAAAGCTCTATTGATAAATACAAAATAATAACGACTCATCCTATTTGAGCTTTTTTATTGAACTGAATTGCAAATTCTGCCTAATCTCTAAAAGCTTACACCTTCATCATTTTCTTGTTAAAAGCAACCTTCCTAGTGATCTGCCTACTGTATTTTCCAAATAAGTCATTTTAACCACTTTCCTCCAACTGAAGTGCAGTCCACATCATGGAGAACAAAACCTGGCTCATGTCGGAATGACTCTGTGTCCAATCAAATGTTTGTGTTCATTTTTAATGAGCCTGAAAATGCTTATTCTTTTGTCTAGACTCTATTTTGTTTGCACATGCACTGAATGCTATTCACTGGGATATGAAGAAGAGAAGAAAATCTGACTGCTCTCAATGCACAAAAATATGTTGCTTTTTATGGGAGGGAAGCTGTGGAACTGTTAGCTGTGAATAAAATGAATGCGTGTACTATCCCCAAGGATATGGTGGTATGAGAATGTCATGGGTCAGCAACTCTGGGTAGGTTGCTAAGTATGGCTTTAAATGTATCTGAAGCATTGTGACTGCTATTGACCATCAGAATAACAGCTTGTCAGGATGAATTGCAAATGTGTTTGTGTTAGTGACTTGGTTTCAAGCTGGCAGCACTTGCACAACTTCCAAAAATGGTCAAAGTAGGAACAGAACTGATTTGCGACTGTAACCTACCATTGGCTATCCACTAGTTGATAGAGTACATGCAGGACTTACCACCTGTTATTTCTGCTGAAGAGAACAGCAGATGGCACAAGGTTGCACAAATCCAGAGTCTCTCCCTAATACATTCCATTTGGGTAGGGTTGACATTTGCACCATGTCTGACATCAAAACTGGAAAATGGCAGGAAGCTACATATATTAATGCAAATCTTGCACAATTTCAGCAATACTTCTCCAAGTCTGCATTTCAACCTTTTTTTCCTATTCTGTACTCATGCTTGTATTTAGTTAAACAATCTTTCCCACTGTGTCAGAAGCAAGTTTGGAAAGTCAAATTGGCTTATTCTCAGAAGATAAAACCTAGTTAAATCCATAAAATAAGATTCTACTTGACAAACTTATTTAATGAAGAGCAAAGTGCTGCAGATGCTGGATATTTGAAATAAGTGTGCTGGAGAAACTCAACATGTCTGGCAGCATCAGTAGACAGAGAAACAGAGTTAACCTTTCAACTCAGATTTGACAGTTCTTTGAAGCATTTAATTAACACCATGCAGCGTTAGTTCAACTTTCGCAGTAAGGGAAAAACATAAAGTCCCTTGCATCTCAGATTTCGTATTTGGATGAATCTACATATTGGTGTAAGGTAGTGTGCAGTATTTAAGCTGAACATAGAAGTAGTCATTTTTTACACCTAATATTTAAGGTGCAAGTAGTACTCAAGCACTGAGCACCTGGTTGTGACACAGAGAATGACTTAAGTGGGCTAAAGTGCATCTGCCCAGAAACAACCAAACGTAACACACTATGTCCCCATTCAAACATAATGACTGCTCATTAAGTTTAATTTGGATCAAACGTAGTTCCAGTTACCCAATGTTTGATATTTTTAAAAAATGTGTTTGATTACAGCAGTTTTCTTTAATCAATAAAAATGGCTAAACACAATAGAGGATCACAGGAAATGTAATGAATGTTATCACTTCTCTGTCAACTTCTTATACTCAGTCCTACCTGCTACCAAGCTGTCCTATCGAAATGGCACACATTTATTCTTGTTGATGCATGTAATCCCCCAACAAGAAGTATTATGTAAAATAGTTAATTGCAATAGCACTTGTACTATGTACCTTTTTGTTTGGTGAAGTCACCTGGCGACTTCATCTGACGAAAGAGCAGTGCTCCGAAAGCTTGCGAATTTAAATAAACGTCTTGGCTATAGCCTGGTGTCATGAGACTTCTGACTTTGCCCACCCAAGTCTAATACCAGCATCTCCACATTATAACATTTTGTTAACGTATGTCCATCATACCAGCCAGGTCAATGAAATTAGTGAATGTTCTGTCCATCTGCTGAATACTAGCTTGACCTTTTCACAGCACTTCTGGGTGCTACTCGATCATTGATTAAAAGAATCTTTCTATGAGAAAACAATAAATCATATACGTAACAAAAATTGAGTCTCCCCACCATTCACCAGCAAGGATAAAATCAGGATTAAGTCAATCTGTCCATGTCAGATAAGGATCAAATGCCTTCAAGCATGCAGGAGAACATAAACAGATCATGGAATACATGTGGGCATCATTAGCTGGGCCAGCAATTATTGCCCAAAGGGCAGTTTAGAATCAAGCTGTGACTCTGAAGACACATGCAGACCATATCAGGTAAGGGCAGCAGATTTCTGTTGTGATATATTAATGGAACAACAAAGTAAGTTGTTTAAGAAGGGTAGTAAGGGCAAGCCAGGGAACTATAGACCAGTGAGCCTGACGTCGGTGTTGGGCAAGTTGTTGGAGGGAATCCTGAGGGACAGGATGTACATGTATTTGGAAAGGCAAGGACTGCTTAGGGGTAGTCAACATGGCTTTGTGCGTGGGAAATCATGTCTCACAAACTTGATTGAGATTTTTGAAGAACTAACAAAGAGGATTGATGAGGGCAGAATGATAAATGTGGCTATATGGACTTCAGTAAGACGTTTGACAAGGTTCCCCATGGGAGACTGATTAGCAAGGTTAGATCTCATGGAATACAGGGAGAACTAGCCATTTGGATACAGAACTGGCTCAAAGGTAGAAGACAGAGGGTGGTGGTGGAGGGTTGTTTTTCAGACTGGAGGCCTGTGACCAGTGGAGTGCCACATGGATCGGTGCTGGGTCCACTACTTTTTGTCATTTACATAAATGATTTGGATGCGAGCATAAAAGGTGCAGTTAGTAAGTTTGCAGATGACACCAAAATTGGAGTTGTAGTGGACAGCGAAGAAGGTTACCTCAGATTACAACAGGATCTTGATAAGATGGGCCAATAGGCCGAGAAGTGGCAGTTGGAGTTTAATTTAGATAAATGCGAGGTGCTGCATTTTGGGAAAGCAAATCTTAGCAGAACTTATACACTTAATGGTAAAGTCCTAGGGAGTGTTGCTTGGAGTGCAGGATCATAGCACCTTGAAAGTGGAATTGCAGGAATCTAGGATAGTGAAGAAGACGTTTGGTGTGCTTTCCTTTATTGGTCAGAGTATTGAGTACAGGAGTTGGGAGGTCATGTTGCAGCTGTACAGGACATTGGTTAGGCCACTGTTGGAATATTGTGTGCAATTCTGGTCTCCTTCTCATTGGAAAGATGTTGTGAAACTTGAAAGGATTCAGAAAAGATTGACAAGGATGTTGCCAGGGTTGGAGGATTTGAGCTATAGGGAAAGGCTGAACAGGCTGGGGCTGTTTTCCTTGGTGCATTATAGAGGTTTACAAAATTATGAGGGGCATGGATAGGATAAATAGACAAAGTCTTTTCCCTAGGGTTGGGGAGTCCAGAACTAGAGGGCATAGGTTTAGGGTGAGAGGGTAAAGATATAAAAGAGACCCACAGGGCAACTTTTTCACACAGAGGGTGGTACGTGTATGGAATGAGCTGCCAGACAAGGTGGTGGAGGCCTATATGATTGCAATATTTAAGAGGCATTTGGATGGGTATATGAATAGGAAGGGTTTGGAGGGATATGGGCCGGGTGCTGGCAGGTGAGACTAGATTGGGTTGGGATATCTGGTTAGCATGGACAGGTTGGACCGAAGGGTCTGTTTCCATGCTGTACATCTCTGTGGCTCAATGACATCTCTATAAGTTTTTGTGTGTGGAATGAGCTGCCAGTGAAAGCGGTGATCAGATGGGGCTAGTATCAGATGAGAGGGATAACGTAAGTCAGGCTAAGTAGTTAATGAGGTGAGTTCAGTGAGATATATCAAGAAAACGTGTTAGAACTCAAGATAAAAAAAAGTCTTCTGAAAAACCCAATGCAACTTTCACTCTGTGAAAAGAAACAAGACCAGCTCAAGTTTTTGAAGTTTTACATAATGCACTAATCGGGACAATTCACAGGAATAAAAATTCAGGGGGAAAATTTCTCAAATTTGTACTGTTTGAAGTACTGATTGACTGTCAAATGGGACTAGAAAAATGAACCAGCCAATAGTTCTCACCTATTTTATTGAGTTGAAACAGGTGATGTGCAAAAGTGAGGACTGCAGATGCTAGAAACCTGAGTCTAGATCAGAGTGGTGCTGGAAAAGCACAGCAGGTCACACAATTCCTGATGAAGGGCTTTTGCCCGAAACGTCGATTTTCCTGCTCCCCGGATGCTGCCTGACCTACTGTGCTTTTCCAGCACCACTCTGATCTAGACACAGTTGTTGTGCATGTACATGTTATCTGCAGTGTACTGGACCCTTTGTATTAAAATATGCAGTTTCTCTTATACACAATTGTATAACACTGCGAGCTGGTCTAACAATCCTGAACTAGTTGCCAACATAATTCTTTGCATATATAGGATTATCTATTTGATGTTTTCCAATTGCAGAATCACAGTGAATGTTACACGTTTTGCAAATGCAGGCTGGTTGGGTTTGGTCATGAACTTGCTTGTTGGGAACAGCCAAAGGGTTATGATGTTTCATACAAACAACCACTCTCTATTACGTACAGACTGCCTACCTACATGGCATCATGCTGGCACTGAAATTCTAAATACAGGTAGTTCTTCTGTAACACAATGGCCGCATTCTTGTGCAACCCCGCAGTTTCGAAAATCGTGCTTTTGAAACAGCATTTAAAGTGTTGCTGATGTATTTGCATTAAACCAACACATGTTTTGAAAGTTTGCACTTCAGAAACAGTGTCCTCAATTCGTCAAACGTGTTACAGAAAATTTGTGTTTATGAAATGCGCATTTTGCAGAAGGACCTGTATCACATTAATCAGACTGGCAGATTCTCAGCTGGGCTCGCACTGTAGTGCGCTATCATGTACTGGAAGCTGCATCTATTAATACGTAGGAGCCTGTTCTTTGTAGACAGGAAGAACATGCACGTGCACTGAACATTTTTCAATTCAACAAAATGGGTGGATTAATTTGATGGATCAGTTCTTAAGGCAATGTGTTGATCAATTAGATTCAAGCTACCTGGCTTTAAGATCTGATCAAACCTTAGAAGCTAACAATCAATTAGCATTAATGGGTGCATTCATGTGGCTGTTTTCCTTGGAAATGAGAAAATTAACATGAGATATTTTAGAGGTGTTCAAATGCATGAAGAGTTGAGACACAGGAGGTTAGAGGAAATCATTCTGTTCACAGAAGGATTGAGAACTAGAGGGCATGACTTTAAGGTTATTGACAAAACAAGCAAATTTGTCAAAGCGAACTTTCTTTACATAGTAAGTGGTCAGAATCTGGAATATCCAGACTATGTTGGAGGCAGAGTCAACCAAGGCCTTCAAACCATAACTTGATAATTAGCTGAAAAGAAAGGAATTGTTCAGTAACATAGAAGGAGATTCTGCAGACAACTAGCTTGGACGTAACACACAAATAGCTTCTTCCTGCATTGTGACTATATCAAAACTCTAGTTCTGTGGTTAATACAGAATTTTGACATTTATTCAAAGTTTGTGAGAAGATTTGTAGACATTTATTGGTAAAAGAATAGAGGATAAAAGTAAAGAAATATTGTTGTAGCTAGACAAGCCATTTGTGAGATTGGACTTAAAGAATTGCATACAATTTTGGTCCCTTTATTGCAGAATGAATGCAGCTGTATTGGAGTCAGTTCTGAGGAGGTTCTCTCGATTGATTCCAGAGATAAAGGGGTTTGTCTTATTAAGAGAGATTGTATAATTTAGGTCTATAAACCCTGAAGTTTGGAAAAAATGAGACAAGATCGACTTTAGGTAGGTAAGGTGATAAAGGGGATTGACAAAGTAGATGTAGAAAGGATGTTTCCAGCTGCGGGGTCTAGACTCTAGAATGTGAGGTCATAGTTTTAGAATAAGGGGTGGCAGATTTAAATCATGAAGAAATTAGGAGAAATTACTTACCTGAATCTGTGGAATTCTCTACCCCAGAGTGCAATGGATACTGAGACTTTGAGTAATAATAAGGAGGAGATAGACAGATTTTTAAAAAGTTAATACTGGGTTGAAGGGTCATGGAGAAAGTGGTCAGGCAAGTGGAGTTGAGGCTAACAGGAGATTAGCCCTGATTGCATTGAATGGTGGAACAGGCTCAAATGGCTGAATTGGCAATTCTTGCTCTAGTTCTTGTGCTCTTCATATCGAATCGACTGTACTACATTCAGAAAAAATGAAACTATGTTTTAATAGTGTTAAGTCTTCTTCATTAAAATGGTAACTGGCAAAGTATGATCCTGAGTAACTAACCAATCTTGTTCGATGCCCAAAACCAATACAATCCTTCATATGTATTCACTTTCCAGAATTCCCTAAGTTAAATTATGGTCCCCGATATGTCTTTATCCTGGTATCTTATGGATTAGAGTTGCTCAGAAAGAAGATTTATTCAAACAATTGAAAATCTGGAATTTCAGGTGCAGCTCAGAAGCTACAGAGCTTCTCATCCTGAGGTGTGGGCTCTTTGTAATGTTTGTTGGATTAAATGAATGATATAGGCTTGACCTGTTTCAAAACTTGAGGCTGGAGGAAGCTCAATTTAAAACCCTTGTGCTTTGGGTCTTTGAAGCTAAACTTGTACTGCACTGACATATTGTTATGTCCATTCCCATTTTGTCAATAGGGGATATGGCAGCAAATAATGCCTGAAGCTAACTACAAGATTGATTACACTACAGAGAATTTGAAATCCAACCTCTGATGCTGCAGTCTAAATTTCATTTTTGAGCAGTTCAAATACTCAGCTTGATTCTGTTGTTGCAACAGATAGAAAGCAACCCTCAAACATGTAAATAATTAAAACACTTCTGGAAATAATTTGTTACTTCAGCCATAAACAGAAGAAATGGGAATTTTAGCTCCTGGGATATGGATTGACTGCCTTAACTTATTACATGATGTGGACTGTTGGACTGGAGTGGATAAAGTTAAAAATCGCACAACACCAGGTTATACAGATTTATTTGGAAGCAGTAAGGAGCGTTCCAAAAGGTAGGGCTTCCAAATAAATCTGTTGAACTATAACCTGGTGCTGTGTGATTGTTAACCTTAACTCATTTTAATTGATATCAGCATTGTACCCCTTTTTTGTCACTACTGTGAGACAACCTCACCATGCAACATTTTGAAATAGGCTTTATCAATGCATTATGTGCATCCAGATGCTTTAGCTAACAATGAATTGTAAACATGCAAAAGAATGTTTTCCCTCAAAATAAATCATTAAAATGCCAATTATGAAATCGTGGCAGCACTGGGAGAGTAAACATTTTTATTGTAATTCAGTTTTGTATCACTGTAATTACCCAAGGTTTTGGGCCCCATTCTTGTTAGTGATGGACATACAGTCCAGGTGCAGCATTGCTTTCTGCTTTAGTTTGTACTTCTTCAGGCTAAGTATTCCTTAGTGGAATGGAGAGTTTTAAAGTGGAGTTTCAACTGTGCTGCAGCTGATGAATTTTCAAACTGAATAAATTTAAAGAAAAACTCAAGCAACATTATAATCCTATGCAATTGGAAAAGAAGACTGCAATAAATCCAGCCTTACCTTGGAATGACGATCTTAAATTCTACAGAGAAATGTTGCATTCACCAAAAAAGAATGTGCAAAAAGCAGATGTTTTAATGCATTTGCATTTCAATACGTTTACAAATCCTAATGGCATTTTTGATCAGACATGAATAATTGTGAAATTTTCAGGAATCACTGCCACCATTTTAGAGGAACCTTATATTTAGATGTATCCCAATGTGTTGTGGTGAATTGGGGGGTGACCATTTTCTCGCTGTGATTTAGTTGTTTTAAATTTGATTTCTATTGACTAGTAGAGTAAAGATGGCAAGAGGGCTAATAGTGATGAAATAAATGAAATACTGTTAACAATAATGGGACAGACACTTTCACATTAGAAACTTATACTCACTGTTGGAAAAAAAATTGATTATTCGCCTGCAAGGAATGTAGAATTAAACATACATAAGTGCACACCAGGTCCAAACAAAATTCCAATGCAACAAATCACTTCCTACTCACACCCATTATATAGAATTCCCAATTCAAGCATAAAACTTAAATATGTAATCCTGTTCCAAGCAAAAACTAAATCCTCACCCCACCTCCTGCTCCACCTCATAATTTGTCATTCATTCAATTCTCTGAACTGTGAGTATTTTCCATCCATCAGCTAATTGTACCTAAAGGTATTCAGTCAGATTCATTGTTAGATGCTCAATGCTCTATATCCCTCTTAGCAACACAGGGCTGAATTTTACATTTTATTGGTTAAGTGAAATTTGTGTTGAGTCTCATCATAACATCTCACAAGATTCTGAGCCATATCTTACTGAACTCACCATAAGCATTACCAACTGTGCGCCTATGGTGTCCCACAAGTCCAATTCTAACCCCATCTTACCACTCTCTGTTCCTGCAACGAGTCATCAGATATCTGCTGAAAGACCAGATTCCCTTGTGTCCACTCCACCTTTAAAAATCCACTGTGCACTCTGACAAGAAATGTCAGTCAGGAGTTATCCTACACTGTTCTTGATACTTGCATTCGACATGACTTACAGGAGACATTGGTCCTTTTACAAAGAGGGACACAAAAGAACTGGTAGATGGTGTGGTGCACAGGCAGGAGGCTTTCTCTTTCTTCATGACCAGAAATGGAGGTCACAATACCAGACCATGCAGCTTGGTCTGAGAATGCCTCCATTTCTGGAGGAATGGCCAACATTCAGGATGAAGGCCAATGACTTTCTTCACTCCACCTTTGTCAGCGACACCATTTTCTCCCTGATACCATATATTCACCATGTATCTACTACTGCCAGCAAGATTCGTGCACTACCACTCTTCCTATTTCCTGCAACATCATCGTCGCTTGCTCTGATCCACCCCAACCCCTAACAACACTTACCCTATATGCCTTCTATATGGCTAACTCATCTGCTTGGGACACTTTTCCACCTTGCACCAAAAGTGAAATCAGTGACAACAACTTTCATTTTTGGAACATCCACCTATCCCTCATTTCTGGAGGAAAGCAACCACTAATAGGGCAGAAAGAGCCAACTCTGGTGGTGGGCTGCCCAAAATTCAGACCTTCAATCCTTATGTCCTGACTCTGTTGATCCCAAACAGCTGATGTTATCCTGTCCAAGTCTCTGGAATGGTATTGGAAGCTGACCTTGACATACTGTACAGTGACCCTGACTAAAGGCTATCACACTTGACTTGACTGAGCACTGCTTAATACCCGCGACAAGTTTCCTGGGTTTATGTCTGTGCTAACTGACAAGATAACACAGATGAGCTTGGTGTTTCTGGCTGAGGGGGCAAAGTGTAAAAATGGGAAGAAATGCAATGCAAGTCAGGGATGCCGTGAGCATCCATGTAGGGTCCAGGTGAGTGCGGCAATGGTAGAAAGCAAACAGCCCAGAGATGTAGCCTGCTCCAGTTCATGGACTGGATGTGACCTCCCAAGGACTCCATGTCCATGCTGTGGCATTGCAATGATAGTTGTCGATGCAGCCTATGATGCAGCATTGAAGTGCAGAAGCACACTGTGTGTGATTCGGAGATGTGCCTTGAGAGTCATTAAAGGTAACTGGCACCTTTTGGATGCCAATGTCTGTGAATGTGCAGTGCATGTGGCTGTGCAGTGCATGTGCCTGAGATGTTAATGCTCAGTGTACAACCTTCGGAGATCTAAAGCCACTAAATACCCTCTTTGACTTCCATGTTGAGAATTCTCAACATCTAGCTAGTCGAGAATATGGCAGGCTTGGTAAGATAGAAACTAAATATTAATGAGGTGAGCTTTATTTTTAATTCATGCTGGGATGTTGGTGATGCTGACTGGACTAGTGTTGCACTTGAAAAGGTAGTGGTGAGCTTCCTTCTTGAACCGATTCAATCCATTCAGTATGTGCAATGACTCCACAAAGGCTGGTATCTTGTAACCAAGTCACTCTTTATTTATTTGTGGAGAATCCTTTACACTGATCCAGCTTCCTCAGAGTTGGCTCTCAGAGTGAACAGAACCTCTGACACTCCTGTTTTTATCTGTCAGCCAGGACTCCATGATTGGACATGGTAACAGCCCCAATCATGGAACTCATATTCTATGAGATCCACCTGGCTGATCTTGTTATAATCACTGCAGTGAGAGTACGCCCACAATGCCATCAGGAAGGGAGTGCCAGAATTTTGACCTAATGACACAAGAGGAGAGGTGATAAATTTTCAAGTCAAGATGATGGGTGGCTTGAATGAGAAAATGGGTGGTATTCCATGCATTTGCCGCCCTTGTTCTTCCAGATTGTAATGGTTATGAGTTTGGAATATGCTGATAAGGAATCTTGTTGAATTTCTGCATTTCTAATTATGAAGGTTTTTAACAAGCAGTAATCCCCCTTACAGGCAATTCACTGCAGCCTAGTGAGATACTTGCCTTGCTACTCAGCAAATGGATAGAAGGTGCAACAAGATGCTCCCAATGTCAGCATAAACCTCAATGGACTTCTTGCCCAATACTGCCACAAATCTCCTGATGGCCCATATTGCTCAGGCCAACATAAGATTTCACTTATAATTTCCACTGGTTTCTGTGTCATCACAGAATAGCCTGATAAATGAACAGGGCTGCAAATATTGTTTAATTTTGAGGCAGTTTATTAAATTGCTTATCCAAGTGGAAATTTATTGGCAGGATATTTCCATATTCAGCTATATGGTGATTCAAAGCACATGGTTGAAAAATTAGGAGCCCAGTCTGGCTTTAGTATGCTTCATCAGTTGAAATTAAACACAACACATTCAAAAAGAAATTCTTAAAGTATCTAAACTCCTAGTTAACGCATCAGAATAATATTGCCCTCCCTCATTGTAAAAGAGATTTCAAAAAGACTGTTTTTCTTTTCAACGCATAAAATAAAATGAAGATTGTGGTGACTTCAAAAGATTTATTTGTCCCATGAAAATCTCCCAAATCCAACAATATATCTCTGCTGAGCTGCCTAGAGTATGTGTCCATTTTTAATGCTGTATTTTAATTGAAGAACAGAAAAAAGAAATGTTAACCGGACAATGAATTGGGCGAGAAATAAATCATGCTAGCACAATTCTTATTGATTTAAAAGCATTTTCTAAAAGCAAAATGCTTTTCAGCCAGCTATCACCTATATGGTCCAATCTAATTTAGGAACCACTTTACAGCTAAGGGACTGGTGTACCATTTGTTCTGGCTGAAGGAACTTAGGAAAATGCTGAGATTTTTGTGGTGCTTATTTGATAATTGAAGGCAATTCAGTGTTTTGCAGGTTTTTTGGCAGCACAAAACTGCTGTGTCATTAGCCTTCAGAAGGTAGAATAAACAATCAATATACATTGCTTTAGTGTGCATTTGTTCTTTGTATATTTGGATTAGGAATAGAATTAACGTGTGTTTTGACTTCTAATTGTTGACTGGCATTCTGTGAAGTAGGTGTGGATTTGTCTGGTAAGGACAGGGTAACTTCGATATCATTACTCTCCCAAACAGCAAAATCTATTGACATTCTGTGTGAAATGAGTTTTTATTTTCTTAATTTGAATCCCCCTCCTGATGAACCATGTTCAATTGACTGCAATGGGAAACCAGATATAGCATTAACCTATATTTTGTTCCTGGCATGATGCTTAAATCCCAATTTCAGTCTAACACATTACGAATGATTCAGAGATGCTAATGTTGGACTGGGGTGTACAAAATACTCCACAACCATCTGATGAAGGAGCAGCACTCTGAAAGTTAGTGCTTCCAAATAAACCAGTTGGACTATAGCCTGGTGTTGTATGATTTTTAACTTTGGAAGTGAGCATAGTGTCCAGCAGAAGCTTAATTTCCTTCCTGCTAAGCTCCAGAAAAAAACCCTGCATTAAACCATGTAATTTAAGAATTTGCAAAGTTTTCCTTTCTCAGATTATCACAACTGTACCAAAACATACTGTCTGTGATATCACTTTATTTTTCCTGTTAATTTGAGTGGGTTCACACTCAAAATAAGTGGTTTGATGTCAATCATCAGAAAAGCAGGCAAAGTGAATGTCAACCAATCATGTGGAGCAGTCATCAAAATTTCATGGTTGTATTTCCTACCCTTAGATATTAGAAGAAGCAAAGGCATGAAGGTGCATTGACTGGAACCAGGCAGATCTTATTGAGTATGAGCCCCTCGAATATGATTGTTATCCTCGGCCAATCAGGGAGCCCTGGCTGACCAACATAAACAGGGGGAGCAGAATGTCCTCACTGGATGGACTGACTCTGAGCTGGCTGGCCACAGCCAGTGTACTGTATAAATGATGTATAAATAAATGACTTGTGATGGGATCCTGGCCTCTGTGCAGTTATTTTAAGAAGCATTCTGTTTTTTAAAGCAAATTTAATGGAATGGGGGTGGTGCTAAGAACAAATGGACTGCACAATTCTTTTCTACAGTGGGTCTTTGAAAAAGCTTATCAAAACAAAAGAAATAACCATTCAAATTCTTGAAAAGTGGCTGGAAATTAGCTAAAGCTCACTACTCCATTCTGGTAACCCTACCCAGGAACCCATCAACAGAATAGTTACTTTAACAAGCCTTGGCAATCTTTAAAAAATGTGCATTGCCAATATCTAACTTACAAACACAGCAAAATTATTAGGCATGATTTTTCCCAAATATTTGGAAACAGTAAAGCAATTAATGACATTAAGAGTTAAGTGTTTACACAATATGGGGACTACACATCTGGTGACATGTTTGATATTACTGCTTTTATTAATAAAATTTGTAAGCCTACAGGAGTTCACCTTTTAATTTCTTTACTCCAAAGTGAGAATAGGCAATTACATTTTAACAATCTCAAAATGTGGATGTTGATGAAATTAGCAGCAGCACCAGATATAACATTTCTTAACTATCTAATTCTTTCATTTTATATTGAGTTTGGTTTCATCCAACTACAACTGAATGAATTATGTATGGTTCAGTCATTTTCAAACAGTCGTTGATCTTTTCTTGCTATCAGGTGTTAGCAAAGTTTCCAGGATAAAGCTCTGACCTTTCAATCACAGGGTTCCACGTTCAAGCCCTGGATCGAGGCTTAAGCACTAAGATTTGAGGCTGATATTCTAGTGCAGTACTGATGGAGTTAATAACTGTCAGTGATGATACCATTCAGGTGAGATATGAAATCTTGGCACTGAAGATGCAGCAATTCTATGTGATTACTTCAAAAAAGGAGAGTGTGAGTTATTCTTCCATATCCTAGCCCATATATATTGATCCATTCTCACATTACTTGGCACAAATACTTCATTAGATGTTTGCAGAGATCTTGTGGTTGTGAAAAGTACTAGATTAGATTACATTACACAAGATTAGATGACATTACAGTGTGGAAACAGGCCCTTCGGCCCAACAAGTCCACATCGACCTGCCGAAGCGCAACCACCCATACCCCTACATTTACCCCTTACCTAACACTACGGGAAATTTAGCATGGTCAATTCACCTAACCTACATATCTTTGAACTGTGGGAAGAAACCGGAGCACCCAGAGGAAACCCACGCAGACACGGGGAGAACATGCAAACTCCGCACAGTCAGTCGTCTGAGGTGGGAAATTGAACCCGGTCTCTGGCGCTGTGAGGCAGCAGTGCTAACCACTGTGCCACCGTGCCGCATCTGGTCTGCCACTTACTATATAAATGCAAGACTTCATTCTCTCCTGTTACACTTCCTTGATTGTCCTCAGGTGTCACTGCTGAAAACTATTGATATTTGGAGATCTGAAATGGTTAATATTGAAAGGTCCCTTAAGCATAACCCACAATGGTGATGTCTGAAGGACCTTTGAGCAAAACAGCTTAGGGTCTTTGTTAGTTAGTCATACCTGGCATTTATAACATCTGGGCTTCCTCAAATATCTCTGGAACAAAGTCTATCATTTCAACATAACCTATAACAAGTTGCTAATATGCAATAAACTAGATCTGTTAACTAGGACACTTTTGTAGTTAGTCCAGAAAGTGATTTTCAATCATTCTTTCTTCAAGCCAATGTGTCAGTTGAGTAGATATATTTGCTACTTTGTGGAGTCTCAGAGTGTGTCATAGGAATAACCTGAACATGTTTCGTGATGAGGATTGAAAGGATGCATGATGCTGCAAGGTCTGATTGCCAACCACTCCGGATCCTCAGTTGCTGAGGGAAGGGAAGGCCTCAGGGCCAGAGGATGCATCTGGTCTGCCACTTAATATAAAAATACATAGGGAGGGATAAAACTCCTGCCAATCCTGTCAAGTTTCCCATTAACTCCCCCCCAAGGTACAGCCAACCACTGTTTATTTTCATACTACTTGGAAAATTAATGTGTATTAGTTCAAAAAGAACAATTGACGGAACAAGTCATGAAGCTTATTTGCACAATTGGGTTTTGCAGGAAGACAAGAGAGAGTGCCATTTCTGAACATTAATTATTGTTTGAATAAGGAAATGTAAAGTTTCTTTGCCTCTCCTCCATGCAAAGGATTTGAAAGTATCCATAAATATCAATGTCCGACTCAAATGTAGTGCTCTTGAAGCAAGTGGTAAAGCCCCTACCTCTGATCCAGGAGGCTTAGGTTCATGTCCCAACTGCCCCAGATGTATGTCCTAACACATCTGAACAGGTTGTTTAAAATAATTATAACTCAGTTGTAAGGCTCTTGTGGTGCAAAGGTAAGGTCACAGAAGGTTTGGGTTCAAATGCCAAATTGGTTGGATAAAAGCATCTGTTTTAGAATTAAATTGCAAATCCCAGAAATTGGATAAGTGCTCTAACCAGTGTGTAATAAAAGCAGGATTTACCTACAAAAGATTATGTGATGCTCATTGTTTTTCTTTTTACATCCAGATTGTTGAGATGTAGCTGATGAACTGGTGCAGGGTGAACACAACAGGACTATAAACTGTATGAAACATTTTGCAAAGCAATGGTGCAACTGTTCTTCTTTAAAATATTGTCAAAGCAAAATATTGAGGGCATCAAGTATCAAATCTATCAATTCCCGCACAGTTTGGTGCTCTTCTAATGTTAGTGATTGTCAGATGCCTCTCTGGAAACAAAATGGCCTGGCTGTTACCAAAACACTGAAGACAGGCTGAAAGGTGAGAGAGCAAGTAACATGGAGGCAGAAGGTGTCAGGACTGAAGCCCAACATTGTTCTGTTATCACAGTGTAATGCAAAAGGTGGGAACAGCAGCAACACAGATGGAGGAGGGAAGTGAATTGAGGTAAATTGGCTTATTGTTCACAACTTTATCCCTCTGATAGTTTTGATTAAGTTAGAAGTCACATGACACCACGTTTATTTGAAATCGCAAGCTTTTGGAGCATTGCTCCTTCATCAGGTGAAGTATTTGATTGAAATCACCACAATCCCATTGGCATATTGCATCTCCCAGTGACTATCTGGCAGGGCTTTCCTTTAATTAAATAAAATGGTTTCTGAGGTAGTTCCCCAATGGCAATGGCACTTGTAAGTCTAATAGCACCAGTGGTTGCTTCAGCTCTCCAGTCTCCAGGGGACACCCTGATTGATCCCAGCAAGTTACAAAGAAAAATTCTCTCAAAACCTTAAAGACAACTATTCCCTGTAGCTTTTGCAGTTACAACACTGGCATCCATCCAAACATGTGGAAAATTGTCCAGGTATATCCAACAGATAAAAAGCAGGACAAATCCAACCCAGCCAATTACTGCCCAATCAGTCTACTCTTGATCATCAGTAAAGTGATGAAAGGTTTCATTAACAGTGCTATCAAGCAATACCCGCTCAGCAATAACCTGCTCAATGATGGTCAGTTTAGGGGTTCTGCCAGGGCCACTCAGCTCCTGACCTCATTACAGCCTTTGTTCAAAGATGCACAAAACAGCTGAATTCCAGAGGCAAGTTGAGATTGACAGCCCTTAACAAGGCTGCATTCGACCAAGTGTGGCATCAAGGAACCCTAGCAAAACTGGAATCAATTGCTGTCAGAGGGATAACTGTGAGTTAGTCATACCTGGCATTTATAAGGTGGGGTTGTAGTTATTGGCGGTCAGTCATCTCAGTTCCTGGATATTTCTGCAGGAGTTCCTCAGGGTAGTGACCTAGGTCCAACCACCTTCAGCTGCTTCATCAGTGACATTATCTCCATCATAAAGTCAAAAGTGGAGATATTCACTGATGATTGTACAATGTTCAGCACCATTCATAATTTCTCAGATACTGAAGCAGTCCATGTTCAAATGCAACAAGATCTGGATAATATCCAGGCTTGTGCTTTTGAGTGGCAAGTAACAAATGCCAGGCTCTGATCATCTCCAATCAGTGATGATGTAGCCACTGCCCCTTGACATTCAAAGGTGTTACCAAACTGAATACTCCACTATCGACATACTGCAGGTTATCATTGGCCAGAACTTCAACTGGACTCACCACATTAACGCTGTGGCTATGACACCAGGTCAGAGGATAGAATTACTGCAGCAATTAACTCATCCCCTCACTTCCCAAAGCCTGTTAATCATCTAGAAGAGTTGAAAAGAACGGCACTGGTAAAGCACAACAGGTCAGGCAGCATCCGAGGAGCAGGAGTATCAATGTTTCAGGCATTAGCCCTTCATCATTTCTATCTAGAAGGACAAAGGCAGCAGATACATGGGAACACCATCACCTGAAGTTCCTCTCGGAGCCCCTCACCATTCTGATTTGGGAAAAATATCAATGTTCCTTCACAATTGCAAGGTCAAAATTGTGGAATTCCCTCCTGAGTGGCATTGTGGATTAATCCACAGCAGGTAGTCTGCAACGATTCAAGAAGGCAGCTCACCACCACCTTCTTAAAGGCTGCTAGGGATGGGCAATAAATGCTGGCCAGCCAACAACACCCACATCCCCTAAAATGAATTTTAAAATAAAAAGCCTCTATTAGTAATGCTGCCAAGCCACTATCCCTCTGCATTGGACCAACAGCTTAGAGTGGACAAAAATCAATCCTTCATGGGATAGGGATCTCAGCCACAGGTACTTAATTGACCACCCAGTGATAAAATACCATGAACTGTCTTGTCATTTAACTGCATGGACTTGAGACCATCCTTTGGTTCAGAGGCAGATCCCACAACACATTGGCAAAATTCCACCCAATAATTGTGATAGGGTTATACATTACCTCAGATAATGGATTGCATAGATTTACACAGGGACAGCCAATTAATCTTTGGCTGATTCATTACTCTTGAAGAGAGGTGGAACAGAGCCTAATCAGCCCTGCTACTTTATGTGACATAATTCGCAATAAATTGAGAATTATGTTACCAGCACTAAAGAACAGCTTTGGCTATGTTTCCTTTGTCTCACAATCGTCATCACAGCTGATTTGTACGAGGCTTGCATAACTGCAGAACGAATTAGAAAGCACAAAAGCTTAACAAAGAACTGAAAACTCCAACATATCGTAAAGCAGCAAAAACCCCCAAATTCTGGTGCAAAACCAAAATGTTGCAGAAGCTGAAAATCTGAATTAGAAACAGAAGACATTTTGAATATAGTGCATGCATATGCTGCAGAGGGAGAACCATATCAGGTCAGTGATGTTTTGCTAGATGTGGAAATGTGACAGGTTTTTAAGAGAATATGGAAGCACAGAAAGAGGGAGAGGCAAGTTAAAAGGGAAAGTCTGTGATAGTGTGGAAAGCAGCAGTGATTAAATGAAAAGAGTGATGATGGGGTCAAAATATTTCTGCTCAATATGTAAATATGTTGGTATTGTGGGTCACTTATTCTTCATTGGCAATCAAATTATAACATCCTCCTGGAGCCCTTAGAATTCTCAGTATATTTCTCATGCACTCCATCATTTTTTTACTCCACCATTGGTGCTGCGTCTTCATGCTGACTAAGTATTATAATCCCAATATTCTCTTCATAAAGCTCACTGCTTCTCTACAACTTCCTTCTCCTTTAAGACACTCCTTAAATTCCATTTCTTTGGCCAAGATTTTGACCACTATGGCTGCAAAAACAGGAAGGCTGTTAATCTGTTCAGATGATTGTCTGAATGGCAATAGTTTGGGAAAAGGTACAGTGCAACAAGACCTGGATGTCCTTGTACACCAGTGGCTGAAAGAAACCAGGCGGATGCAGCAGGTGGTTAAGAAGGCAAATGGCCTTTATAGTGAGATATTCATGTACAGGAACAGGGATATCTTGCTGCAATTGTACAGCTTCCTGGTGAGACCACATCTGGAGTATTGTGTGCAGTGTATTGGTGTGTTTATCTGAGGAAGGATGTTTTAGCTATGGAGGGAGTGCAATAAAGTTGAATCAGACAGATTCCGGGAATAGCAAGATTGACACATGAAGGCTGATTTGATAGATTAGGACTATGTTCATTAGATTTTAGAGGAATTGTTTGGAGATGGGGAAGGATGTCTCATAGAAACCTATAACATTCTGACAGGATTAGACAGGGTAAATACAGGAAGGATGTTCTGGATGACTGGGGAATCCAGAACCACTTTAAGGATACAAGGTAGGCCATTTAGAACTGAGATGAGGAGAAATTTCTTCATCCAGAGAGTGGTGAGCCTGTGGAATTCTCTGCCACAGGAAACAATTGAGGCCAAAACAATGAATGTTTTCAAGAAGGAGTTAGATATAGTTTTTGAGGTTAAAGAGAACAAAGGGAATGAAGAGAAAGCAGCAGCAGGGTGTTGAGTTGGATGATCAGTCATGATCATGTTGAATGATGGAACAGGCTCAAAGGCCAAATGGCATTGTCTTGCTCCTATTGTTTATATTTCTATGTTGTCTGATATGAACAATATGACAGCAATGCAGAATGCACTATTCTAAGTCAGCAAAGTCTGGATATTACATCCCCACCCCCCGCTTCAAGACTTCAACTTTATATCCACCCTTCTTTCTATTGACTCTACCCAATGTGAATTTTTGTTTGCATGTCTAAAGTGGAAACAATCTATCCAAACAGGCCATGTGATAATTACATGCTATTTTCTGTGGAGGCTGTATGGTATCAACATGCAATCTGAATCAGCAAACATAGACCAAACAATTTCATAATCAACTATTAATGATGAAAACTTCTGATTATTTAAAAGTGAAAGACAGTTAACCCTATTATTAAGTCCTTGTCCTTTCCTTCTATTTTAAGATGAAATAGGAATCTGGTCTTCAATAACATCTCTCTTTCTTGGTGAAACAAAAAGCTGAACTTTATTAGTGCAGCTTAGTCGATCAGATATCCAACTGTTATTGATGTCATGTCATAACATAATGCTAAATCTCCTTTGATAAATCCTGCAGTAATATTTGTGTTTTCTAACTGAAGCTAAATTTACTCCTATTTGTCTCTCAGACCCCTTGGGCTACTCCCAACATTCCTGATGAAGTGCCCGAAACGTCGACATTCCTGCTGTGCTTTCCAGCGCCACACGCTTTGATCCTATTCTTGATGGGCAAGCATAGATTGTCCTTGATTCGTGTTCACCTTGAAAGCAAAAAAATTCAAATGATTGTAATATGGGATCATTGGCCAGGCCAGTTCATGATTAGTAAATGTGATCAATCTCATGATGTAATATCTTCTGTTTTAGTCTAACCAGTGTTTTAAGACCGGTTTAGTTAATATATTGTTTTCAACACAACTTTCTGCATTGCCATAATTCATATTCTGAGCCATTAACAGTCGGTTCTGGAGGACTCTGTTGAATGAATCAAATCTCTGTAATATTGCAGGTTGTCATTAAAAGACCATCTCATTCTATCTTTTTGATGTTAATGCTTTGTCATAATTCTCCATATTTTTAAGGACAATCCTGCTTTATCAGTACTAATGTTGGTTGTTCATGTAGCTGTGTTTAATTACATACATTCCTTTCAATTTTTGTATTGTTTTTGATTACCCAGGAGCTGTTGAAAGTACAAAACACTTTCCAATCTCAGCAATTTCAATTTTAATGCTTCCACACCTCACATCATATGACAATGGGAATAGATTTGTTTCAAGGATGTAGCTGAGTTTCAATCTTTTACAGACACAGTATTCCTGGCATATTTTCTGCAATAACAGGACAACCTGGTGATATCCATATTTGTTTATCAATTATCATGAGTACACAGCACAAAACATCACAGTGTGTGGTTAATTATGCACAAATAAAGTCTAACTGCTGCTCTAATTTAAAGTTTTAAACTGTTTACATCTGCCAATGCAGTAATGGATAAATTGTATTATTCTTAAAATATCAGGCCATTGGATGAAAATGGCCTCCCACTCATGCAGCCCTCAAATTCTGCCCCATCATCCAGCAACCTCCTGACCTGACTCAAACCTGACCCCATGACTATCCCCAACCTGACTTCATCCTGCACTCATTCATCTGCCAGCCTACCAACTCATCTAATCTTTTACACTGTTGGTGTAAAAAAGTACTGTACACAGAGAGTGGTAGGTGCCTGGTATGCATTGCCAGCTGAGATGATAGAGGCAGACACAATAGATTCATTTAAGGTGTGTCTGAACAGATGCATGCGTAGGTGGGGAGCAGAGGTTTACAGATACTTAGGAATTGGGCAACAGGTTTAGACAGTAGATTTGGATTGGCTCAGGCTCGGGGGGGGGGGAAGGCCCTGTTCCCGGGCTGTAAATTTTCTTTGCTTTCTTTGTTTAGTCATCTTTCACCCTGGCCCCTTAGCCAGCCAACATACTCTTCGACTCTTAAAGAGGATTTGTGTCATTAAAATTCATTACTTACTGGAATGTGGTGACTAATACCACAAAAGTGATTTGCAAATTATATGAAGGTTTTCTAACTTTTCTGTAGTGGGTTTTCCTTCATTATTGAAATTTACAGGATCCTTTATTGGAAAATGAACCCAAAAATTGAAGGTTAGTAACTAGGCAACTTTTTTTTATCTGATCTGCTTTGGATTTGATAAAGTGTTATGTATGGATACTAGATTATATCGAAAATATATAATATTTTGGTATGCTTACCTTAACTAAAAGTGTGTTGCTGGAAAAGCGCAGCAGGTCAGGCAGCATCCAAGGAGCAGGAGAATCGACGTTTCAGGCGTAAGCCCTTCATCAGGAATGAGGAAGGTGTGCCAAGCAGGCTAAGATAAAAGGTAGGGAGGACGGACTTGGGGGAGGGGCGTTGGGAATGTGATAGGTGGAAGGAGGTTAAGGAAAGGGTGATAGGCCGGAGAGGGGCTGGGGCGGAGAGGTCGGGAAGAAGATTGCAGGTCAAGAAGGCGGTGCTGAGTCCAAGGGTTGGGACTGAGACAAGGTGGGGGTAGGGGAAATGAAGCTGGAGAAATCTGCATTCATCCCTTGTGGTTGGAGGGTTCCTAGGCGGAAGATGAGGCGCTCTTCCTCCAGGCGTCGTGTTGCCATGGTCTGGCGATGGAGGAGGCCAAGGACCAGTGGGAGGGGGAGTTGAAGTGTTGAGCTACGGGGTGGTGGGTTGGTTGGTGCGGGTGTCCCAGAGGTGTTCTCTGAAACGTTCCACAAGTAGGTGGCCTGTCTCCCCAAATTAGAGGAGGCCACATCGGGTGCAGCGGATGCAGTAAATGATGTGTGTGGAGGTGCAGGTGAATTTTTGATGGATATGGAAGGATCCCTTGGGGCCTTGGAGGGAAGTGAGGGAGGAGGTGTGGGCGCAAGTTTTGCATTTCTTGCGGTTGCAGGGGAAGGTACGGGGAGTGGAGGTTGGGTTGGTGGGGGGTGTGAACCTGACGAGGGAGTCGCGGAGGGAGTGGTCTTTCCAGAACGCAGAACATTGTGGTAGGATCGCCAGGAAGACCATCGCTGACAGATTCGCGGCCTCCGCGGGGTCCACAGCCACCGGGAATAACACCGTTTCTGCCATCGCCGCAGCCACTTCCGCCCCCGGAGTTGCCGTCGCCACATCTACTTCCGCCCCCAGTGATGTCACTCACCTGCATAATGGCCATGCCACATGCGTCTCTGCCTCCATGCTGATCTCTGCCCCTGCGCTGATCCCCACACCCGCGCCGATCCCCGCCCCCATGCCGATCTTCGCCCCCACACCAATCTCCGCCTCCACGCCCAACTCCGCCCCCACACCCAACTTCGCCCCCATGCCTAACCCCGCCCCCACTCCCAGCTCCAACCCCACACCAGGTCCGAGCTCCCAGCCTTGCCGTATTTTCACCATCCCTCCAGACCTCCCCCTCTCTGAGAATGAAAGATCAATCCTCAGCAGAGGCCTCACCTTCATCCCCCTATGCTCCCGGATTAATGAGTTCAACACGCGGCGTGACATCGAACAATTCTTCTGCCGCCTTTGCCTCTGCGCTTACTTCTTCAACCAGGATTCTAGCCCACCCTCTAACGACACCTTCTCCCGCCTCCAACACACCCCATCCACGGGGACACGCCGTGCTGGCCTCTTACCCGCCCTCGATCTCTTCATATTCAACTGCCGCCGCGACATTAACCGCCTCAACCTGTCCATCCATCTTACCCACTCCAACTTCTCACCATCGCAACGTGCAGCCCTCCACTCCCTCTGCTCCAACCACAACCTCACTATCAAACCGGCAGACAAGGGAGGTGCAATGGTAGTTTGGTGCATCAATCTTTACACCACTGACGCTAAACGCCAGCTCGTGGCCACCTCCTCCTACTGCCCCCTTGACCATGACCCCACCTCCCACCACCAAACCACCATCTCCCAGACCATCCATAACCTCATCACCTCGGGGGATCTCCCATCCACCGCCTCCAACCTCATAGTCCCACAACCCCGCATCGCCCGTTTCTACCTCCTGCCCAAAATCCACAAACTTTATCGCCCCAGCTGACCCATTATGTCAGCCTGCTCCTGCCCCACCGAACCTATCTCTGCATACCTCGACCCGGTCCTCCCCCCCTCAGGCCAAGAACTCCCCACCTACGTTCGGGACACCACCCACGCCCTCCACCTCCTCCATGATTTTCGCTTCCCTGGTCCCCAACGCCTTATCTTCACCATGGACATCCAGTCCCTGTTCACCTCCATCTCCCATCATAAAGGCCTCAAAGCCCTCTGCTTCTTCCTCTCCCACCGAACCAACCAGTACCCTTCCACTGACACCCTCCTTCGACTGACTGAACTGGTCCTCACTCTGAACAACTTCTCTTTCCAATCCTCCCACTTCCTCCAAACCAAAGGATTAGCCATGGGCACCTGCATGAGCCCCAGCTATGCCTGCCTCTTCGTCGGATATATGGAACAGTCCATCTTCCGCAGTTACACTGGCACCACCCCCTACCTTTTCCTCTGCTACATCGATGACTGTATCGCCGCTATCCCGTGCTCCCACGAGGAGGTTGAACAGTTCATCCACTTTACTAACACCTTCCACCCTGACCTCAAATTTACCTGGACTGTCTCAGACTCCTCCCTCCCCTTCCTAGACCTTTCCATTTCTATCTCGGGCGACCGAATCAACACGGACATTTACTATAAACTGACCGACTCCCACAGCTACCTAGATTACACCTCCTCCCAGTCTGCCCCTGTAAAAATGCCATCCCATATTCCCAATTCCTTCGCCTCCGCCACATCTGCTCCCAGGAGGACCAATTCCAATACTGTACAACCCAGATGGCCTCCTTCTTCAAAGACCGCAATTTCCCCCCAGACGTGGTTGACGATGCTCTCCACTGCATCTCCTCCACTTCCCGCTCCTCCACCCTTGAACCCTGCCCCTCCAATCGCCACCAGAACAGAACCCCACTGGTCCTCACCTACCACCCCACCAACCTCCAGATACTTCGTATCATCCTTCGTCATTTCACCCACCTCCAAACAGACCCCACCACCAGGGATATATTTCCCTCCCCTCCCCTATCAGCGTTCTGGAAAGACCACTTTCTCCGCGACTCCCTTGTCAGGTCCACACCCCCCACTAACCCAACCTCCACTCCCGGTACCTTCCCCTGGTCAGGTCCACGCCCCCCTACGACCCACCCTCCCATCCTGGCACTTTTCCCTGCCACCGCAGGAACTGGAAAACCTGTGTCCACACCTCCTCCCTCACCTCCATCCAAGGCCCTAAAGGAGCCTTCCACATCCATCAAAGTTTTACCTGCAAATCCACTAATATCATTTATTTTATCCGTTGCTCCCGATGTGGTCTCCTCTACATTGGGGAAACTGGGCGCCTCCTAGCAGAGCGCTTTAGGGAACATCTCCAAGACACCCGCACCAATCAACCAAACCGCCCCGTGGCCCAACATTTCAACTCCCCCTCCCACTCTGCCGAGGATATGGAGGTGCTGGGCCTCCTCCACCGCCGCTCCCTCACCACCAGACACATGGAAGAAGAACGCCTCACCTTCCGCCTCGGAACACTTCAACCCCAGGGCATCAATGTGGACTTCAACAGCTTCCTCATTTCCCCTCCCCCCACCTCATCCTGGTTTCTAACCTCCAGCAACACTGTCCCCTTGACTTGTCCGGACTTGTCCAACCTGCCCAGCTCCTTTTCCACCTATCCAATCCACCCTCTCCTCCCTGACCTATCACCTTCATCTCCTCCCCCACTGACCTATTGTACTCTATGCTACTCTATCCCCACCCCCACCCTCCTCTAGCTTATCTCTCCACGCTTCAGGCTCTCTGCCTTTATTCCTGATGAAGGGCTTTTACCCGAAACGTCGATTTTGCCTGTCCTCGGATGCTGCCTGAATTGCTGTGCTCTTCCGGCACCACTGATCCAGAATATAGCAACATGACGCCTGGAGGAAGAGTGCCTCATCTTCCGCCTAGGAACCCTCCAACCACAAGGGATGAATGCAGATTTCTCCAGCTTCCTCATTTCCCATACCCCCACCTTGTCTCAGTCCCAACCCTTGGACTCAGCACCGCCTTCTTGACCTGCAATCTTCTTCCCGACCTCTCCGCTCCCACTCCCTCTCCGGCCTATCACCCTCACCCTAACCTCCTTCCACCTATTGCATTCCCAACGCCCCTCCCCCAAGTCCGTCCTCCCTACCTTTTATCTTAGCCTGCTTGGCACACCTTCCTCATTCCTGAAGAAGGGCTTATGCCTGAAACGTCGATTCTCCTGCTCCTTGGATGCTGCCTGACCTGCTGTGCTTTTCCAGCAACACATTTTTCAGCTCTGATCTCCAGCATCTGCAGTCCTCACTTTCCCCTATGCTTACCTTAAGTTATATGTTGCAATTTTTAACTCACGTGGCCAATTTTCTTCAGGAAATCTGGGGACATTTATTCAGCTAAATTGAACAAATGTGACATGATTGTTTTTAAAAGTAAAAAAATACAATAATTGATGAGAGCTAACTCTCAAAGATACATTAGTTCCCTTCAGGCAGCTTTTGACATGCTTGTTATTTTTTGAGAATGCCTCAATTAACATTTGGCTTGACTTTCTCCAAGCCTGGGATACATGTGTTAAAAAACCCACTACTGTTTGCTGGTTTGCCACATGTGAAGAGAAAGAAGCCAAACTATGCAAACCCAAACTTCAAACATATTCAAATTGCATTCACCAACTGGAGGCAATGGCCTAGTGGTGTTATCACAGGACTGTTAATCTAGAGACACATGTAATGTTCTGGAGATTTGGATTTGATTCCCACCATGGTAGAATTTAAATTCAATTTTAAAAATCTGGAATTAAGAGTCTAATGATAACCATGAATCCATTGTTGGTTGTCAGAAAAACCAGTCTGGTTAACTAATGTCCTTTAGGGAAGGAAATTGCCATGCTTACCTACATATGACTCCAGACTACAGCATGTCTTTGACTCTTAACTGCCCTCTGGAATGGTCAATACATGCTGGCCTGGCCAGTGACACCCTCATCACATGAATGAATTAATAAAAACACTGACAAAATCTTTTATTGTGACACAAACCTGTCAATCAGCAGGCAATTCCATTTTGTGATTTACTAGATGGCAACGTATGTATATCAAAGATTGGATTTTTCTTGTGCCAGTTATTGGAAGTTTATCTACAAGGCTATGATATCACAAACTGACACATACAGTTCTCTATTTACTGATGTTACTGAGCATTACACACACATATAGTTGATTGGCTACAGTACCTCCATTACACAGAATATGCATTCCACAGAGTGTCTGAAGATGAAATGGGTAACTTTATACTGGAATGCCACATGCTGTGATGTCTTGTTACAGTCTTAGATATACAGGCCTGTCCAGTCTGGAATCTATGCCATAACATATCAGTAGTAGGCTGGTAATCTCACTGAACTGATTAACCCGAGGCCTGGGCTAATGTTTCAAAAGCATAGGCTTGGGAAATTTAAATTCAATTAGTTGATAAATCTTCAATAAAAAAGCTATCCCCAGGAATAATGCTCTTGAAATTTTTGTAAAAACCTATTTGATTCATAATGCTGCTTTTATGCAGCATGTGATTCTGTACCAAGAGCAATGTGATTGGGTCTTCACTCCCTCCTCAAATGACCAAGAAAGCCTCAATTCTCTCAAACTCCATTGGAAAAGTCAAATAAGCATACAACTGGATAGACCACAAGAATCCACTCAGGCACCAGAAATGGCAAAGCAAAAAGCACATCCTCCACAGTTGATCCCCTCCTTAAACTATGAGGCTAAAATTGCAGCGAGTTGCCCTAGAGCTTGGTCAAGCAACTGTCTGACATGGAATTATTCCTTACAGCCAATGTCACAGATATGTTTGTCACTGTCCAAAAGTGTTGCCAAGGGATAACCCTTGGAATTCTTAACATTTACTTTGGAACTTCTGGGCAAGAAAACCTCCTTCTGATTGTCACCTACCACTCTTTCTCCAACAGATGTAATACTGAGGATAGCAGGGGCAAAAAACATAATCAGAACGCAGATTCTAATGCCTATCACCAAGAATGGTTCAGTCGCATCACAACTACGTGAACTCTGAAAATAGTATTTGCAAGACTGGACCAGCAGATAATGATGAGAGAACCTGTCTTCCAGTTGGAAGTGCATCATGAAAATATTGACAACAAAGACTACTGCATAGCCCTTGCGAAGTCTTGCCTTAATAATGAGGATAATATCTATTGTGTTATGAAGAACTACAATTATATTGAATGGGATAGATTCCAGAAAAGATCAAATAGCTCAATACTTAGCATTTGCAACATGTTGAGCAATGGAAGCCAGATATGACAACAGAAATAAACAATTCCATGATCAATAAATCTGATCAAAACTCTGCAGCATTATCATGACAGTCAATAATGGTGTTGGACAATTAAACAACCAACTGGAGGAAGAGGTTATGTGCACATCCCCTCCTCAATTATGACAGACCCCAGCACGAGAGTGCACTAAGGAATGCTGAAGAGTATGCAACAAGTTTTGGACTGTAGTATGAACTAAATGAGGGATCTTAGTCTAGTCCTGAACTCCCCAAAATCAGAGATGCCAGTCTTCAGCCAATCCAATTCACTGCATGAGATGTTAAGAAATGGTTGAATAAACTCAGAGCAGCAGAGGCTAAGAGCCCAAACTGCACCCTGCCTGTGTATTTCTGACTTGTGCTCCAGAGCCAGCCATGCTCCAGCCAAGCTATTCTAGAAGAAGCAGTACATGGCATCTACCTCACAATGTGAATAGTTTTCCATGCTTTTACTATCTAGAAAAACAAGGGAATCCAGTCTGGACAATTTCTATCCATGGAAGTACTCTCAATCACCAACAATGTGGAAACATTGTCATAGAATCATACAATGTAGAGGAGGCCATTCAACCCATCAAGTCTATTCTGCGAAAAAAAATCTCTAATTCTAGACTTGTCTCATAATTTTGAATGTTTTGAGATGTCACATTCTCAGCCAGTACTTTTTAAAAGTTGTGAGGTTTCCTGCCTCAACTACGCTGCTAGGCAGTACATTCCAAATTCCCAACAGCCTCTGGATGATTTTTTTTTCCAGGAATCCCCTTTAAACCTATACCTACACCCTAAACTTATGCCCCCTTGTTATTGCTCTTTCAACTAAAGGGGAACAGGTGTTTTCTATCCACCTTGTCCATACCCTTATATTCTTACACACCTTGATCAGGTTCCCTCCCAGCCTCCCCTGCTCTAAAGAAAATAACACAAACTTATCATGCTACTCTTCATAACCAAACTGCTCCATCCCAACAATATCCTGGTGAATCTCCTCAGAGCCCAGTCCAGTATAATGCACCCTTACTATAGTGCTGCGACCAAACTGCACACAGTATTCCAGCTGTGCTCGAACCAATGTCCTGTACAGCTCCAACATGTCATTGTAAATACCATCAAGCAGCACGTGCTCAGCAACAACCTGCCCAATGATAATGCCCAACTGGGTTTTTGCCTGGGCCAATTGTCTGTGGAATTCACTACAGCTTTGATTTAAACATGGACAAAGAGTTGAATTCCAAAATGAGGGGTCACTAATGGGCAAATGTGGCACTAAGAAACCTTAGTGGAAGTGAATGGAAATCCAGAAGAAAGCCTTCTACTGGCTGCATACATACCCAACACAAAGGAAGACGGTTATGGCTGTTGGAGGTTGAACATCTCTGCACCAGGTCAACTCTGCAGGAGTTCCTCGGTGTATAGTCCTAGATCCAGCTGCTCCTTTAATGACCTTCCCTCTATCATAAAATCAGAAATAGGGATGTTTGATCATGATTGCACAGCATTCAGGACCACTTGCACCTTATCTGAAACAAAAACAGTCGATATCTGTATGTATCCAGTAGTCAGGCCACAATCAGGTTGGCCTGATCACTGGTGGCATGACACATTTGCATTGCAGAAATGACCATCTCTAACCACAGAAAATCTAACTATGATCCCTGGACATTCAATAACATTATCATAATTGAATCCCACCATCAACATCCTTGAGGTTACTGATAGCATCACAGTGAGCGTCATAAAGCTATGCACATTACCACCCTCAGGGAGGATTGTGCAGAAGTTGTGAATGGTAATAAAGAGTCATAGAGTCCTACAGGATAGAAATAGGCCCTTTTGGGCAACAGCATGGCGATTGAATAGTCATCACTGAACACCCAGAATTCTAATCTTATGTTGTTGAGAAAATCATTGATGAAATAGATGAAGATGGTTGGGCATAGTATACTGCCCTGAGAAAATTCTGTAACAATGACCTGTGGTGGTGTTGATTGTTCTCCAACAGCCACAATAACAGTTGAGTATGACTCCAATCAGTGTAAAGTCTTCACTCTGCTTCCCATTGATGCTTTTTTTGATTGCTTGATGCCACACATAGTTTAAAGTTGCCTTCATGTCATAGGCAATCAATGTCATTTCTCTTCCTGAGGTCAATTTTTGTCCATGTTTGGACTGAAGTTGTAATGAGGTTTGCAAATGAGTGGACCTCGCAGAACCTAAACTGAGAATGATTAAGTGATGCTTCAGCCACATAAATCATGTAGTTACAACAAGAAGTAAGAAGTTGGAAATTCTGTAGTGACAACTCGCCTCCTGCCTCTCTCAAGTCTACCTACTGTGTGCAGGTAGCAAGTCAAGGGTGTGATGTAATACCTCTCTGGATGAGTACAGTTTCAGCAACATTACAGAAGCTCAATACCATCCAGGATGATGTAACCCACTTGTTTGTCGTCTTACCAAACACCTTTAACTTATTTGATTAGCACTCCATCTGCTACCACCTTACATATTCATCTTCTTCATCAACAGTGTGGACTATTTACAAGAGGCACTGCTGAAACTCACCAAACCTCCATTGTTCCAAACCCATGATCGCTGCCAACTAGATGGACTAGGGCGGTCAACGCTTGGGAGCGCCACCTCCTGCAAGTTCCCCTGCAGGTCACACACACGATCCTGACTTGGAACTATGCCACCGTTCCTTCACTGTTGTTGAGTCAAAATCCTGGAACTGCTCCGTGGAGGTGCCTAAACCACATGGACAACACTGGCTGAAAATGATCATTCACCTTCATCTTCTCAAGGGCAATAAGAGATACAAACAGTTGCATGGGGGATCCTTACTTGGCCAGTGAAACTTGGAAGAGGGTGGAATGATATTGTGTTCCCACACATTTTCAAATGATTCATCTCCCAAAATGAACAAAAGTCCTCTTATCCTTGCCTTTGAAAACTCTCCTATTTACTTTGTTTCTATCTCCACAGAGACCTGAGTATTTTCAACTTTTTCTGTTTTGACTTCAGATTTTCAGCATTTTCGGTTGTAAATTATGTTGGCTATGCTTTCATATATTGTGTTTCACACAATATGTCACTGTTTCCTTTGTCAGATGCTATTGTTTTTCTAAATGGAAGCTCAGACATTTTCTCCAATGATCCCTGCAAATCCTTCTTACAAATTGCCACCAGACTGTCGCTACATTTCTCTATCCTGAAGGAGTAGCTGACATATTTAGCTATTTAACATATTTAGTAGGTCTGAGGAACTAAGTGTTCATCTCCTGTTCCTGTGATCCTATGGTGAAAGTGACTTGAATCTTACAGATACCTGCCTAAACATCCTTTTGTGGCTGCTTACCAGGTGCATATTGATGGACTAGAAGCCCACACGTTTGACAAACATTCCTTTGAAGACTTTTTCAAAACTCTATCATGGAATATGGGCATCACTGGTTGTACCAACATTTGTTGCTCATCCTTAATTGATCTTGAGAAGGTGACCTTGGTAAGCTGCCTTGTTGAATTACTGCAGTCTATCTGGTTCAGATATATCCGCAATGCTATTAGAGAAGTAGTTCCAGGATTTTGACCAAAAGGCAGTGAAAAAATTGATAATTCTAAGACAATATGGTATTTCTGTTGGAGGGGTCATTATCAGATAGAATGTACCAATAATTTGTTTTCCTGAAGAAGATAACATACATTAATGACAATAATGAGTTCCATGATACGTTTATCCTAATGCTTTATCAGAAGTCTGCTGGAACTCCAGCTCAACACAATGCCAAAACAATTTCTCGAATGGCAAACTGTTTAATATCATGGTATTAACTTTTGTTGACAATTTTCTCCTAAACCTGATTTTTATTTAATTTCTTTCATTCATTCATTATTAAAAAAATTTAAATGTTGGCTGACTGTGGAGGCTTGGAGTCCAATAGACGTCAATGAGGTTGAAAATTGAACGGAAGCAAGCTTTCAAGCTGCAGCTGGTTTGCTAATTTCTAATAGTCAGTAACTGATTCCATTTGTGGAGACAGAAAACAGGCAAGCTTGGATTCCAACTGTTTATTCATAATTCACATGGCAGATACAGAGCAAATACAGAAACTGCCTGCTGACTCTTTGATTGGTATCTCACAACAGAAAGAAGACTGGACTTTCATACGTTCCATTTCCCAACATTTTGAAAACTGCACCATAGTGTATGAAAAATGTTCGTCATTAATAAAAATATCAATTCACATGAAAGCTTTAAACCTAACAAATATAATTATGTTGCTTTATAACTTTGTGACTGTGATTCAGATGTCTTCCAGATTGCCAGTCCTGTCGCTTGTTCCTTCAAAATAAAAGGTTCAGAAGAAAGTTAATGAGATGGTAAGATGGGTGCATTGAAAGATAAAGAAAGTTGGAATTAAAGAGAAAGAAAGTGGATGGAAAGCAATGCCTTGCCTTTGAATTAAAACTGCTTTGTAAAAGCTCATTTTATTTGTGCTTACAGTCATAGAGATCTCTGACTCCAGCTGAGGCCCTGTTTCTGTTTAAGTAAATAAGGCATCTTTCAGAACCATAATTAAACACAGATGCAAATAAGGAAAAGAATATTGAGCATATTTTGCAAAAAGAAATACAATGTCAACATGAAATAAGAGCATTTAAGACAGAGGGAAAGATCTCTAGGTTGTTGAATGGTAGCCTGCCCAGCTGACCAAGAATGTATACAGAATAAAAACAATCTAACAATGCATAGTTCTAATGTCACACAGGTGGGGTTTCAATGCATCAGTCCTGTACAGTGTTTGACATGTTTGATGTTTGTAAAACCTATGTATAAATAATTTGTGACCCACGTGACCCTGTTGTAACCTTTTCCCTTAAAAGGACTGAACAGGACTTTCAGTGAAATTTTCTTCATCCCAATCATCAACACAGATTTCACGTTTAAGCAAAAACTGGAATTGAAACAATTAACTCTCTCACCACCATTGTAACATTGTACCACTAAATGAAGTTACAACAATGTTAGAAATATAACCAG
Source organism: Chiloscyllium plagiosum (assembly GCF_037043375.1). NCBI lineage: Eukaryota > Metazoa > Chordata > Chondrichthyes > Orectolobiformes > Hemiscylliidae > Chiloscyllium > Chiloscyllium plagiosum. The sequence continues at coordinate 18,212,056 of NW_028270167.1, read as the reverse complement.
CTAGCAATCTCCCCTGAGACCTGCTCAGAGCCAAAATTTATATATTATCACAATCGCTTTGCTCTCATTCTTTTGAACCCCCTCTATGTCTTTTTCCTCTGCCACACTCTTCTGTGTCTGACTTTGACTTATTTTAACATATTAACAATTTTCCAGTTGTCCATCCTTCAAGTGAGCTCTTTTGCTGTTACTCTGCCCTTCAATGAAAAATAACCTCTGTGGATACATATAGTTAATAACTAGCTCCACAAAGTTGTAGTTATAGTACAAAACACTTTATAAAGAAAGAATATTTTTCATTAAAATGGACACTAGGAGTTTTACAAAATGATGGCCAGAAGCCACATGATGTCCCCTGTCGATTCAACTGGTGTTGGAACTCGACTATCTTATAACAAAATGATTCAGAAAAGACCTTTTGAAAGTCAATGAGTATTACCAAGGGTAAACAGAAATCCATTGGCAATGGTTTTCCTGAAGGTGTGAATTAACCTTCATATCTCACCAAGCATCTGATCTAAAAAGACCTATCCAAATTAAAGGCTGAAATATTTCCAAAGTTAATTACATGGGCTAAACAATACATAATATTGATAGCTGGGGTAAAAAAAAAGTTCTTTTAAAGTTTTTGCACAGTACAAAAGTCAGGATATAAACAACCATTTGGTGGAGAATCCTGCTGAAATCCATGAAGCTTTCACTGTTTCTCAATGAGGAGATAGAGGAAAGCAGCACTGCTGCTTTGAACCTGTCTGCCAAGCTGCAATGGTATAAAAATTAAACAAAGGCACCACCCCACAGTTCCAGAACATGTTTGTCGCATATAGGTCTGGAAGGATCTGAAAGGGTTAATCAGAGGAGTGTCATAAGCAAGTCCACTACTGATGATGTGATATGGGCTTTGTCCACACAACAGCTTAGGAAGAGTGAGATCTAACATCTGGTACTCCTCAAAATCTTTGTAACAATATTCATTGTTGCAATGCAACCTATAACTAGTTATTAAGATACAATAAACTTTACTTTGTTAGCTACAAAATAGACCAGGAAGTGTGTTTCCTCTATGAGTGTAGACCAAACAGACACTGTAGTTTTATATGCATAAACAAGATAGCCGCAATGACCTTCAGGATGAGCAGCAGTTTATACTTTATAGTGAGCTGGCACGTCCAATCAAAACTATTCTGTCCAGTTGATCATGGAAGAAAACTGTAACTATTTGACTATAGAAGCTTTCACTGCTACTGAATCTGACTTCAAGTTGTCCACCACTTTGATTAGATAGAGTCTTTAAACATACTAGGCCTGCAATAATAGTAGAGACTGACGTCATTTTCATCGTCATACATAACTTAGGTTGAATCTTTGCATCAGTATGTCAGCTAAAAAATGTAACTGCTCTTTAATTAAAACATTTTTGATGTGAATTCTAATGGTTCCAAAGAGGTTAGAATTCATTTTAGATTGTCACTATCCATTCTACTAATGTTGTAGCCTGTGGTCAGAGGCAAGGAGTTCTATTCTCACTTTCAAAGGGAGAAAATATGTCAGTACTAGTTCCCTAAAGTTCTGGTAGCTACACCAATCATGCAAAATGCCTTTTTATTAGCTAAGAACAGCTCCTCTTCTGTAGATACTCCATAGTGGTGTATTCTGTCCCACTTATCACAAGATGGGCCCAAAAAAAGTAAAGACAAAAGAGGATTGGTGCCAGCAAACCACCTTAAACTTCATGTACTTAAAGATGAAAAATGGTACCTGGGAAAATACCATTTTAGCAATGTTGTGTAAAACAATAACCTTTTATCTTGCCTAAAACATAAAGCCGTGCAGCTAATTACTTGTTAAATTGAAAACTTTGCAAATTAGAAGAGGTACATGGAACTGTATACAAATTCATACTTCACCAATTACTTGAACACTCCTGGTGTGTGGTGGTAACAATAATTAGGTCAGTATCATCCTAAAGTCAGTAGGAATTGGAACATCTTTTATAGCTCTTACTGTTCCATTAAAGTCCACGTTTGTTCTGTACAACAATGAAGTTTTTCTACAATGAGATGGGTGATTGTAGCAGTAGTACTACACTGACACTGATTGGTGTCAATTGTTCTAACCACCAGAGAGCTGTATGCATTGGCTAAACATAGAGCACTATCCTTGCAGTCCAATCTAAGATATTTTGAGAACACAAACTGAATTGTCTGTGCTTGCTATATACATTAAAATAAACTATAGATAAAATGGGAAAATACTAGAAAGATCTAATCACCTTCATAGTACTTTTCTAATGACACATATCAGGATATTAGTTTCTACATTAACTCCAATGCAAACAATCCAGATCTTAACTTATGTCCCTTTATTATTTTCTCATCAATTCTTTGTCAACCTTTTTTGCCTGAAATATTTAGAATCTATTAGAGTCCCACTATTTAGAATCCTCCTGTGCCTAACTTGCATAAACGGTGATTGTTTATGAATGGGCTTGTCACTTACGTTACCTGTAAACTTCCCTGCTGCTATGTGGATCTCCAAGGTCTGTGCATTGCAATGGCTTCCAGACCAGAAGACAATCAGCCTGTTCACCAATTGGCATGCACTGACTCTTCTATGACTCCTCTTTGGCTAAGAAGAAACACAGCCTATGACAATCAGTATTGACAGATTATTTGATTGTGAATGTATCGCATCCAGCCCTAATCCTATCTTCAGTTGATTTTTACATGCATGCACTTCCAGGGTTGGAATGCCTGACTGTTTCTCTTCCTCCTTCAATGCCACTGATGTATAATCCCTGCCACCAGCATCATCAACAAAGAAACATAGGTTCTTGGGCAAGATGGCTCACTTAACTGACTCCTTGATGGGCTAAAACATTAGGGTGTATACTGAGATCAAATGCATTTGAAGATTTACGACCTGCAGAACCAGTTAAAGGTTGACTTGAGCCCTAATATATCCGAATGTTTACTGGTCAAAACTAGTCTGAAGTTCTGCTGCTTTAATTTTGTACCCAATTCTTTTTTTTTGAAATCCCAGTTTCACTTTGCTGGCTGTGGGACAGTTTCAGTCATGACACAGTTCCTGACCTAAACGTTTGCTGTAGGTGCAGAATACAGAAACCACTTCAGTTTAATTCAAGGTGAAGTTTCATCATTTTGGGGTTTCTAAAGAGAGTTATGAAAAACATACGATTGCAATTTCCTACTGTTTGGAATAATGGGGGAGATCGAAAATGGCAAATTTGCAAACAGTATAGCCTTCTCCAAAAATATAGGATGCTTCAATTCAAACTATTTTTGTCTTTAGTCTAGTAACATGAATTCCTGAGCTCAGGAGGCACATTAATGAAAGAATTGGGGTTTTATAATATATTCTGATCTCTTTTGTTGCTGGTGCTTCTGAGATGTTAGCTGATTAATGGGCTTCAATTTCTCAGCTTTCTTCAGTCTGCAAACATAGCAAAGTGACCAGTCACCTGTCTTCACTTTGCAGTCAGGTTGACCTGTCTGTCATTAACTTCCTGCAATTGTTTCAGTGATGCTCAAAGTAGGCTTAAGGAACATTAGCTTTCATTTCGACACATTTCAGCTTTCCAATCTCAGAATTGAGTTCAAAATTTTACAGTGGTATATTCATGAGGCAGAGAACTACGTGGAAAGCATGTCCAGAGAGATGGTCTCAAGCTCTGGTCAAGCAGGCAGTTGGGAAATGGGTGACTATCAGGCAGTCTAAGGGAAACAGGTGGTGCAGGACTTCCCAGGGCTTTCCTGTCTTGGTACGGAAAGTGTAATGGTGCACTGGAGCAATGTAACAAGCCTTTAATGACACCATGGTGGCTGAGGAAGGAAGGAGAATAGAAGAGTAGATATGGAATTATCATTTTGTGGAACTGACAAGGCTTTTTTTGGCTGTCAATGTGACTCCAGAATGATACGTTACTTCCATGGTGAAAAGGTTGTCACAGAGTGACAGTAGGATACTTCTCTGAGAGAGAATGAACAGTCAGAGGCTGTGGTCCACATTGGTATTAGCAACATAGTTAGGAAGACAGCAGTGTTTTTTTCTGGAATAATCAAGTGGCTCATGTTGTGTGTACAGGAGTAGGAAGGTAAGGCAAGTGAACACATGTCTATAAAGATGGTGCAAGAGGGAGAGTTTTAGGTTCCTGATACATCTGGACTTGTAGATAGCATCTGTATAAACTGCATTGGAAGGGAGTTGGGACTGAATTATTTGCCGGGTATTTTAAAGATGGGTGGTGTGAAGGTGTGGGTTAAACTAACTTGGCAGGTGTGCAGGAACCAGGAGAGAATATCAGGGAGTAATGACAGTGTACAACAAGCGGAGAGAGACAGCTATCACTAGAATCAGAAATAGTATGTTAATAGTTGGAGTCAGAGAAGTGGAGAAAGTAATGAAGTCTAAGTCAGGGTTATTTTTCATGTACGCGGATACACAGGGCTTAGTTTGTAAAATTGGGATTGTGATGTTGCCACAGAAATGGAAATCTGCTCAATGCAGGGCAGAACCAGATATTAAATGCTTTTGATTACAGGAGGTTTAGAAAAGACAGGGACGGATAAAGTGTAGAATTTAGCAGTTAAGTGGAGAAATAAATTCACCCTGAGGGTTCAAGGTCAGAAGCAATTTGGCTAGAACTAAGGAACAAAAAAGGTGCAATTACATTGTTTGGTGGGACACCAACTAGTAGGAAGGATGTGGAGGAATAAATCTCCAAGGAAATTATAGTGAGGTACAAATATCATAGAGCACTTATAATGGGGCACTGTAATTATCTGTACATAATTGGGACTGGGGAAATAGTAGTTTTAAGAGGGGCAAGTATTCTTTGAATGTGTTCAAGAGAATTTCTTACAACAGTAAGAAAGGAGGTACTGTTCTTCCTGATTCTTGGGAATGAAGAGGGCCAAGTAGATCAAATGTGAGTGGGGAACATTTAATGGACAGTGCAGCATAAGGTTTACGATGATGATAGAGAATATAATTGTCAATTTAGAGTAAGAATCTGTTGCTAAACAATGGGCTACCTTCAAAGAGAAGATGATTCTTGTTATGTCATTTCTATCATAATGGAACCAAAGCAAGTGTCATTCTTTGAGAACAGCCTACTTTCTATAAGTAGAAATCAGCATTTAAGTAAATTTATTACTTACATCACAGAAACCTTGACATGTGTTCTTACATTATGAGTTTTAGCCTTTAGAAATCAGGATTGTTCAGAAGAAGTATAATTAATTTTATTCATTCTTAATTATTAATTTTATAAATGCAACGTAATCATAGCTTTCTTTATGTCATACAAGGGATTAGGAATACAATTTGCATTGTAAAGTGCTTTTCTAAAGTACTATGTTACTTAAGAATGAGTTCACAAACTATCTTTAATGGATATTGCAGTTAGGAATCCTTGGTAAAACAGTGACTATTTTAAAACCTGCAAGTTGTAAATGATAATCCAAGTGTTGCATATGTAATTGGGAGAAACAGCTGGCTAATAACATAAAGGAGTAATTCACAAGATTTACTGATGTACACAGAGTACAGAACAATAACTATTATTAATAAATCAGAATCTTCTTACTGTCAGGCTTAGGAACTCGTCCAAGTTGTTTCCCCTTTGGGCCATCTTCGGTATTTGCTTTTCAAACAAAATCTTATAAAAGTAATTAAAGAAGCTATGATACTGGAATTTTCATTCTCAACTTCAATTTGATTTGTAAAATGACATCTGAACTTTTTTGATATATGTATTATCCAAGCAAGTGAATAAATGTTTTGAAAGCTTAATTTATAGATATGTAAAGTCACTTCATTCATTGCTATGCCACAAAACAAGCTTGTTAGGTCAATGTCACCATGGTATCCACATTAGCTACTTATTGTATTTCACCTCAATTGGACGTATTTATCAGCTTGTGCAATCCAGTGTACAGCCATCTATGAAGAAATGCATTGAGGTCTGTGTCATTTTACCACAACACAGATGCACATAGCAAGAAGCTTGATCCTTGACATATTATAAACCCACACTGAGGTCACCACTTTCTGCTTCTTGCAGCAACTATTTAATCACCAAGCCTCTCAAAAGGAGATTAACTATTGGTTAATAACTATTGACAAATTGAGCTGAACAAAAATTATTACAAAAAGAACCTTACTGTTGCTTAGAAGATAAAGAACAAATCATTTACATTTTCTGTGCTTACAAAAAATGTGAATTTTAAAAGGACATGGGAAGAAAATGTAATGACTTTGTGCAAAGTACACACAATTAGCAAGGTAACTTCATTCATCACCTTGTTTTGAACTCAAGCATATCCTCCAATCAAAAATGAATCTTGGACCAGAAAGAAACTAAGTTATCCTAATGTCTGCTCTGCCAGCAGCTGTTTATTCAACCAGCTGCAGTGTGATCACTACACACACACACACACAAGAAATCATCTAATGCAATTGGAAGGCCATGTGCTGAATGGATCAAGCAGCATTTGTTTCAAATTTGAAATGCTTGAAACTCCTCCTAAAAATCTGCATATGACAGCAGTTAAACTGGACTGAGTGCTAAGATCAACTAAATGTTGGCCTAGATAGTGATTCATCTGCCCGGGCAGCTCTCTGGCAAGTGCGATGTTGATTTCAGGACATTGAGAGAAAAGAAGGTGGCAATTGAGGTAAAGCAGGCATGGAGCCATTGGGAGAAAGGGAGATAGGGGAATTGGAAGGAAGAGATGCAGGAACTTAAAACCATCTTCAGCAATACCTGCCAAATTGGAGATTGACCCATGCTGCACAGGTAATTCTTTTTTGGTGGATGCCCTTTAGGCACTGCCGGATTCACATCTACGTCGTGTTTTCTTTTGTGAAGTTAGCCAGCCACAAATTTTGCAAAGGGTGGCAGAGAGCAAGCAGACATTTGATCTTTCTCTTACACAAGTGGAGACATAATTCCTATTTGAGGTAAGAGTTTTAGTATCGTCTTTGAATCCCTTTACCAATATTGCAGGTAATGCATAATGATCGCATGCACAGCTGCCCTTACATTGACACCTCTTTAATATCTGCAGAATGAGTACAGTATAAATGAATTTGCAGTCTATTATGTTTTTTGAAGAATCATGAATAACATGATAGTTTACTAAATGGCTACAATTGTGACATGTTTGGAAAGATAAAGAATTTGTATACTTTCATGTCTCTAGTATGCTTCAAAGTGCTTTATCTCTAATGAGGCACTTTCAACATATGTTGTAAGGTAGTGTAGATAGCTTGGCACAGACTTGATGGCCAGAGGAACTTTTTTGTGCTGTATAACACAATAGCAAACACAGCATCCAAATTGCTCACAGCAATGTAATAACAACCAGATAATTTGTTTTTGTGATGTTGATTGAGGGATTGATATTGGCGACTGGAAAATATCTCCTCTGCTATTCGTCAAAAGAGAGCCATAAGATTTTTTATATTCATTTGAGAAGATAGGCAGAGTCTCAGTTATACATCCCATCTGAAAGACCACTTGGTTTCAGCACTGGCGAGTCAGTGTGGAGTTGGTTTTGTGCTTACATATCGGAGTGCTGTATGTCCCGATATCTTTGCAGTTTTATGTCCTTTTGCTCAATGGTAAATCAAATAAAATATGTTTCTTTTGCTTGCAATACAATTGACACTGCCATTAACAATTGTCCTCTTACATTGTCAAGATTAATATATCTTGTAGTGTCTGTGCAATAATGGTTAAAAAAAAGGAAATCCCTCTGTTGGTATTGAATTAAAATAGTAGACAGAGAGCTATCACATAAACACATAGGTTGATATTGTATCCTGCATGGAGCTTTTACTTGGCAGCATAATGAGGATCTCACCATCACAGCTAAGTTAAACCCAAGTCTTCCAAATATTGATCCAATTAATAACTATTAGAATAATAGATTTCTTTCCTTATCTTACAGAGTTTTAAAATAGGTCAGTGGTGGATGTGATTTCTAGGAATTTAATTATTTTGTCCTATTTTCAAAACGTTCTGGATTTTAACATTGGCAACATACCTCTTGACATCAGAAAATTCCACTTCCAAAGGAAAGTTGGAACAATCTTATAACTTTTCTGTTACCTAAGATTTCCCAACCCCATAGGCTGAAAAATCCTATCAGAAGGTAAAAGCACAATAAGTACAATAACAAAGCATGCCATCAGATTGCCTCTTCTTTAACCTCATAAGTTTTCACAGTAGGATTGAATTCTTTGGTGTTTAATTACATTAATCTATCGACTATTGATGCTCATTGCACTTGATAACCTAACTCTGGGTGTGGACCCAGACAACAGTAAACAAACTGTAAGAAAGCCATGCAGTAGCTATTTTAATATAATTTATAAAACTCCTGAAAATCAAGTTAGTATATACATATAATTCAGATCTGTTCAGATATGGCACTAATTCTAAAATAAACAGCATTCTCCATCAATAGGAAGAAGAAAATCAAGATAAAATGGAAGGAAGATACTTATGCATTAAATCAAAAGATCTGCAGTAATGATGTGGAGAATAGCTGTTTTACTTTCTTTCCATTCTCAGCCAAGCCATCCCTCTAGCTGCAGAGCACGCTTTCTTTCCAACTCAAATGCACATCTGGCTGTCCTTACTTTACCCTCAGACTTTATGTCTATTCCTTCATGAGTGAAAAATATTTGAACATTTTTTTCCCCAAATGATTCCATCCTTTTAGCTTTCATTACACTATCTGGCAATTTAGTCCACATTTTAAGTTTATTGTTTGACAAAGCATTACTCACAGTTCCAACAAAATGTTGTCTTTTTGAGCATCATGAGAGAGTTGGGTGCAGTGAGAAATGCTAGGAGATCATAAGCAGTGTGAGTTATATCTGAAAGTTGTGATGATTAGAGTAATTACTTTATTCCCTCCCACAGATTTACCTTATCAAAGGAAGTTTATTGTGTTTGCAGCAAGGGCTATTACCAAGGCTCTGTTTGGTTAATTTTCTCAGTACTTGGATGAATTTTGAAACATTGGATATAGACAGAAGTGTCAGTGATTCTGCTCACTCTAGGAGCTGGCTCTGTGCAAGCTGGATCAGTATCATGTACTATGCATGTGGAAATAAAGGTGATGAGACTGAGCCCATAACTTGGTGATGGGATACTGACCTTGGTGGAGTTACTTCAGTGGTGGTGAGAGACAATCACACATGAAGAGATTTGCTCGAAGTAGTTGTCTTTGAGTTGGGGTTAGCATTTCTGGCATCAGGCCACTATTTGGGAAGCTTGACTTGTTCAATCCTGCCATCAAAGAATGGACCCAGTATGTGGAAAGGATGTTTTATTTTATGAGGCAAATGACTTTGGAGCAGATGAGAAGTAACGAGTAGCTCTCCTAACAGTGTGAGGACCCCCAGCTTCTTTTGATTATTAAGGGCCTAACTTTCTCAGAGGCATCAGCTACTAAAATCTTTCAAGAGTTGACAAATTTAGCTAAGGAATATTATGATACCCAATTCTCTAATTCTGAGACACTGTCTGTTTTACCCAACCATTTGAGAACCAGGGGAATCTGTATCGGGATTTAACCGTACATGAGATGCTGAGATACTGTTTGGTAGGTGGGATTGATGATGCGACCACGTAAAACCATCCACTAACTGAAGCCCAACCGGAGTTCAACAGGCACTACAACTGGCTTTAACATTCAAAAGGGCGACAAATGGAGCTTATAAATTACAGGGTATACTGATGGAAGTAGACACTCTCCCCAGGCTGGCTGAGCTTGGAGAACACCACTTGACTGAAGGCAATTGCATGGCCTCATGCACGACATATCCTGAACAGAGGGACTTGAGGTCAGCCCACAGCAAAACTCCAAAAGAAGACCAAGTCTTGGCCAAACAGTTAAAATTTTCTCAAGGATCAGAGCCAGCATGGCCATTGTAGTTGCTGCTGGTACGCAGACCTGAGACAACAAAAGTGTTCCTGAATTGAGTAAGAGAACACATAGGCCAGTATCCAGGAGAGTGCACACCCTGGGAAGTCCACCGATATCTAATTTGGAACAATTAAACTATTTAGCAACATCCAAATCAGAATCAATCAAAATAAACAAAAACCAAAAGAACTGCAGATGCTGAAAATTAGAAACAAAAAAACAGAAGTTGATGGAAAAGCTCAGCAGGTCTGGCAACATCTGTAAAGAGAAATCAAAGTTAATGTTTAGGGTCCAGTGACCCTTCGTCAAAATAAATGTCTGGTTAAATGGTCACCCAGTCCTAACTGACATAGATATTGGTGCAGTTGTCTCACTGATTGAGGGACCAGTCTTTAACCAAAGTCATTCTGGACTCCAGCTCCTAATTTTGCGTAAGACTGCAGCCAGGCTGAGAACTTACACTGGGGCACCCTTATAGATTGAGGGTTTAACTTCAGTTCCAGTCTGTTATGAGAAGCAACTGGTGCAGTTACCACTGATTTTCATAAAAGGCTCGGGCCCAAACCTGATGGGTTGAGAAAGATTCAACTCGATTAGCTCAACATTTTTCAGTTATAAAATGGCTGCCTAAGTGAAATAGGTAAAAATGAGGGCTGCAGATGCTGGAAACCAGAGTCTAGATTAGAGTGGTGCTGGAAAAGCACAGCAGGTCAGGCAGCATCCGAGGAGCAGGAAAATCGATGTTTCGGGCAAAAGCCCTTCATCAGGAATAGAAGGAGGGTGCCTGCAGAGTGGAGAGATAAATGAGAAAAAGAAATGCCTAAATGAAATACAAATTGAATGCCCCGAGGTTTTCAGGGAGGTCAAGGGACTATTAAGTGGGCCAAGGCCACCTTCCATGTTGACCAGGAAGCAACTGCATGATTCTGCAAGGCTAGTCTGGTGCCATTTGCAAAACTACAGGCAGAGATCTGGAGGCTGGAAAGCAAAGGAATCATTAACCCAGTCCAGTTTGTAGAATGGGCAGCACCAGTCACACTGATTGTGAAGCCCAAAGGGTTGGTTCGCCTTAGTGGGGATTTCAAACAAATGGTGAATGGCTTTTCCCAGCTGGATAAATACCCAATCCCTCACATAGAGGACTTATATACAAAGCTGGCAGGGGGGGGCTGTCTTTCATGAAACTGAACATGAGCCATGTACTCCTGCAATTGTGATGAGATGAGGATTCCCAGAGTTATGCTACAATTCATATCAAAATGGGTTTGTACCAATAAACGACACTCCCTTCTGAGGTATCATCAGCCTATGCCATTTTCCAGCAGATGATTGAGAACATTTTACAAGGCTTAGTCCAGGTCATCATTAATCTGAATGACTTGCTGATAACTGGGAATGAGAAATGTGGTGCTGGAAAAACACAGCAGGCCAGGCAGCATCCGAGGAGCAGGAGAATCAACGTTTCGGGCATAAGCCCTTCTTCAGGGATCATTCCTGAAGAAGGGCTTATGCACGAAACGTCGATTCTCCTGCTCCTCAGATGCTGCCTGGCCTGCTGTGTTTTTCCAGCACCACATTTTTCAACTCTGGTCTCCAGCATCTGCAGTCCTCACTTTTCTCCTCCCTGATAACCGGGAATACCAATAAAGAGCATTTAGAGAACTTGGGCATAGTGCTTAAATATTTCTCCAAGGTGGGGGTACACCCTATGGGGAAAAAATGTGTTCCAGGCACCTCAAATGGCCTACCTCGTCTAGGGAGTCAACAAAACTGGGTTACACCCAGATAAAGTGATGGCAATCAAAGATGTCCCAGCTACCACATCTCTACCAGAGCTTAGATCTTTCCTTGGACTAGTGAATTATTACAGAAAGTGCATTTCTAACCTGGCCTCCATCCTGGCACCCTTATCTTTGCTAATGAAAAAGAGTCAGCATGGGAAATAGTGACATAGCCAAGAAGTAGCCTTTAGGGAAGTGAAGAGACAGCTATCGCCGTCCAATGGATTGACCCACTATGATCCCAAGCGAGATGTGGTGCCGACATGCAAAGCTTCCCTACACATTATTGGTGTGATGTTGGCTCACTGGCAGTCAATTGGAGAGGAACGCCAATAGCATATGATTTCCAGACTTTGTCACATGATGAACGAAGGGACACCTATGTAGAAAAGAACGCTTTGGCAGTCATATTTGATGTGAAAACAACCACAATTATGTTGATGTACATAAATTTGTAATAGTAATGCACCATAAACCCATGTGAGGCATACTTAAAGAGGGCAGGACCGTGCAGCCCATAGCTTTAGGCCGAATTCAGCATTGGGCTGTTTTACTGAGAGCATACAATTACAAGTTGGAACACCATCCAGGAGGCCAAGTGGCAAATGCAGATGCATTGAGCTACCTCCCACTGGTAGGTACACCACTAATGGGGCCACTATTCGAAGAGTCCATTTTGGTTTTAAATTTTCTGAACACTCTTCCAGCCACCGTTGACAACGTTAGACTGTGGATGCAAAAAGATCCTGTCTTGGCAAAACTAAAACAGCTGGTGGTGATGCAGGAAGCAAAATGGCCATCACAACCAGAATTGAAACCTTTCTGGACCAGGCAAGACTAGCTCACCACATTATTATGGAGAGCAAGAGTGATTTTCCCGAGTAAATGTCACCGTCAGTTCCTGGTTGAACTCCACCAGGGTCATCCAGGAGTTTCCAAAATGAAATAATGTCTGGTGGCCAGAATTGGATGCAGACATAGCTGCATTTGTGGGGCATTGCACAGAATGCCAACAAGGACAAAACTTACTGCCAGAGGCTCCCCCATATTCATGGGAATGGCTGGATAAACCCTGGACTCAGTTACACGGTGACTGTGCCAGTCTTTTCTTGAGCTTTATATTATTAGTTATTGTGAACACCTATTCAATGTGGTTGGACATGCATTGAGTTCATTTGTCAAATTCGGGGATTATTGAAAAGTTGCAAGCATCTTTAGCAATGCATGGGCTTCTGGAAGTATTGGCCACAGACAACAGGCTGTAACTTACCAGCAGGGAATTTGAGCATTTCCTAAAGTCAAATGACATTTGGCATGTAAGGTCAGTTCAATGCCATCCATGGTCCAATGGTCTAACGGAATGAGTAGTCCAAACTTTGGCAGTAGGCTTAAAGAAACAGCCTGCATCTCCACTAGATACCAAACTGTCCTCGTTCCTGTCTGACTATAGGGCCGTCCCTCATGCGACAACAGGGATAGCTCCAGCAGAGTTGTTGGGGAGAAGCCTCCATACCAGGTTAAATATGATCTTTCTGGACCTGGGGAGAGAGCATATTGAAAAGGCATCAGGAGCACTAATGTTGGACACAAGACTCCCTAAGCAAGAAAGCTAGTTTACTTTCGGGTACCGAGTTTGGTTTTGAAATCACGGGAATGGCCCTGCATGGGTGAAAGGCATGGCCGACGTGAGGTCAGGTTCCATGATGTAAAATGTTTGGGTAGGATAGGCATTCCTCAACAAGCACATCTACCACATGAAAGCTGCAATCTCGCAAATGGGGCAGGAGCAAAATATACTCAACCCCTCAGAACATCTGGCTAGGCTGTCAGATGCCATGAGTTCTCCCCGTCCACCTAGCATCGAAGATACCTCTGAGGACGAGATGGACATGGCAGACATCGCTGCCTCAATGCCGTTACCGCCTGAAATAGATGAATTTCAGCCAAGATGCTTCAGATGCAATAGGTGGGCTACATTCTGATAGATACTGCCAGTGTCTGAGGCAGAGTCTGAGAAACTGGACCTGGTGTGAAAATGCCCCAGGAGAAGCTACAGGGAAAAGTATGGGCCGACAGCCCAGGATTCAGAGAGGGAGGGGTGTAGTCACTGGAATGATGTCAGCCAGGTGGATCTCATACAATATGAATTCCCAAATTGAGGCTGTTAACCTGCTCCAATCAGGGAGTCCTGGCTGGCAGATACTAACTGGAGCATCTGCTTTCTGCTCACTCAAGGAGTCAGCCCTGTGTTAGCTTGACCTGTGTCATGTGCTTTGCATGTGTAAGTGAAGGGTGATTTGTGATGAGATATTGACCTTTGCGGAGTTATTTCACAGTTTACAGAAGATAATGAGGCTGGGAACTGTAGCAGATTGCAAGGCGGTCATTTGTGCCCCAACAGGAATCCATTGGCAGATACATGGGTTTACTGCTATGCTTCAACTTACTGTATTTGCATTTCAAAGATTTTGAAAATGTAAACATTTGCTGTTGTCATTTTCTCATTCCTAAATCTTCTTCATTTTTGTTCAGTCAGGAGTTACAAGTTGTGCTTGGGTTGCAACAGGCACAGAGCATCTGCAACTAACTATTCCATCACCAGCAAATTATTTTATACGTCAGTGAATTTCTGTCATGTTTGCCATTTGTTTCCCATTATATTCTTATTGCAAAGTAAAACACTTCACTCCATCCTTCCAGCCATCTGGATTCACTGTAAATTCAGGCAAACTATTTAAAATCAATGATAGCATAATCATAAAGATTAAAAAGCCTTCTAAAATTTAATTACATTTTGTTGCTAACCTTAAACTTGAGTCTCTCCAGAATTTATTTTCCAAACATTTTGAATAATATTTACATCACAATAAAAAAAATGGTCAGGGATAGATCAAATGGCCCTTAAGCCTGGTCTGCTATTCAACAAAAATAATAGCTGAATGTCTAGCTGAACCCTACCTTTCCACCCACTTTTGCTATCTCTCGATTTCTCAGTTCTGAAGAAGTGTCACAAACCTGAAATATTGAGATGGATGTCATGCAGTTCATCACTGTAGGGGTTGGAGCTACTTAATTGTTGGAGATTTGGATTTTGGATTGTTGGATTTTGTGTCTGTCTTTTGCCATGGGCAAGCCTCCCTCAATTGTTGGAGGGTGGAGGGGACTGAAGTGAGATTCCTTGCCCCCAGCAGCCTCTTGAATAAAGCTCATGAATTGGTATCCATTATCCCTGAGCCCATTGCATTCTGGTGGAGCTGAGAGATTAAATGTTGAAAATCACACATCACCAGCTTATAGTCCAACAGGTTTATTTGGAAGTCCTAGTTATCAGATCGCTGCTGCTTCTAATACTTCCAAATAAGCCTGTTGGACTATAACCTGGTGTTGTGTGATTTTTAACTTTGCCCACCCCAGTCCAGCACTGGCACTTCCATATCAAGATTAATTTAGAGCTGTGTGTGGATTTCCGATCCCCTAAAAGCTGACGAGCAAGCCTGTCTGAGGGATACTGGTGAGAGTCCACCACCATCAGGCATTAAAAGCCACACTCACCCCATCCTTGCCTCCAACACTCTGTGCAAACCTCTACCCATGACGCCTGCTCTTTGATCCTTATCCTGCCCTCAGTAATCTCTTCTCTGGCTCCTGTGCCATTTCTTGGTCTTCTAGGTCTCTGGTGGTGCATTACTAGCCCCTGGCTACTGGTGATGCTGGTGAGCAACAGAGAGATGCCAGCCTCTAAATGGCAAGCTGATCTCAGTGGATGATACTTCCACCACCTGAGGACCACTTAATACTGTTGTGCCACCAGCCCTATTTAACTAACGGAGGTCCCCACTGGTTCAAAGACCAAAGGGTGAGACCCCCATTGGACTGATTAAATCCAGCGTTTTAGAAGTATTCCTTTACTATGCAGATGCTAGATATTTCATTTATTTTCTGTTTTTATTTCATATGTTTAATATCCACTATATTTTGCTTCAGTATTAGCACATTCCCATTCCAATCAGGCTGCCAGTGATTACCTTGTTCAAATCCAGTTCCACTGAACACACCCTATAAGCCCATTGTTCAAGGTCACACCTCTGCCACCCTGATGTTACAGATCACTGCAATGATGAAAGGTTGAGTGGTGACCTTATAGATGTTTATAAAATCATGGGGCGGCATAGATCAGGTGAATGGCTATGGGTGGGGGAGTCCAAATCTAAAAGGCATAGCTTTAAAGTGAGAGAGGAAAGATTTAAAAGGGACCTGAGGGTCAACTTTTTCATGCAGAGGGTAGTGTGGGTATGGAATGAGCTGCCAGAGGAAGCATTAGAGGTGAGTACAATTACAGTATTTAAAAGACATTTGGACAGGTACATGAGTAGGAAAGGTTTAGAGGGATATGGGCCAATTGCAGGCAATGGGACTAGTTCAGTTTAAGTTGGCATGAATGAGTTGGACCGAAATGTTTGTTTCTATGCTGTATGACTCTATGATGCTACGAATACCGATCCTTATTGCTTGTCTTGTGTGTGGTCTTGCCTGGTCTAGATCTATATATTGCCCCAATGACAAGTTGAAATGGAAAGCTCCTGAAATACAGCTTACAAGATTGAAAATTACCGTATTGTGCCAAGAGAAAGGCACATGTATCAGTGTATGTGGTGCGGAGTATTTGGGTGGAGTGACTATTGCAATTGAATGGGTAGTGGTGTGTACAAACTATGAAATTTGGGTGTACATTTTGCAGTTGTGCTAACCGTGTAAGGGTGAGATGAAGTTATCAATGTGTGGTAAAAAATCATGGTTAGAAAAGACTGTTATTAGGTGTTTGAAGGAGGGGTAGTAAATGAAGTATCATGTGAAGCTATTAATTTATTTTTTAGGAAAAGGCATGTTACATTCAGCAACATTGGCAATGGCTCAGTGGTTTAACACTGCTGTCATACAGCACCAAGGATCTGAGTTTGATTTCACCCTGGGTGACTGTCTGTGTAGAGTTTGCACATTCTCCCCTGTGTCTGCGTTGGTTTCTTCTGGGTGCTCAGGTTTCCTCTGACAGTTCAAAGATGTGCAGGGTAAGTGGATTGGCCATGCTAAAGTGCTCATAGGATATGGGTCTGGGTTAAATGTTCTTTGGTGGTTCGGTGTGGACTCAAAAGGTCGAATGGCCTGGTTCCAAACTGTAAGTTTTCTATGATTAAACACAGGGTTTTGTCAAGGTGTAAAAAATTGTCTAGTAGTTATTTCAGTGGTACTTCCCTTTTTTAATTTGCTACAGGCTGTTCAAATCAAGCACTTTTGACAACAAGACCTTGGCATTTTAGTGCAGGTGCATTATCAGGAGCTGTTGCCTAACATTCATGGTACTTTGTGTTTTAACATAGTTTAGTACATAAGCTTAAATTTACAACTTAATTACAGTTTGGGTATCAGCCATGGCTTAGTTGCTAATGTCCTGCAATCAAAAGGCTTTGGGTTCAAGTTGGTTTCCAAAGGCATGCGTTAGGGGCTCTGAGGCCACATGTGTTAACATGAGAAAGAATTTAAACTAAGAAAAGTATGAGCCTTTTTTTATTGCGTGGATAAAAAGCTAATCATAATTTTGAACTTTACAGATTTAAATGATTATTTTAACAAAATACATCTTTGTGTTCGAAATAAACCTGCTTAGTTATTGTCGATACACAATGGTTATAGAGAACACCTTTGATTGGAGGGGCAGGTTTGATGGTTGTGATCATTCACAATTTTGTTATTTACTCACCAGATGTGGATGTTACAGACTGGGCCATCATTATTGGACCATCCTTAATTGCCCAGGAGAAGTTGGTGATGAGCTGCTTCTTGAACTGCTGCAGACCTTGAGGTGTAGGAGCACCTACAATACATTTTGGAAGGGAGTTCCTCCATTTGGTTCAGAAGGAATGGGGAGATAAAGCTCCAAGTCAGGATGGTGTGTGACTTGAAGGAAAATTTACAGGTGATAATGTTCACAAGTATCTGTTGTCCTTAATTAATATGCCTAACATAGCTGAGATGATAATTTATTCTGTATATTCTAGTAAATGTTTTTGTTTACCATAAGAATCAATAGCAAAAAAAAACAACGTTCACTATAAAGATGAGTTAACTACCAAAATAACAATAAAAGTAAGTTAAGTAATGCAGTAACTCAGATTTAGATCTATTTTAATTTCAATATCTTTCCAATGATACATAAATTGAAGGCCTGTCTTTTGATAACTGTATGTCCAAATTATATAGTCTACCAGAACCATTTGAAGATTTAGTTTAGAAATAGGAATTTTCATAATCTTGCAGCTCCCAATAGATGTAATTTTAGTTCATTTATTTTAATTTTTAAAATGTTTGCAGGGGGTACAGAGTGACTGATCTTCAACTTATAAATGTATCTGAATTATTGATTAAAAACAATAGCCTGCATCAATTAAGGGAAAATAAAGTGGCTTTCTTCAGGCTTTGGGTCTGCTTTATTACAGTGACGAAGACAGACTTTCCTTTTCTAGAGGTCTAAAGATGACTAATATTTCATTCAAATCTATAAGGTGTTCTGTGACTTGGGAGCAAATCACATAGTTTATTGAGAGCCAGAAGACCTGGGCAACTAATCACTATTCTCCAGAACAATCAGCTACTTGTTGCTGGCCGAATCTCATTTTGTAAGCATTACTTGCTGCCAGTTCATCTGCAACTAACGCTCCCCATTCATTGAATAAACAAGTGGAAATAGCACCTACAATAAGTGCTGGCAGGTCGCTTTTAAAAAAGTGCAGCTATCCCTGGTTTTTAAAATGGTCCATTTTCCCATTTCAGTCCACAATCAAAAATACAACAAAAATGAAAAGAGATACAGACTTTATAAACTTAATATAAAACACAAGCTCTTATCATAGATTTCTCCCGATGTTAATTTCCATTGAAGTTAAAAGGTATCATTTTTCTATTCATCCATGAGAAGTGACAAGGTGAGTATTTGTCACCCTTTCCTAACTGCCCTTGACTAGGTGATGGTAAGCTACCTCCTTGAACATCTACAATCCATCTGATGTACATATATCCAAAGTGTAGCTAAAGCAGTGATAAGCATATTTAAGGCTCTTTCAAGGCAAAATATTACATTATAGGTTGTATGAATGGGATGTAAAATGCTTTGAAATTATCAATCAATTAGTTTAGTGCTTTGTCACACAAGATGGATTAAAAGGTGACTATTACCAATTCCTGATTGTATGTTGAAGAAAGCATATTTTAGGTGAAGTTTACAAATTGTATATTACAAAAATAAGACTATAATATCCAAAATGCAAGTTAAGTTGCTAATAAAGATTGTAATACAGAACCACATTAATCTATTTGCAGAGATCTTAAATGTTTTCCTACAACTTTTGAACCTTCATCCATTGATGAAAAATCTTTTATGTGAGGATTAAGATCTCAAACTCTTTACTAGCCTATGGTCCAGTATACCATAATGCGAAGAGAATAATGTGGGTCATTTTTTGTTCATTTAATGATGTACCCCATGGCAGATTACTTCATTGTTTAGAATTTAACAAAATTGCTCTGTTGGAATTATTTCTTGCAGCGACAGACCAAAACCAAAAAAAAAAGAAATGCAAATAGATTCAATAAACATTTATCCCTAAGGAAGATTGAACTTCAATGCATTCTAACTTTGAGCAGTTTGCATTGTGTTCTATTAATTTTGATTTAAGAATGCAGTGAATGCAAATTGAAAAGATTATGCAAAATGGGATCTTTGCTTTCCTCACAAAAAGACTTATTTGAAATGTTTATTAACTCACTTGGTAATTTTCTTTTACATCATCTGATCTTTTATCAATATGTCAACATCTCCATGCAGCTTGATCTGGGATTGTACAGGAAGGAGCTGGGAATCTGCACAGCATCACCTTGAGAGGAAAATTATTACCTAGTAGTAAACCAGGAATCATGGCTGTGAACTTTCACAGGGAGCCCTGGATTCAAACCAAAATGGTCACAGAATAGAATCACCTAAAACATTCAGTGACAGCTTTCAGGAACAACACTAATCTATGCTAAAAAAAAATACCTTTTACAGGAGCTTTACCAAATAACATTTGACACCGAGCCACTCAAGCAGATTTCTAGTGATGTTACAATATCATCTACAAAGGTTGCAGTACGCAACAGAATCACAACCTGATATGAACAGAAAGTTGGATGTAATCTAGAGTAAGAGTTGTTACAGCAAAGGAAGAGATTGTTTGGAAAATTGTGCAGAGATATATGCAAAGAGCAGGGGAGTTGGATATTATTTTCAAAGAAACTCTACAAGAATGATGAGGTGATTATTTTCCTTCTTTGCTGTATTTTTCTACAATATCCAGAATGTCTTGACCATTACCCAAGAAATCTACTGGACATGAGTATACCAAAAGAACAGATACAACAAAGCAGCTTTATCTTTTGGTGGAGTGCCACAACTGTAGATGTATCAATACTGAATATTTCCTGTGCACATTACAGCTCCAAAAGGGTCCATGTCAAACACAAATCAGGATACTGTTTTCAAAAAAAGTTTATACTATTCATACATTTAGATAATTGAACAGAAAGATAGATAATTGCCTTATTGAAAAATCCTCCTGGTCCCACATACGGAAATGTGAGCAAGGGACATCAAGAAAATATGTAATCTCAATTTAGAGAATAGTTATAGATAGTCATTCAAATAAAATATAGAATGTAACAGGATTACACAATTATTAACATTACAATGTACAAATAATTACAATATTGCAAAGTACAGGTCTATCAATACGTAGAAGGTCAACTACACTGTGGATTCAATCTAAAAGTTGATCAAGCACAAGTTGTCAGGTTTTAATAATCATTGGACTTTTGAGAACATTATTATTCATTCAGAGGATATGGGTGTTTTCCCTAATTGCTCTAGAGAAGGTGGTGGTTGAGTCACTTTCTTGAACTTTATCTCACCTATACATGGAACTATTTAGCAGCTGATTTATTCAATCCAGCTACTTTGATATTATTTTACAAAATATTGAAAAATTGTTAAGTACTGAGTTTCTCTCCAAATAATCCAGGTTGGCCTGAATAATTCCATGTTATTACTAAGGGTTCCTGTTACGTAACCTGAAAATATATAATAGATTCACACTGTCATCGCATGGCTGGATAAGCAAATTCAGGAAAGTGAGCATTCGTTCCAGAATCAATTGCTTTAACTAAACTGTAGGAAAAGAGCCAGGCCACAAACCATGAAGATTTTGTCATCTTCAATCAGACAGCCTCATCTAAGTGATATTTTCTACAACAAAGCTTTTGGTTTCCTTGTCAGGGAATTGGACAACACAGTTTAATGTTATGATTTTATACAGACTTGCAGGCTAGTTGCCAAGAAGATCAGCACCAAACAGCTTGCAGGAGGCCTTTAAGGCTTTGACTGAATGTCATGTTTTAAATGCATGTTTTAAATTATGTCTAAAAATCCATATAGTGCTTTTCTTTTTCCACTTCCCTTCAATTGTTGTTACATCATCAGTACAGAACCTTTTGGAAAACCACTTCTAAGTGTTTCTATTACTAATGCATTTGAGTTTCAGAGGACAGTCTCCCCAGACACGGCACCAAAGTCAGCTGTGTTCCACTGCGTCTATGTTCATGTAGTCCAAAGGATTCAGTGAAGGATTATGCTGGCTCAGCTTTTTACTTCTAAAGAAGAAGAAAAAAACTGTGACAACATTGCCTTTATTTGGAAGAGGAATCAGCTTTCTGATACACTTCATAAAATATTTTGGTAATGATTTTCATTGGAGTAAAAAGATGGAAGGGTATAAGGCTTGTATCAGTCAGGATGAGAAATATCATTGTTGGTAACAACGAAGGTAACATATTAGTAGATCCAGCCCAGAATTCCTTGAAGTAGTTGAAGTGTGCCATGATGCTGTTTCCAATTCTTTAACAGAGGTTTGATAATTTAGAGGGCTCCAGCTTTAAGTTGGAGCAAGTGGTGAACATAGGCCAAGCAGCAGACTCATTCTGGCTCATCCATGCCAATGAGCTTCCTAGCCTCATTTAAGTAGACCATGTGCAACACCCTGCCCAAAGCCACTGGTAGTGGTGGTGGGCAAGTGAGCAGGAAGACTCCCATTGGTGATGTACAGCAGTAGTCTCCAGCAAGGTAAGTTAAGGTGATTGAACAAAGCCTGGAGTGTGGTAGGCTCATCAATTCTTTGTGGGTCTTAGAGGAGTATTCCAGGCATATTATATCCATAGGAAACCTTTAAGAGTAAAATTGCTTTTGCTTGAAAGGAAAGCCATCTGTTTATGACCAATGCAACTTCTGTTTGTTTGGTTTTCATTAAGTTTTACTGCTCTTGAATAAAAGTGTCTGGTTTGAAGCATTAAAAGGCTTCTTTGTATGTGATGGTCCCACATTGAACATTGATAAGATGCTGGGTGACAGTAGGTGTTCAGGAAAGAGTGTCAGTGATTTAGGCAGAGATGTATGATGCGCTATGCTGAAGAACCTGTGTGTAAACTGTGTGTAGCTAAGAACTGGTAAAATGAGATTAGATTAGATTAGATTAGATTAGATTACTTAGTGTGGAAACAGGCTCTTCGGCCCAACAAGTCCACACTGACCTGCTGAAGCGCAACCCACCCAGACCCATTCCCCTACATTTACCCCTTCACCTAACACTACGGGCAATTTAGTATGGCCAATTCACCTAACAGCACATTTTTGGACTGTGGGAGGAAACCAGAGCACCCGGAGGAAACCCACGCAGACATGGGGAGAATGTGCAAATTCCACACAGTCAGTTGCCTGTGGGTTTTGATGATTAAACATTAATCGGTGCAGAATTGTACAATTGTACGTGCAAGGAATCGTCAGCCATGCTATCTGTGCTCCTCCGATGAGTGTGAGAATCGGGTTAGTATTAGGAGATGGTCTTCCACAAGGGCATGGTACCTAGTTCATGAGGTGAGTTTAGGAAGATGGTATGAGAAAGCTCACTTGGCATTGCAAAGAGAAACCTTCCAAAAAAAACCAATGAAGGTGACATATTGGCAGGTCCAGCCCAAAATTCCTTGAAGTTCTTGAAGTGCTCCATGATGACATCAGCGCTTTGGGGAAGTGCTGGCTGATGTTGTACTGTCTGTTGCTTCAATTACTGTCTGCCCATTGATCACCTTTCACAAGTCCATCTCTCCCATATGGCTTGGGGCCAAAATCGGCATTAAACTGGGGGTTTTCCAAGCAGATTTGCTCTCCACTCTTTCCCAAATCTGCAGCTCTGAGAGTAGCGCTGGCAGAAGGCTTGCTGAAGCATTGAACCAGCTAGTCTGTGTATTCCTGTCTCAGTGTGCTTCCTTCAGGATCAGGTTTCTAGCAACAATGATTACTTGCCTTCAGGCATGAAATTCATCCAGTAATTAATTAAACATAACTCCAAGCTAACTAGTATAATGGATTATTTTGCAAGTCACATAGATTCCACTGAGAATCAGGGGTTTGTTAACTCAGCAAAGGTGAAGTCATGGTGGGAGTTCATTGCTAGCTACAACTGGCAAGCACTCGTTTCAACAAAGGAAATCATGACAAGGCTCTGTGTTTGTCTTAATTCATTAATAAATTAATGACACCCTAATAAAATATAAATCCTCAATACAGATAGATGAAGGAGCTCACTGGAGTGAATTCAGAACATAATGAAACATAAAAAGATGAAGATCAAAGAAAGACCTGTAAAAACAATGACTAGGTATATAAGACCTAACAATAAGTTAATATTTTAGCAGTGGAACTACAAGAAGTTCATTAAAGAAATTGAAATAAAGTAGAATCTATGGATGAGCTTGAGATAATTACTATAATAAATTATTCATCTCCTAGTGGATAAAAGAGAAAATAAGGAGTACTCTTCCTTAGTAGCAATAATCCAAGTAGAATTAATGTCAGCATAAATCAATTGAAAGGTTGAAACTAACTTAAAGGGTTCAAAACAAATATTTCTCCATGAATAGTTCATTTCTCTGAGAGTAGTCAGAGAGCTGAGAGTGCAGAAGGTATAAAGAATTAATAGTTATTTTTAAAGGAGTCAATAATGACTGGGATGGACTATACAATGTACAGACTGCTAATGTCTCATTAAGTGTCATGTTCTCAGCTACACTGCCAGTCCATCTCCTTCTTGCCGTCCTTACTTAGATGGTGAGAGGCTGCTTCCCAGGAGTTACACTAGACGGCACTTATTTGGCACAACGAGGATCCTGAAATGGTCCCTTTGCCTGTGAATTTTATAGGTTTGGAAGATTCCGGTCAGTGAATGAGACAGGCAAATCTCACTGTCTAAAATTTGTGCTAGTCAGTTCAAGGAGTGCAGATTTGGAAAATCTGTTGGGCACATAACAAAGAGTAAAGACTTCTTTATTTGTAATGGGATGAAATGTGATAGGAGATTGATAAATATTACTGTTCATTTATGTATCATTGGTTTATACTTCATTGAATCTGAGTGTTTTCTACTTACTTTTCAACATACAATGAAGGATTTTGGCTTCAAACACTATACAAAAAAAAATCTAGTCTTTAATCTCAAAGCCATTTGCAAGTTTGCTGGCACATTCTCCTAAATCATGACAGTGATTTCATTAAAGAAGTACTTTGTTGACTGTAATGGATTCTAGACATTTTTGGGAAATGCAAGGATGTTCCATTCTATTCCACATGTACTCAGCGCAATGGCAGATGCTTGGCTGATTGCTTGCTGACGTTTCATCCTGAATTCTTTCAGCTTAGCAGTTTTTGTTAGTGGTGCTTTGCCATTGTCTTCCATTCTCAGGAATAGGGGGAGGAGCAAGTGTCAAATCCCCCAACTGAAACAGGGATGAAGTCCACATTGTTAATGGTAAACTGAACCAAACACTATCAAACCAACTGAGCTCACCAGTCCATATGCATGATTCAATATAAATGCAACTAATCCTATTACTACAGCCCGGGCCACACTATAATAAATACATATTGGAAACAAAAATATTCTCCTGTGAGGTCTGATTCTGGGAGTGACCAATGATAAATTATCCAAGAAAAATGCAATGTGAACTCGAATTTTCTGAAAGCAACTGACTTTAGTCTACTTTGATTATCCTCTGTGTTTTAGTAATGCTCCATGTTCAGTGATTAGCATCATGCAGAATAGGGCATAAGAAAATTCATTATTTAGCTTTAAAGAAATGCAAATGCTTTTTATTCCCATAACGTGATAGCGATTTTTCATTGTGTATTTTGATCACCTCATGATATAACCCATTTTGAACTACTTGGATCCTCCGTAAAAACATTGCCAGATACAAATCAATACGAAACATTCCTCAGGAGTTGCTCAGAATTGTTAGCAACTCGGATGAGGCAGGTATAATAGAGTAACAACTAAAATTGAATTCCGTGTAATTTTGTTATCTATCCTGTCTGGAAGAATAGATTGGTTTATGACCTAAAGTGGGTTTGCTCATGCAATTGCTATGTGATTCTCTTCACACTGAGGCAGATGTATATGCGTGTATGTGCAATCAGATCTTCACCATGAACATTTAAAAAGGCAAATTCAGATTTCTTTTCCAATCCATGGAAACAAGAAAGAGGAGTTGATTAAAATAAATAAACTCAGTGATGACAGAACATTGAAAAATATTTACTATCATTTTTTCTAGTTTCTACCCAACATATTCACTAATGTCCTTCATGGAAGAAAACCTGTAATCCCTAATTAAACTGGCTAAAATACTTCTTACTACAATCTTCAGAAGTACTCTTAGGGATGAGCATTAAATTCCAGCATTGCCAGCAATGCTCGTATTTCATGCATGGAAAGAATAAAACATCCTTGGATCCCAGTCTTAAAACCATAGAATTTTAGAAAATCAGGATTAGTAACCTTAATAGAGCATTTGCACTGATTATGTGGAATAATGATTCTGGGTCATGAGCCTAAACAGGTAAGACGGTTTGGAAACTAGGACAGATTGAAGGTTCCATGATCTCAGCATTACCCTTGAAGTGACGAACAGAGCAGCAATTGTACATCCTGTTTTATGTGGGAGATGATAAACTTCAGTGAAAGATGAACATGCTCCAAGTACAAAAGCAAGCAAAACTTTCTTGTGTGTTTGGCAAAGTGTTTGAGAAGAAGGTTCACTTCTGAACTTCATTCTCCCTTTGAAAACAACTAGAGCGTGAGTGTGTGTGCAGGAATCATTCTGCCTGGAGGCAACAATTTATTTTTTTCTGTCCATTGTATTCTAGCTGTCTGCTTAATGCCAGAATGCATTCTAAGTTACATTTTTGAAATGGTTTCATGATGATTTTGTTTATTCAAACAGGCTCATAATTGAAGCAAAGTTCAAAAAATCTTGCAGATGAATGGTTAGTGCAGCAAGGTTTAAAATCACTGTTTTAAAATCACAGAGTTTCCAGCTTCATGTAAACAGTTGTGGTGTAGTGCAGAAATAGAACAAATTAACAAATCTCCTGTCACATTGCAACAGGTTGTCACACCGAGTGTAGTTTTGCAAGTGAAACAGTGTTAGTAGCACAAAAATGTGAGAGAAGTGTCCGTGGGAGAAGATGAGTTTTAATTCGACTTGTGCCTTTGTTGAAAGGCTTTATAGTTACAACTTAAAAAGTTTACTTAGGAATGTATAATGTTGATAGGCAGAGATACAGTTTTGATATGTTTCAGGAAAAGACATTACAAAGGGAAATTTGCTTAGAATTAGAATTAGGGCCTTTGAGCAAACAACTTAAAAATTTGTGATGTATTTATTGCCTCAAGGATCTATTTTGAACAGTCAATATTACATATGCTTTCTAGCTTATCTTGTGCCAAGTATAATCAAGCCTTTTAAACTCAACAACTACAGGTCATCAGTTTAACATTAGTGGTGGATAAGTTTTTAGAGACAATAAGCCTGGACAAAACTAAGTCACAATGAACGAGCGCAGCATAAATTGGAAAGCCAGGATTAATTTGTTAAAGGTAAAACAACTGTAATCAACCTCTTGCATTTTTGATAAGGTAATAGACTTGATGAGATAATACAATTAATATGAATGTAGACCTTCAAAAGGAGCTTGATAAAGTGTTATAATGTAAGCACAGTTGAAGCTCATCACATAAAATAAATGAATTTGGTTGTGCGAAAGGAAACAAGGAGTAACGATAAGCAGTTGTATTTTGAACTGGAGTAAGGCATACAAGGTATATAATGAGTTAGACTGGGATGTGACAGGCACAATTTCAAACTTCACCTCGAATTGTGAGGAATATAGTGAGAGGCTTCAGAAAGACATAGGGCTGAATGTTATCAAAAAATGGTTCAGTGACAGTTTTGGTCAGTGTCATGAAAATTTCTCTTTGTGAGCCTTAATGTGTTCTCTCCTGATATTTTCTCATTGACTATGCCTCATGCCCCATCATACTCTCCCACTTTCCATAGAATAGAAGTATTGACCACTGCTGGGACCTCTGGGGTTCACTGGTATTGACACCAGTCATATACCTGGTCAACTGCTGCCAGCCTGAAGCTGCTCTGAACTATTCATTGCGTTTGTCCCAGACAAAGGGTAATTGGTGAAAGAGACCTGTGGGTTCTGCTAGATGAACAGTGGATATGATTACTACCCATTGAACATACCCTGAGATGTCAGTGAGTGATGGGCAAGCTCGAGTCGCCAGAGCACTTCCTTCATGTCTGGAATTGTTGCAAACCAGTTTTGATTCCGGTGAGTGAGAGAATGTGATATTGCATTTTAATGAGGTGAGATAATGAAATAGGAGAAAGTGAGGACTGCAGATGCTGGAGATCAGAGTCAAGAGTGTGGTGCTAGAAAAGCACAGCCAGTCAGGCAGCATCTGAGTAGCAGGAGAATTGATGTTTTGAGCATATGTTTCCTGATGAAGAGCTTATGCATATGCACCACACTCTCGACTGAGATAATGTAATACTGAGGATTTTATTGAATGTTAATACATACCATTGCACACAATAGTGAGAACCATGTCTTACCATTCATCACTAGATTGAAAAATGAAACTTTTTGCTCTTGATGTCATGAAGATCCTCACTAGCCATCTTATGCAATTCTCCAAACCTTTTCACCAATGCCCATGGACATGGGAAGATTACACCCACTGTCTAGTGGTACATGTGACCACATTGCAGTAGACATCTAATGCAGAGAAATGTGGAGTGGAGTAAGAAAGAGGAGAGGCAATATAAAAAAAGGATATGATTCCAAAGGTGGTGAAGGAGCAGAGGGGATATATGTGCACAAATCTTTGAATGTGGCAGAGAATGTTGAAAAAGTAGTTGAAATAGCAATCAAGATCTGGGACTTTACAAAAGAGACATAGGCAGGGACCTGGGTTTGATTCCAGCCTTGGGCTACTGTCTGTGTGGAGTTTGCATATTCTCCCCGTGTCTGTGTGAGTTTCCTCCGAGTGCTCTGGTTTCCAAAGATGTGCAGGTTAAGTGACTTGGCCATGCTAAATTGCCCATAGTATTCAGGAATGTTTAAGTTAGATATATTAGTCAGGGTAAATGTAGAGTAATAGGGTAGGGGAGTGGATCTGGTTGGGTTATTCTTTGGAGACTCTGCGTGGACTTGTTGGGCCAAAGGATCTGTTTCCACACTGTAGGAATTCTATGATTCTATGATTGATGATAGTACAAAAACAAAGACATTATTATAGAGCTCTGTTCAGCCTCACCTGGAGCATTGTGGTCAATTCCAGATGCTGCACATTAGGAAGGATATGAAGGCTTGAGGGAGGGTGCAGAAAGATTGGGGAGAATGGTTCCAAGATTAGGAGACTTCAACTGCAAGATATATATTGATATTTGGAGCAGCTGGAGTTGTTGCCTTTACAGAAGAGAAGGATGGGAGGGAATTTGGCAAAAGGGCTCAAAACCATGAGTAGTCCATCAAGAGTCAATAGAAAGAAACTGCTCCTGTTGATGGAAGATTGAGAACCAGTACACAACAAGTTAAGTAATTGGTAAAAGAATCAAATGCAATCCATTTTACCCAACAAGTAGCTAGGACTGGGCATAAACTACCTGAACGTTTGACATATTTTAAAAGACAATTGGATGAGAAGAAAATTATGGGACTACAGGAAAAGGAGAAGAGAATGGGACTATTTGACATGTTCTTGCTCAGAGGACTGGCATAGACACCACAGTTGAATGACCCCTTCTGTGTTGTAACCATTCTATAATTCTTATGAATTAATACAAACAGACTGTTTTGATCTCTCAAAGATTATTATTCTGCTCACTCCATCCAATTTTCAGTATAAAGTAATAGCTTCAGCATTCCAAAAGACAATGGTTGGTGAGCACTGATACAATCACTCATTTGCCTTGAAAGGGCGTCATGCTCCAGGGCGACATTCAGTTTCAAATTCTACAGGCATGAAGAATTATTGCTGAACAATGAGGTAACTATAAAAGAATAAAGCATCAGTATATGGTCCGGTAAAGGTCCTGCATTAAAACAGAACCTTTTAAAACAGAGCTGATCTATCTTTTACGGAAGTGGAACACGTCACAGTGTTCATTCAGGTGATGCTTACAATCAATCATGTGTAGACCAGTTTTGAACTCTGTAAATAAGCCTCTTTTTAAACTCGCTTAGTAAAACTCCAAGAGAAGTCTGAGATTTCTGTTTCACTGAATGGTCATTATATGACATGCACGGTAACTTTCCCTGGTTGGTGCAGAAGCAACGTATCGTCTCTCTATTCTAAACAGGTAATTAAGTTACAGTCATTCAGCACTGACATGTGACTGAACAAAGTTCTAACGACAGTGACGATAATGCTAAAGGTTTATTTGGGTGACAGAACTAATAGAATAAATGAAAGAGTATCAATGGTGCAATTTATTTGGACTTTCAGAAAGTTTTTGATAAAGGCTCAGGGAAGATGCTATTGTTTAAAGTCAAAGCACATGGGATTGGTGGTAGTATACCGGAATGGACTGAGAATTGGTTAACTGACAGGAAACAGAGTAAAAATAAATGGGTCATTTTCGGAGAGGAAGGCAATGAAAAATGAAGTACCCCTGGGATCAGTGCTTGGGCCCCAGTTATTCAGGTTATATTTCAATGATTTGGATGAGGAAATCAAGTGTAATATTTCCATGGTTGCTAACAACACAAAACTCAGTGGGTGTATGAACAGTGAGAAGGATGTAAAGAGGTTTCAGAGCATTTTAGATGAGTTGAAAGAGTGCGCTGATGCAGAAAAACATGGACAGATCAAGTTTTCCACTTTGGTAGAAAAAACAGAACAGTAATGTATTATTTAAATTGTGACTGACTGTGAGAAAATGGAAGTGACTTGTGTATACTGGTTATTGCAAACAGTTAGGAACCAAATGGCATTTTGACCTTCATTGGAAAAGAGTTTGAGTACAAGAGCAAGGATGTTTTTCTACAGCTGGAAAGACTTTGGTTCAATCATATTTGGAGTGTTATGTGTGGCTTTTATTTACTTATCTAAAGAAAAGGCATACTTGCGATAGAGGGAGTGCAGTGAAATTTCACCAGATTGATAGTTGGGAGGTCAGGTTTGTCATGTGTGGAGAGATTGGGTCAACTGAGCCTGATTCACTTGAATCTAGAAGAATGAGCAAGGGTCTCATTGAAATATATAAAATTCTGAGAGGGCTGAGCAGACTGGATGTAAGAATAATGACTTCCCTGGCAAAAGGGGTAGGGAGCTGAGGTGTGAGGCTCCAGAACAAAGAGCACAATACAAGATGAGCCACTTCAGGCTGAGATGAAGATAAGTTTCTTCTCTCAGAGGGGATTAATCTGGGGAAATAACTAGTACATTCAAATCATTCAAAATATTTAAGGAAGAAACAGTTAGATTTCTAGAAGCTAAAGATGTCGAGGGATATAGAGATTTTGTAAGAGTATAGCATTGAGATAGAGGGTCAGCCATGATCTTGTTAATAATGTAACAATTGAACAAGGTCAGCCAGGTGGGTCTCATAGAATATGAGTTCCCTGTTTAGGGCTATTAATCTGGTTCAATCAGAGAGCCCAGGTTGGCAGATATAAATAGGAGTTGCCGACTGCCTGCCCCTCTTCCGCGGTTACGTTAGAGCCCGGGTGTCCTTGGAGAAGGAGCACGCGGTGTCAACCAACACCCTGGAGTTGTTCAGGGAGAGGTGGGCGCCGCAGGGAGTGGAGTGCATCATTTCTCCCTCCAATTCTATTTTGATTTAGTCCCTACCCTCCCCTTCACTGTTTTGATCACACAGCACTGCCCTTTGATGTGAAGGGCAGTGTTTGTCACTGGCCACCCGGGTGTTTTGCTATCTTCCTGGTGGCGGAATTTGAATAAAGATTTGTGCACTTTGTGTCTCACACCTGCACACACACACAAAGAAAAAAAAATATAAACAAAAGAAAAAAAAGAAAAAAAAATAAAATAAAAAAATAAAGAGGAGTGTCACCAGAGCTGACACTGAGTAAACTGGATCAGTGTCAAGAACTCTCCATGTGTGAATAAAAGGTGACTTGGTAATGGGATATTGGCCAAGGTGGAACTATTTCAGTGGCAATGAGTGAAAAGCACCTCCTGAAAAACTTCACTCACAACAATCATCTTTGAGTTGGGGTAAGCATTTCTGCTATTATATCCTTATTTAAGAAGCTTGAATCATGTAATCCTGCTGTCGAAGACTAGGCCCAGCATGTAGAAAGAATGTTTTTTTTTCCCAAGCAAATGGCTGCATGGTGGCTCAGTGGTTAGCACTGTTGCCTCATAGCACCAGGGAAATTGGGCGACTCTCTGTGTAGAGTCTACACATTATCGCCATGTCTGTGTGGGTTTCCTCTGGGTAGTCTGGTTTCTCCCAACAATCCAAAGATGTGCAGGTCAGGTAAATTGGCCATGCTAAATTGCCTGTGGTGTTAAGTGCATTAGTCAAGGATAATATTGGGTATGGGAATGGGTCTGGGTGAGTTACTCTTCAGAGGGTTGGTTTGGACTTGTTGGGTCGAAGGGCCTGTTGCCATACTGTAGGGAATTTAATCTAATCTACAAATGACATTGGGGCAGATGAAAAGCAACAAGTAATTTTCCTGACATCTTGTGGACCTGCAGTTTTTTCAGTTATTAGGAGCCTTGCTTTCCCTGAGGCACCAGTCACTAAAACTTTTCAAGAGTTGCTAGGTCAGTGCCAAGGACTCTCCATGTGTAAATAAAGGGTAACTTGTTTATGGGATACCAGCCTCTGTGAAATTATTTCAAATAGCAGAATGGTCTTGATGAGCTAAATGGCTGACTCTTGCTCCTATTTTCTCTCTACCAATGGAATGAATAAATAACTCTTTTGGCAAAGTATAAAAGGCACTTAAATGTTTCATCACAGACACAGACAGACACTCCTACAGACACATACACACAAACACTCCTACAGAGACACACACACACACAGACATACACATGCAAACCCTCTTTCAGATACTACCTCTCTCTCATACACTCCCACATGCACTCCCACACCCACATACACACTCTCAGAGACTTAAACCCCTTTACACTCACACTCGCACGCATACACATACACACCCTCTCTCACAGACACTCATATCCCCCTGCGCATACACCCACGTGCACACGCACACATATAAGTTTGTGGGGTGAATTTGTACTTGCAGAATTACATTTTATTTTGCTTAAAAATGCATGAGTCCATGTAAGATTCAGTAAATCCCCTTTTTAGATTAGAATAAGTTTGAATATTGGAGCACAGACAACCTCACACAGGGCACCTCACACCTTCGATGCATTATCTGGACCAAAATGGCACCTATTGTTAAAGTTCACTTGAGAATGTAACTTTAAAAATGTTCTGGGATTTATGTATGAAAGAACTGAAACCAACATGGTCATTCAAAAAGATGAGAGATTTAACAAACAATCCAGGTCTTTCAATATATAATTTCAGTTACCTCACACTGTAAACTTTTGCTACAAATTCTGTGTCTGACAATCTTATACTCCACAACCACCTGATGAAGGAGCAGCGCTTCCAAATAAACCTACTGAGAAAGCTAGTGCTTCCAAATAAACCTACTGGACTATAAACTGGTATTGTGTGATCTTTAACTCATTACAAACTGGTATTGTTGATTAAATTTAAAGTTCCCCTGACTTTGGACATTCTATGTTATTTCTTGATCTGAACAAAGCATGAATTTGCTGCCAGTTGCGTTTCCCCCATCTTATTGGCTCAAATTTAGTGAACTTTGAAATCAGAAATCCCATTTATATACTGGTAGTTACATGGTTAGTTATAAATGCAAATTCAAGAAGATGAGCATGTAAAAAGACAAACTTACACGTTTTCATCAGATTTTTCATTTTTGACCTTTTCACAAAATATTATGTTATCATTTCCCACTTTTCATGTATTTCACTAACCATTTTTGATATTTTTCACAAACATTCTGTTTCCTGCCACTAACTTCGCTCCTGTCTATTTGTTTTAAATGTTTTAAGATTTTGCAGGGATTCTTTGACCTAATGAGTGCTTCTCTATTAAAGACTCTGCAGTACATATTTCTCCCATGAAAAAGAATGGTAGTGTAATGTGACACTTGGAAAACACAATGACAATGTGAATAAATGTTGAACTGTCCATTTTTGATACATGCACTAAGAGGCAAAGGCAAATTACAGCAATACCACATCAATCTAAGCAACTCAATAAAGTGAACAGAAAGATCATTCCATTACTCACCCAGGCATGTATAATAAGGTATTAATTCTAGACTGAATTAGCATGTTATTTATATCCATTATTTTGAAAACCAGTTGCCTTACAATAAACTGATATTATTCAAGCCAGGGATTTATTTGTTTGCTCATTTTGAAGGTATTTCTAAAAGAGGATTTCTGTCTGTGTACATTACTGAGGTATTCTAACCAAAAGAAAATGTAAGGTTTTTCAATCAGAAGATGAAATGTCAGAAGAAACCATGTTTCCTGGATTAAAGAATATGTAGAACACAAAAATACTTGTAACTGCATTGTTTAACACTTTTGGAAAGCATCCAAATGAAAATTCAATCAGGAACTGAAATGATAGTTCTGGAGCTATACAGCATTGGACTAACCAATTATCTTATTGTTTTTGTTCTTATTTTCCCAGTGTTTTCCCAGAACCACCAGATTAGTTGATTTCATTTTCAGAATTTACCATGATGAGTTCCTGATCCATTAACTACTGTACCCAGAACAGCAAAAACCAAAGATTCATAGTAGGGCAGATGTTATTTTGCCTGATTGACATTAGGGAAGTATTTATGCAGAATATTAAGAGAATATTTATGCAGGAGTTTTCCTCATTGACTGACTGATTAGTTTGTAAAGTAGAATTGACTTTCCTTTGCTTCTGAAATGAATTGGCTCATAGACTCGACATCTTTATCTCAGTGCATGGTTATATATGCTCCAGCCAGTATAGAACTGAGGAAAAGCAATGTTAAAATCTAGTATCTACATTTTTTTGTTGTAAACATATATTTTAAATCAAGTGTGAAAGAACTCCTTCTTGGTAATCTGCTTAGAACAAGCCCTGAAAGCTTATGATTCATAAACTAAAGATCAAACATAACTCATAGAAGTTTTTGGTTGAAGCATACATTCCTTAAACATTGTGTATTATCTCAAACTTTCAAAATTGAATGTGCTTGTAAGTGATTGGCTACAGCACCAAACTTCTGAAAGTAAAATCTATTTCAATCAACACATCTACCAGAGCTATTCCAAGCTTAACTTGCGATCAAAGTTAAATATGGCTTGGATGTAAGAAATCCTCAATTTACAATGTTTCTTACTTCTTTTCAAATTGTTGACATATTTTCAGCACAACAATACAGAATAAGAGCAGACTACATCACCAATGAATACCAGTAAAATTTACTAACAAAGAGAAAAGACAGTAAAGCAAAATAATATTAAAACGTAAGACTCAAATATTTCAAATAAATAAACTTTTATATATTATATGGTACCTTTCTCTAGCTTCTTCACTTATTGATTTATTTCACACACCTTTCTGTTTTACACATGGAATTTAGACACATATGAAGAGCCTTCAAATTTTTACTTGTTGCATTTAATCTCTGCGTGAGAACAGAGCATTGAAAACACCAACAATATTTAATGCGCCAAAGGGTATTCTTCAAGAGATCCAGCAAAAGTCGAATTACAAGATTTGTTATAACAACAGGCTGCTTCCAAGGATATCCTTTCAAAGTTCCAAACAAAGTATATTTTTAGGAAAAAACTGTTATTTTCATTATACCACTTCACTGTATTAGGATGGTCAAATATTTCTCAGATGCAATGTGTTTTTGGTATTCATTTAGATGTTGACAGTATGGCAGGTGATTATTACTGCGAAACAAATATTAATATGAATGTACCATCCTACATCATGCGGTGCTAGTTGTGCCGTAAGGGCACTGTTTCACTGTCCATTAAATAATCGCCCTTTTTCTTTCATTATCATGGTTTATCTCAAGATTTTTACAATAGTCTGAGATCAGTGAAGCAATATACTAAGTATCCTAATATGCTTAAACTTTAGAAATAATGAACAGTTGAAACGAGTTGCCTTAAAGTCTTTACCACCTATGTTAATATGAGAGATTCAACCTTCACATCAAACCCTCCTTTCAGATCAGAATAAATTTTTGCTGCACATTATGATACATCCCTCTGACACTTCATCTACTGACTTTCACCTTCATCGGTTTTCCCAGCCTTTTGAGGCAACTCGTTCGTCATACCTCTGTAACTATCTTCATTTAAGTTTAGGGCATTTGTTAGGGATGAAGTTGTTCTCTCAAACTAAGTTTGAAATTCTACCATGATGTGATCAGTAGCCTCGTAGAGAATCCTTAGCAACAAGATATATAATTAATTCTACCACATTACACATTTCTAGCTCTAAGACATCCTTTGCTATTTTTGAGAAAACATCCTGCTCCTGGGAAGGTCCATTAATGCACTGTTCTAAGAAAAAATCCAAGATGTATTTTACAAAGTTGTCCTCCATAAAAGCCTTGACTATCTAATTTGTCCACTCAACATGCAGATTAAAATCATCTATGGCAACTGTAGTGCCCAACTTAAAATCTCCATTATTGCCCTATTCATACTTTTCCTACAGTCAGGCCACTCTTTGGGACCGATAGACAACTCGCATTCATGACTCTTTATTTGCAATAATGTGTCCTGATTTAAATCA
Organism: Chiloscyllium plagiosum; assembly: GCF_037043375.1. Taxonomy (NCBI): domain Eukaryota; kingdom Metazoa; phylum Chordata; class Chondrichthyes; order Orectolobiformes; family Hemiscylliidae; genus Chiloscyllium; species Chiloscyllium plagiosum. The sequence continues at coordinate 18,175,938 of NW_028270167.1, read as the reverse complement.
CTTAGCCAATCAAATGAGATACAGAAGAAATGCTCACCAATGAGCTACCTGTTTCTTGTGGTCTCACACATTGGCTCTAACAGGTAGAAATAGGTTAAAGGGGCTTTTTCCTGCCATTTTTGATCTCCAACCACTGTCTCTGATTTCATACATACCTATCATTTTGTGAAGCTGTTGTTCCTGTTCTCTCATGTTGTTTGAGAGGCAGCAAACACACATTGTGTCCCACTCATTATTGAGCTGAGTCCCTGCTCTCTCTCTCATGCTGTTTCAGAAGTAGAGTTTCTCACTGTCTTGGGAGCTGGCAAATATCTCTGGGTCCTCTTCTGCTCCAATATTATTCATGTTACATTAGCTGAAACCATTTTAATGATGTCACACAGTCAGTGGGTGAAGCTTTTGGAAACAGTTAAAATTGACACAACACCAGGTTCTAGTCCAAACAGGTTTATTTGGAAGCACTAGCTGCTCCTTCATCAGGTGGAAGGATGAAGAAGCAGCGCTCCAAAAGCTAGTGCTTCCAAATAAACCTGTTGGACTATAACTTGGTGTTGTGTCATTTTAACTTTGTACATGCCAGTCCAACACCGGCATCTCCAAATCATGACTTTTGGAAAAAGCAGGTTGAATTGTATCAGCTCTTTAAAGTCCTAGCAATTGTGTCTGACCAAATGTAGTTGACCTATTGATATCATGCAATAAACTTTCTTTTTCTCTAAGAACAGTGCCTCTCCAGAGATACTCTACAGTGATGTATTCTCTACTACTAATTACTAGGTAGGCCCAAGACAAAGCAAAGACAAAGGAGGATTGGTGCCAGTGAACTGCCTCAAACAGCCCTTATCAGGATCACAAACTGGTAGAGGTGGAAATCCTGGCAGAGTGCCAGGTTATCAGTAAAAATACACAGCCCAAAGAAAGCAGACTAATGCACAATTGCAGAAACTGACACAGAAAATCGTGGAAACTCTCAACAGGTTAGCAGCAATTGGATGATCAATTCAATGATTTAGGATGGCCTTTCACCAGATTCTGCTGAAAATCTGTTCATTGGAAACATTAAGAAGACATGTCGGGGACGATCACAAAAGAGAACTTGAAGCCTGAAATCAACCATGGTCAACAGTGGAGCAGGCCTGGTGGGCTGTACTGTCATCTCCAGCACCTATGTCTTATCTCTCCCTTTTCCCACAGATATTGCCAGATAAACTGAGTACTCCAAGCATTTGAATTTTTTTAGCTACAAGTTAAATTGGGAGGAAAAGTGCAAATAAAAATCCTGAACTGGTTCTGCATGAGCACAGTCAGCTTTAATTATTTTTTTACAATGGTGTGTGCAGCTTTTTTTGACAAATATTACGAAAACCTAAAACATTTGAAATTTGAGACATAAATTTAAATACAGTTTTAATCATCACCTTGCCAAATTAATTAAAGGCAATAAGTGTTAGTCAGGTACAGGAACCCTCGAGTGTAAATTGTCAATTCTTATTATTGAGAGTCAAATATGTTACTTTCTGCAAGGAAAGGGGTTGAAAGGTTAAATATGTGAAGCATTGTAAAGCAACATTATTTGTTAATTGAATCAGTCTGTTGTGCCTCCTGAGTCCCTGATATTCTCTAATCAGCTGGTTCTTTATGTATCATTTCCTGCTGCTTTTTATTATTTACATTTTCTGAAAAAATAGGTTTGCACTGTTTTGGGTCCCTGAATATTTACACAAGTGATAAAATATCACTGCTATGCCCAAATGATGAGCTTAGCAATGATGCAAGTAGCTGGAGAGTAATTTGGGGGGAAAAAATGTATAGATTTCCCCAAATTAAAATTTGGTGATTTTAACTCTTGTTAAGGATTAGAGTATAAAGAACTAGTCTGCATTTGTTGCTACCATTCTTTAGCTGTGTTTGTACTTTAATTTAGCAGGAGATATAGTTAGACACAGGTACTGAGATGTTCAATTTGACATGACAATAGCATGTTTATGGCCTGCTTTCTTTCATATTCATTCACAGGATGTTGGCTTCACTGATTATATCAGCACTTAGTTTCCACCCCTAATTAGGGCAATTAAAAGTCAACTGCTTTGCCGTTGGTCTGGAGTAACATGTCAACCAGACCTGTGGCAGATTCCTTCCCTAAAGAGGCCTTAGTGAACCAAATGGGTTTTTCATGATCATCATTTGACACTTAATTGAATTCAAATCCCTCCATTGCTTGGGTCTCTGGATTAACAGTCCAACAATAATAGCACTGGGCCATCACCTCCCTCTGTTGAGAAAATCTTTGAAGCCCAGCTGTGAATGTATTATGTCAGACAAAATAGATCTCTTTGAAGCTAAAGTGTTTTTGTGATTGTTATATGATCATAATATCCATACTTTTAAGAAACAGTTCCACTGTTTCCTCAAATTTTGTAATTCCAAGCAATGTCCTTCAGTGAGGAGAAGATGCTGCATTTTGTTTGTGTTTTTCCCTGTATCGGTTATAGAGTCATTGACCAAACTGCTCTCCGTTTATTCTGATATGTGACACCATTATCTGAAGTTAACACATACTTATGACCAGGTCAGAAGGAGGAACTGGTTTTCCACTTTTCTCAGTATCTAAGAAGAAATTTACAAGGGGAGCAGGTGGCTCAGCAACCTCCAACTTTGGAGGGAAAGGTCACAGTAAGCAAACAGTCTCAGCAAAAAGCCTCTAATTGGTGCTTCGGAGGGCTCCATGCCTCAGTAGCCAGAGGTTCCATTCCCTGGAGCTGCCAGCAGTAATGATACTGGCAGAGTTCCACAATGGGCACTGCCAGGACTCCAACAGTGCCCATTGTGGAACCCAGACCTAGGTAAATGGCAAACATTGGACAAATAAGGAAAGGGAGTAATAACAGTGGGAGAGTAAGCTTAATGTCAATGTGGGAAGAAAGGAACAAAGGGGAGTGCATTATTTTCTGGAGTGACCTTTGAAGATACTATAACCCTCTTCCTTCCACTCTTTCCAAAACTTAAAAAATAAATGGCTGTTCACTACTGTCGCCTGCCAATGTGAACTGTATTTTGGCATTGGCAGGATAATATTCAGTTCAATTAAACTTTTAACAGATTCAGTTAACTCCCAATTGTTTACTTACATATAGTTGGCAGGCTGCCAATTTTAGCACAAACTTACTCTGTGCGTTATTGGGGTGGCCATCAGGATGGGAAGGTGATAGACTGGCCTCAGAACTCATTTTACATTCACCCCATGATGAAAATGTACTGATGGTTTCACATAATACCCAACTCCCTGTAGGCGTGCAGTAGGCCTACTCAAACCCAAGCGAACAGCAAGATATAACTTTGCAGAGTCTTGTGTGTTTAAACTTAATGGTGTAAAAATGGTTAAGATTAACATCAGTAAAAGTTGTCTGGTTATATCCGATTGCTTCGTTTCTCACTAAGGTAGTTAGTTGCTTGTAGTCATGGCTATAGGTAGCTTTCTCCTAAAATCACTGTTGCTGGGGTGAAATCTTGCTGTAAGTTAGTTGGTTAGCAGCAAAGATTTTGTTTGGCTGGTTCTCAAGCTGAGAACAGGGTTCAGTGCTTTCTTCAGAGGATTCCAAGAGAAGTCTGACATTAGTTTATTCTGCAGCTCATGAGTTCTCTGTCCATATCCAACATTAAACACTCTCTCAAACTGTTGGTATCACATGACCTCTTTCATGTTGTTTGTAGATTCTAAAAGATATGAAGGACTGACTCATGTGTATGTACGCCTTCCCTTTGGCAATTGTTTCAAAGCTGAGATGATTATTTTTTTTTAGTGCCCTGGTTGTTACTCCTGAGTGGTCCATCTTCCAACTTGATGAGGAGGGAGGAGTTGATTCATATATCCCATTGACTCTGTAGCAGTCTCATTTCTCCATCCAAAAGAGATGTCATATGGCTGCATAGTGATGCAAATTAGTTTTAGTCATGTTAGATTATTTCCTTCAGTGGAATGTCCATTTTCAGTTGAAACTGCCTATTAAAAAATCCAGTATGCAGAAAGAAGTAACAAAATTACAACTTAATATTCCACATAACACATCTTCATAACAGTATTTCAACTTATTCCTTTTACAGCTCTACTTTGTAGAGCTAAATAGAGAAAAGCCATGTCTACTAGTTAGTAAGTCAATAACTAAAGAGTTTTAGCTAGCAATCAATATTAAAGAAGCAAGGGGAGAAATTGAGGAACAGTTTCAACCCATCAAATGGTATGATGACCTAAAAGTCCTCTTAATGTTCTTCAAAAAAGATGATTTGATACAGTCACTGAATGGTACAGTAGGAAGAGGACGATTGGTTCCATTAAATCTTCATGATCATTTTAAAAAAAAATCAATGCAGTTTGCAATCATCACCTGCTCTTTCTTCTTATCCCTAGAATGCTTCCTCCTTTAAATTTTAGTTTTTAGCTAATTCTTTTTCAAAAGCTGTACTTGAATCCTTTTACATTACTTTATCAGGCAGTTCAAGCCAAATCCTAACAACTAATTACAGAAACAATCATCATTTCACCCCCTCGTTCAATCACCTCAATTTTGTGTCCTCTGTTTATTAACTGTCATCGGAAACAGCCTCTTTTAACTCATTATATCCAGCTTTTTCATGATTTTGAAAAGCTTCATCAAATCTCATTTTAACTTTCGGTGTGTTGGAAACAGAACATTTCTCCACTCTACCCATGTCACAGTAATTTATCATTCCCAGAAACAGCCCTGCAAACCTTGACCATACATTCTCAAACACCTACATCCTTCCAAAACTATAGCACATAGTATTGGATATAGTATTACAGTTAGTGTCAAATTAGTGTTTTGTATTGATTCAGCATAACCTACTGGCATTTGCACTCTCAGCCTTCACATTTTAAAGTAACGATCATTTTACTTTTATTAACGGCTTTGTCAACCTGTCTTGCCATTTTCAAGATTTGTGCAAAGCTACAGCCAACTCTTGCTGATCATGCACTCCTTTTACCTTGTACCATTTCCCTTATATTGATCCTCCTTAGTTTTCTACTACAAAAGAATTGCCTGATATTGATTATTACATGAAGAATGAATGCTAAGCACACATTGCTGGTAAACTAGTTTATACTATTAATAGACTAATTGAATTGATTGCTCTTTGTCAGTTACTGTCAGGTTGATAAATCTTCACTGTGCATTTATAGAAATATGCATTCTACTCAATGTGTCAATGATAATTACAGCTAAATTTAAATATTTGTAAATGTTCTCTTTCAGCTACACTCAGTAGCTTCTGATCTCCTGCACTCCAGTAATTCATAACAAGCAAACTGAAGTGAATTGTAAAGAGTCCGAAATGTGCATTTAAGGAGCTAGAAATGGAAAATTCATGAAATAAACCAAATGATATTCTTCAAAGGATGATCAAGGTAAAACCGACTTTGGTTAAAGTAAAGCAAATTTGAAACAGATTCAAAACATCATTGATGGGTATCAAAGATCCCATTGGAGGAAAAGTAAATGGTAACAGCTGAATGAAAAATCACAAAGGAATGTTAAAACTCATTACTCACTTCCCTTTTATTTCATTAATTTATTGGGTAAATATAACCACAGCGCTCCAGTTTCTTTCTGTACTGGTACAGGTTACAATGTTATCTTCCAAAATGATTTTTGTTATGATTTTCATTTTCATAAATGCACATTTTCCTAATAATTCTCCCAAAAGTGCATGTAGAAGAAAACAACTTGTTTTATTTAATAAAAAAAAACACATGTCACAGTGTTGACTGCTTATTTAAAGATCAGACTGTGTCTTTTGAACAAAAGATCAAAGCGATCTTCTGCGTTTCAAAGACTAGGTATTTCAGTGTAAACAGACTTAATTCAATTAAGTAATGAGTCCAGATGTGATGGCTGTCTTAGTATTTCCACAGACCAAATAAAAACCAAAAGAGCCATGGATGCTATAAATCAGAGACAAAAATAGAAATTTGCTGGAAAAGCTCAGCAGGTCGAGCAAAATCTGTGAGAGAAATCAGAGTTAATGTTTCAATTCAAGTAACTTTCTTCAGTTCTGAGAAAGGGTCACTCGACGCAGAACGTTAACTCTGATTTCTCTCCACAGACTTTCTACAGACTGTCTTGCATGGAATTTTCTGGTATGGTAGAAATTGTAGTTGTTGCCGAAATGATGCATAATATAGGCAACCGTATTTGCATGTAATACATAATTACATGTGACTCATGTTAATAGAATGCAACTAAAATAAACCTAACAAGTTAAAGCAGGCAACCAAAATCTTCAAAATTCTGGTATTTGTGACAAAAAAACCTAGAAAGTTAGTTAACAACTTACTTTCAGTTGACATAACACATAATTAAAGATATAGGAACTGAATCTGTAAAGATTGTCCTGGTCTCTTACTCTAATTTAGGGAACTGGAATACATGGAAAACATCTTTAGCTGTTCTCCTGACATGCAATGAAGATCCTATGTGATAAATCCAGATGATTAGGATCTTTAGTCTGGAAACACTTAGTCTATTTAGTTATATTTGCCATCTCAAAGAGAATTGAACAGCATAGTCAAAGAGCAGCACAATGCTGGAGGACAATTATCAAAGCTTTAGTTAAAGAAGTTCTGGCAACACTGTTTTTAGTTCCTAGTGGGAAAAGATTCACAGAAAGCAATTTCTTTTCTCCTGGTCCCAGTAGAAACTCCAGTAACATAAGACTGCAAAACTTGCTTGATAATTGCTATTCCATTGAGGTACATAAACCTATATTTTAAAAGATTTTCTTTTGTAAACTCCTCAAGAACTTTACTGTTCATGGCAACTTGTTTCCATCATATTACCTACATAACATTATATCAAAGTTATAAATAGCATACTTTAACTGCATTGCAGCAGCTTTCATATATATTTGGAAAGAACATGAGCTTATAAACTTTATTGCTACCATTTGTTTTTATTTAACTGCATTGCAGCATTAAACACAGAGAAAACAAGAAGACCACAGGCAGTATTTTTATTTTCCATTAATTTTTTTATATCAAAACTCACCACAAAAATTGTACAAAGCTGCAATTATCTGCCCATGATCAAATATGTTTTTTTGCATCACAATTAAGTTTCCATACCATGATTACATTAATAATGGATAAATTTGTGAAGATGGGTCTGTTCTCCTCAGAAAAGAGAAGGTTGAGATGTGATTTGATAGAACTATTCAAAATCACGAGGGGCCTGGAAGATAGATGGAGAGAAACTGTTCTGTTTGGCAGAAGGGCTGAGAACCAGAAGACACTAAGATTAAAGTGATTAGCAAAAGCTCCAGATGCAGCAGGAGAAAAATGAGTGGGTAGGATGTACTGAATGGTCGTGGATTCAATCACAGCTTCCAAAAGGATTTGGGTAATTCTCTGAAGAGGAAAAGATTTGCTTAGCAACAAGGCAAAAGCAGAAAAGTGAGAGGAGCTTGGCAGCTAAGAAAACTGGCATAGATTTAATGTGCAAAATATTCTCTGATGTGATACTACAGTGTGATAGCTGATGGCTTGTAACCATCAAGTTGAGTGACACTTCTGTTAGCTGCTGTAACATAAATATGATATGTGAGTCACAAAGGACTGAAAAATTCAATAACATTTTATTTCAGCTCCTGGTATTCAGATATATACATTGCAATCACAGGCATGTGAATGTCTGGAGTCAAGCTAAAGAATTCAGATGTTCTATATCATATTTCTCTCAGCCTGTCATGCTGCAAGAGGACAGAGCTCAGTAAGATGGAGACTGAGAGCTTTATACTATAAAGCTACATGCCATGATATGTTGATGAGATCATGAACATGTCCCTTAAAGGCACATTGTATAGCTGCTGTGAGGCATAACACACCAGTCTCCTGTGCTTCATTCTATGATGCTAATTAGCTTTATTATTCATTAGAATGCTACAGGTCAGAACTCGGTATTAAAGAGCCCTAAAAAAAATCATGTTGTGTTTGATTACAAATCTTCCTTCACAAGCAGCCAACTGCAAATGATACATTTTCTGCTGTAATAGTGATATTTAAATATTTTCCAGAATAATCTGGTATAAGTTATATGTTGGAGACACAAAAAGTTTATATTCTTCCCAAATAGATCATGCTATGGGCTGAAGGAAGATAAGAAATCTATGCACTTCTCTGCAGCCATGAAATTGTATTCTTCGCTCTGTTCTATTACCCTGATGCACTTTGTATGGAATGATTTGCCCGAACTGCACACAAAACAAAACTTCTCACTATCCCTAGGTGCATGTGGCAACAGCAAACCAATCAAATCTGGAACATATCCGTATTTCCAGTTTTTAAGATGCAACCATCTGAATTTGAGTAATATAGGATATCCCTAGTGTGCATTAACATGATTTTCTTAGTACAAGAATGCAATGTTATTTTATAGTACAGGCTATGCGAAGCAATTATTGAGGTTTATGTCTAATGATTTCAAAAAAAGCTGAAATATGGACTTTAGAACCTGTTTTGATTTAAGATAAGCGCAAAAACTATTTCTAACATTTTCAATTTCATCTTAAGGCAGACTGAAAATAACTGAGAGAATAAGAATAAACATATTAAATACACATGCTAGCTGAACTATAACAAATCTCTCTTTAAGTCACTTCACTGGGTCTGGATGATTGTCCACGTTTCCAAAACTAATAATCCATTAAGTATGCCTACCAATGATCCATTGACTACTCACCTCTCAGGAGGTGTTGAGGTTGGCTGTCTAAGAGGGAAATAAAACAATGAATGGCAGATGCTGGAGATCTGAAACAAACAAAAACAGCTTTTGCTGGAGAAACCCTTGGATGTACGGACTTGAAATATTAACTATGTTTTTTTTTCTCCACAGATACTCTCAGGCTTACTGTGTTTCTCCAGCAATTTCTGCTTTTGTTAGTGCAAGACGGAAACAGTGCATCAGATTTTAATTCAAAGCACACTCAGTTACACAGTTAAAACTAGAACCAAACTAAGGATATTTATTGAATGAATTTCATGGGTGGAACCTAACCATACATTATGTGTATAACTCATTGTTTATCTAACAAATGAACAACATTAAATTAAAATATATCTAAAACCTGAAAACAATGGGCCTAATTACATTACTATAGGGCCATATATATGGCTCACCATAAAAATGACTTACTAATGATCCACAGAAGCATAACATAGCTAAAAATTGTAATGAAACTTTATTTAACATACCTTTTGATAAACTTTGGGTATGCTATGCCAGCATGATGCATTGATGACCTACAATGGCTTGATTGTTAATTGTCATGAACATAAACAGAGAAATTACTTCAGCTCCAATAAGGTCTGTGTAAATTAATAGAACTGAAATGTTTATTCAAGGTAATGATCAGAGGCAAAATGTGTTTCTTTTATTTGTATTTTGGTTATAACTTGTATTCAAGAATAATAAATGAGGTGGTTTTGGCTTTAAATCATAGCTGGCTATCATGAACAAAATCTTCTCCTACTGGAAGGTAAGCTAACAACTAATGAAATTCATCAGAATTGTGATTGATCAATTCTTTGTAAATAATTAATTTGGCTAAATAATGTTTTACCTGCAATGACCACAAATAATCAAAGGGCTTGCTTATGGACACATATAGCAGAAGGATATTTTTGTAGGTAAATCTGCTCAATTCAAGAAATATCTGAGTTATCCTCATTATAGAGTCATAGAGTCATAGAGATGTACAGCACGGAAACAGACCCTTCGGTCCAAATCATTCATGCTGACCGGACATTCCAGCCCAATCCAGTAACACCTGCCAGCACCTGACACATATCCCTCTAAACCCTTCCTTTTCATATTTCCATCCAGATGCCTTTTAAATATTGCAATTGCACTTCCTCTGGCAGCTCATTCCATACATGTATCACACTTTGCATGAGAAAGTTGCCTTTTAGGTCTCTTTTATATCTTTCCCCTCTCACCCTAAACCTATGCCCTCTAGTTTTAGACTCCCACACTCCAGGAAGAAGACTTTGTCTATTTGTCCTATCCATGCTCCTCATGATTTTATAGACCTCTATAAGGTCACCCCTCAGCCTCCGAAACTCCAGGGAAAACAGCCCCAGCCTAATCAATTTCTTCCTATAGCTCAAATCCTCCAACCCTGGAAACATCCTTGTAAATCTTTTTCGAACCCTTTCAATTTTCACAACATCCTTCCAATAGGAAGGAGACCAGAATTGCACACAATATTCCAAAAGTGGCCTAATCAATGTCCTGTACAGCCACAACATGACCTCCCAACTCCTGTACTCAATACTCTGACCAATAAAGGAATGCATACCAAATGCCCTCTTCATTATCCTATCTACCTGTGACTCTACTTTCAAGGAGCTATGAACCTGCACTCCAAGGTCTCTTTGTTCAGCAACACCCCTGAGGACCTTACCATTAAGTGTATATGTCCTGCTAAGATTTGCTTTCCCAAAATGCAGCACTTCGCATTTATTTAAATTAAACTCCATCTGCCACTTCTCAGCCCATTGGCCCATCTGATCAAGATTCCATTGTAATCTGAGGTAACTTTTTTCGCAGTCCACTACATCTCCAATTCTGGTGTCATCTGCAAACTTAGTAACCATACCTCTCATGCTCACATCCAAATCATTTATACAAATGATGAGAAGTAGTGGACCCAGCACTGAACCTTGTGGTACTTCACTGGTTACAGGCCTCCAGTCTAAAAAACAACCTTTCACCACCACCTCCTGTCATCTACCTTTGAGCCAGTTCTGTATCCAAATTACTAGTTCTCCCTGTATTCCATGAGATCTAACCTTGCTAACCTGTCTCCTATAGGGAACCTTGTCGAATGCCTTACTGAAGTCCAGAAAGATCATGTCTACCACTCTGCCTTCATCATTCCTCTTTGTTACGTCTTCAAAAAATTCAATCAAAATGGCGAATAAACATTTTCCATGCACAAAGCTATGTTGACTATTCCAAATGTATGTACATCTTGTCCCTCAGGATTCCCTCCAACAACTTGCCCAGGACCGATGTCAGGCTCACCGGTCTATAGTTCCCTGCCTTGTCCTTACCACCTTTCTTAAATAGTGGCATTACGTTAGCCAGCCTCCAGTTTTCCAGCACCTTACCAGTGACTATCGCTGATACAAATATCTCAGCAAGAAGCCCAGCAATCACTAGCTTCCCAGAGAGTTCTCGGGTACACCTGATCAGGTCCTGGGGATTTATTTACTTTTATGCATTTCAAGACATCCAGCACTTTCTCCTCTGTAATCTGGACATTTTTCAAGATGTTACCATGTATTTCTCTGCATTCTATATCTTACATGTCCTTTTCCACAGTAAACACTGATGCAAAATACTCATTTAGTATCTCCCCCAACTCCTTTGGTTCCACACAATAGATGCCTTGCTGATCTTTGAGGGGCCCTATTCTCTCCCTCGTGACCCTTTTGTCCTTAATATATTTGTAAAAACCTTTTGGATTCTCCTTAACTCTACTTGCCAAAGCTATCTCATGTCCCCGTTTTGCCCTCCTGATTTCCCTCTTAAGTATACTCCTACTTCCTTTATACTCTTCTAAGGATTCACTCTATCTATCTTATCTATACCTGATATTTGCTTCCTTCTTTTTCTTAACCAAACCCTGAATTTCTTTAGTCATCCAGCATTCCCTATACCTACCAGCCTTTCCTTTCACCCTAACAGGAATATACTTTCTCTGGACTCTCGTTATCTCATTTCTGAAGGCTTCCCATTTTCCAGCTGTCCCTTTACCTGCAAACATCTGTCCCCAATCAGCTTTTGAAAGTTCTTGCCTAATACCGTCAAAATCAACCTTTCTGCAATTCAGCTTTTCGATCTGGTCTATCCTTTTCCATCACTATTTAAAACTAATAGAATGATGGTCGCTGGCCCCAAAGTGCTCCCCTACTGTTACCTCAGTCACCTGCCTTGCTTTATTTCCCAAGAGAAGGTCAAGTTTTGCACCTTCTCTAGTAGGTACATCCACATACTGAATTAGAAAATTTTATTGTACACACTTAACAAATTTCTCTACATCTAAACCCTTAATTCTCTGGCAGCACCAGTCTATGTTCGGAAATTTAAAATCCCTGACCATAACCACCCTATTCTTCTTACAGATAACTGAGATCTCCTCACAAATTAGTTTCTCAATTACCCTCTGACTATTAAGGGGTCTATAATACAATCCCAATAAGGTGATCATCCATTTCTAATTTCTCCCTCACTAGCTGTAATGCTATCCCTTACCAAAAACGCCACTACCCCTCCTCTCTTGCCTTCCTTTCTGTCCTTCTTGGACATTCCAGCATCTGTATTCTGAAACATTAAGCTGCCAGTCCTGTCCATCGCTGCATCACATTTCTGTAATTGATATGATATCTCAGTTCCATGTTCCTAACCATGCCCTGAGTTCATCTGTCTTTCCCATTAGACCTCTTGCATTGAAATAAATGCATTTTAATTTATCAGTCCTATCTTGTTCTCTGCTTTGTCCTTGCCTGCCCCGACTGTTTGACTCGCTTCTTTTCTCAACTGTACCAGTCTCAGGTTGATCACTTTCTACACTATCTCCCTGGGTACCTCCCCCCACCCCCCACCACCACCACCACCACCTTAGGATGGCTTGGTGGCTCAGTGGCTAGTACTGCTGCCTCACAGTGCCAGGGACGTGGGTTTCATTCCCACCTCGGGCGACTGCTGTGTGGAGTTTGCACATTCTCCCTGTGTCTGCGTGGGTTTCCTCCAGATAGTCTGGTTTCGTCACAAAGGATTCAAAGCCCTCCACTTCTTCCTTTCCCGCCGTACCAACCAGTACCCTTCCACTGACACCCTCCTTCGACTGACTGAATTGGTCCTCACTCTGAACAACTTCTCTTTCCAATCCTCCCACTTCCTCCAAACCAAAGGAGTAGCCATGGGCCCCAGCTATGCCTACATTTTCGTAGGATATGTGGAACAGTCCATCTTCCGCAGGTACACTGGCACCATCCCCCACCTTTTCCTCCGCTACATCGATGACTGTATCGACGCTGCCTCGTGCTCCCACGAGGAGGTTGAACAGTTCATCCACTTTACCAACACCTTCCACCCCTACCTCAAATTTACCTGGACCATCTCAGACTCCTCCCTCCCCTTTCTAGACCTTCCCATTTCTATCTCGGGCAACCGAATCAAAACGGACATTTACTATAAACCGACCGACTCCCACAGCTAGATTACACCTCTTCCCACCCTGCCCCCTGTAAAAACGCCATCCCATATTCCCAATTCCTTTGTCTCCGCCGCATCTGCTCCCAGGAAGACCATTTCCAATACCGTACAACCCAGATGGCCTCCTTCTTCAAAGACCGCAATTTCCCCCCAGACGTGATCGACGATGCCCTCCACTGCATCTCCTCCACTTCCCGCTCCTCAGCCCTTGAATCCCGCCCTTCCAATCACCACCAGGACAGAACCCCATTGGTCCTCACCTACCACCCCATCAACCTCCATAAACATCGTATCATCTGTCGTTCTTACTGCCACCTCCAAACGGACCCCACCACCAGGGATATACTTCCCTCCCCTCCCCTATCAGTGTTCCGAAAAGACCACTTCCTCCGTGACTCCCTCGTCAGGTCCATACCCCCCACCAACCCAACCTCCACTCCCGGCACCTTCCCCTGCAACCGCAAGAAATACAAAACTTGCGCCCACACCTCCACACTTTCGTCCCTCCAAGGCCCCAAGGGATCCTTCCATATCCGCCAAAAATTCACTTGCACCTCCACACACATCATTTACTGCATCCGCTGCACCCGATGTGGCCTCCTCTATATTGGGGAGACAGGCCGTCTGCTTGAGGAACGTTTCAGAGAACACCACTGGGACACCCGCACCAACCAACCCAACCACCCCATGGCTCAACCCTTCAACTCTCCCTCCCACTCCACCAAGTACATGCAGGTCCTTGGACTCCTTCATCGCCAGACCATAGCAACGCGACGGCTGGAGGAAGAGCGCCTCATCTTCCGCCTAGGTACCCTCCAAACACAAGGGATGAACTCAGATTTCTCCAGTTTCCTCATTTCCCCTCCCCCCCCCACCTTGTCTCAGTCCCAACCCTCGAACTCAGCACCACCTTCCTAACCTGCAATCTTCTTCCTGACATCTCCGCCCCCACCACCACTCCGGCCTATCACCCTCACCTTAACCTCCTTCCACCTATCGCATTTCCAACACCCCTCCCCCAAGTCCCTCCTCCCTACCTTTTATCTTAGCCTGCTTGGCACACTCTCCTCGTTCCTGAAGAAGTGTTCATGCCCGAAACGTCGATTCTCCTGCTCCTTGGATGCTGCCTGACCTGCTGCGCTTTTCCAGCAACACATTTTCAGCATTTCCTCCCACAAACCAAAGATGTGCAGGTCAGATGAATTGGCCATGCTAAGTTGCCCATAGTGTTAGGTAAATTAGTCAGCGGTAAATATAGGATAGGGGAATGGTCTGGATGGGTTACTCTTTGGAGGGTTGGTGTGGACTTGTTGGGCTGAAGGGCCTGTTTCCATACTGTAGGGAATCTAATCTAATCTTACTAGTTTATATCCTCCCGAGCAGCTCGAGCAAGTCTCCCTGCCAGTGTATTAGCCCTCTTCCAGTTTAGGTGCAATCAGTCCTTCTTGTACAGATCACTTATATCCCAGGAGAGATTCTAGTAATCCAAAAGTGTGAATCCTTCTCCCATAAACCAGCTCCTCAGCCATGAATGCACCTGCTCTACTTCCTATTCCTACACTCACTAGCTCGTAGCACTGGGAGTAATCCAGATATTGTTACTCTCGAGGACCTCCTTTTTAGATTCCTACCTAACGCTCTGTATTCCCCCTTCAGAATCTCATCCTTTTCCCTTCCTTTGTCATCAGTTCCAATGTGGACAATGACCTCCTGCTGGGCTTTCTCCCCCGTGAGAACATTCTGCACCCTCTCTGAGATATTCTTGATCCTGGCACCAGGGGGGTAACAGGATCAGGGATTTTTCGCTGCTGGTTGCAGAAATGTCTGTCTGTGCCTCAGATTAGAGAGTCCCCTAACACAATCGATCTCTTTGAACCTGACATTACCCTTATTGCATTAGAGCCAGTCTCGATACCAGAAACTTGGCTGTTCCTGCTACATTCCCCTGAGAATCCATTAATCCCTGCATTTTCCAAAACAGCATGCTTGTTTGAAATGAGGATAGCTACAGAAGACTCCTGCACTACCTGCCTACCTCTCCTATCTTTCCTGGAGTTAACTCACCTCACTGACTGTATGTGCAACTTTTCTCCTTTCCTATAACTGCTCTCCATCACACCCCCTTGCTCTTGCAAATTCCTCATTGCCTCTAACTGTCGCTCCAACCGATCCACTCGATCTGATAGGATTCGTAACTAACAGCATTTATTGCAGATATGATCCTCATTAACCTTCAAATCTCCCGAAACTCCCACATCCAACAAGAAGAACATATCACTCTACTAAGGGCAATTTTTGCTTCTTCCAAGCTGTAGACCCAGAAAATAACACCGACTTATTCCTCTACAAAACACTGCTCCAGGCTAACTTCATACTTATGACTTATATTTTTAAGTTTAATCGAGAAGCATATCTCAATAAACATATAATCAAGAATGTTGATTTGATGTCTGGGAGGTTACCAGATACAGATTGCACACCTATTATAGACCCAACCTATGTTGTTCCATTTCCTTTATTCTGATTTCATTCAACTAAATATGTCAATGCATTCTTTTACTTGGGAATCCAAGAGGGAATGAGTGCTCGACAATAACTTTCAGATAGAATCAGACGAGAAACATCCTTTAATATAAAACAAAAGAACTGAGGATGCTGAAGATCTGAAACAAGAACAGAAATTGCTGGAGAAACTCAGCAGGTCTGGCAGCATCTGCGGAAAAGAAGCAGAGTTAACGTTTTGAGTTCAGTCTGAACTCAATGTTACGAAACTCAAAATGTTGTCTCTGCTTCTTTTCCGCAGATGCTGCCAGACCTGCTGAGTTTCTCCAGCAATTTCTGTTTTAGTTTGAGAAAAGTTCTTTGTCTAATGGCTGTAAAGATGCAATAATTAAGTGTTGACTAGGTGATTGCAATCGAATTCTGGATCATCATGAATTGCCTCTCATCCAACGAGTAATTAAAAAAATGCAGCACAAATTGGTGATATCATGGCGAATTCAGGCAACATAAGTGATATGTGAAATGAAAACAAATTGAAACATTTGTACAGTAGAGGCTTTTCCTTTGAGATTAAGGTACATAATTTAAAAAATAATACAATGTTTTTTTCTCAGTTTTGTGAAGTCCTTGATGATGAACTGGGGCTAGTCAAAATTGAAATCATCATTTCCTGGAATTACTATCTCTCATCTTGATGAGCCAAAGCCAACAAGATGGGAAAAATCAAAACATTTTCATGAAAACATGCAACATTTCTGGTTTTATGATTTATAATTGTTAAAAGGAATCAACTTCATAAACAATTCTTTTCACAAAAGATCCGACACTTTTGAAATGGCAGATCAACAAATAAATCACTGACTTGTTCTAATTTATTATGTTCACCATAGTCCTTCATTTACAGACAAAGCTACAAAAAAGACTGCATGTCCTTCCATGACTCTCACAACAGTCTCTAATGACTCCACAAATTTTGACTTATCCAAAATTCTGTATGTATTCTAACTCATGCTAAGTCTCATCAAGCCATTACTGCTCTACTTGATTGCCTGCTGTAATGAAGACTGGATTTTCATTTTTTTCATCTTTGTTTTGACACTGCTAAATATCCTTACTCCAACACAACTTTAATAAAATATTTTCTGTAATATAGATTTTCTGCCTGTTTAGCATCAAGCAATTGATTTCCTATCAAGAGAGTGTAATTGTTATACTCAATTCAAGCCTCTGGTCTTCTTAAAATTATCTTTTATGTTTTCTTTTTATGACAAAATCTCTGTGACTCTGAACAGGACAGATATCAACACAATCTTTCCTCACAAGTACTAATGATTACTGAACAAACAAATGGAATGCACTGCTAATCTGTTCACAAGTCATATGGCTTCTGCTGCAGCTAATTGTTAAAACAGTGTTTGCTGTCAACATGCACACTCGTTGTTGTTCCACTCTATATATACTATATGTTTGTTTAAGTCAAGTAGTTACAGAAGTTACAACCAATAAAAGTGATGAACAAACAATATAATTTATTACCCTGTAAAAGGGTGAGAGGATAACATTGTTGCTAGAATTTTGCATTTGTTAGTTATTCCATCTTTCAATAGTCCAACAACAGATCCCAAATGTAATCCTTATTTATTATATCCAGATGCTGTATCTATTTTGTAATCTGTTTTGCAAAACTGCTCACCATGGGGATTAATTGTTACCATATTAGCAGCAATTAGTTTATTGACTGAAGTCTTGTGCTAACTATTTACACTTTCTTCAACTGTGCATATTAGAGCTGAAAATATGTTGCTGGAACAGCGCAGCAGGTCAGGCAGCATCCAGGGAACAGGAGAATCGACGTTTCGGGCATAAGCCCTTCTTCTTTCGGGCATAAGCCCTGTGCATATTAGACTCAAATGAATGGTCTACAGTCAGAAGTACCTTTCTTTGTCTTACAATTAAATGAGGTATGAAGTACATTATTTCAGCAATCACGAGTACAAAGCATTTTGCTGTGAATGGAACAAAGATATCAGCAACTAGACAGTTATCTCTTGGAAGAATGATCTCAATAAGTTCTGTTTAAATGATAAGTTCAGGCGGTGTGGCCTTCAAATAGTGAAGGTAAAGTTGTCATAGTTTACCAACCATTGGGCTGCTCCCTTATTAAAAAGAGACTACTAGTGGTGATTTAATCTGAGGGTCATCACCCCTCAGGTGGCAGGAGAGGCTGAGAACAGCAGTCCTTCATTGTAGCCTCATGTAAGATATTATAATTGTATAAAAGTTACTTACGTTCTGATAGTGCCTTTTATATTCTCAGTGTATCTCAAATGAATGCAGCATCAAATAATTATTTTAGTTCTGCAACCATTGCTTTCTTCCAGACATCTAACTGACACAAAAGTACTCAGTGGCAGAAATCAGATTTCAGCAAAAGGAAATATTCAAAAGTGAATCAGCAGTTGGTAATAAGGAACCTAAGTTCAGGCATGATGTAAAATGGACATTATTACTCAGTGACTTTGTTGAAGACCTGCTTCGACCCCTATTGTTTGAGAGGAGTCAGTTGAGGGATAAATGTTGCCCAGGACATCATGAGAAATCTCTTGCTCATCTTAGTATCATGAGATCCTTTTCTGCCATTTGAACCTTGATCTGCCTCACAGCGCCAGAGACCCGGGTTCAATTCCCGTCTCAGGCGACTGACTGTGTGGAGTTTGCACGTTCTCCCCGTGTCTGCGTGGGTTTCCTCCGGGTGCTCCGGTTTCCTCCCACAGTCCAAAGATGTGCAGGTCAGGTGAATTGGCCATGCTAAATTGCCCATAGTGTTAGGTAAGGGGTAAGTGTAGGGGTATGGGTGGGTTGTGCTTCGGCGGTGGGTTGTGCTTCAGAGGGTCGGTGTGGACTTGTTGGGCCGAAGGGCCTGTTTCCACACTGTAATGTAATCTTGATTTAATATTTTATTTCCCATGTTTGAAAATGTACTATTCCTTTGTTTTTGTAAGGTCAACATAGATCATATCTCTCAGCAATAGAACTCATGGCCTTCAGACTCCGACGTGATAGACGTTAAGGTTATACTGCTTAAATCTACGAATGAAATGAGGGGGATCTCATTTTGAACTTCACTACTTGAACAAAACAGATTGCTTTTCTCTGGTCGGAAGATTCCCCCACTCCTTTTGAAATCAATAGAAATAAACTCAGGTAGGCTACACAATGGAAGGGCGATCCACTCTGGCAGGTTATTGTTCATGAACTAAGATTGAAAATTGTCCGCAAAGATGCTTAGCTGAACATTTACCCATCATTTTGGAAAGAACTGCTGCGTTTGCAACCGAGCAAATGTCAAAGGCATCCAATCTGGGAAATATCAATTCATGTCTCTTTCAAGCCAAATCAAATATTGACTCAAGCTTTTCAATTAGCACAGGAAATAGCGTTTAGATGATATACCAACTAAATAATGATTCCAACTTAAATTCCACTGCACAGAATATACAGATCACACTACACACACAAGGGAAATATAATTCTGGCTGCAAAGATGGACACAACTTAGACATTACTGAGCATGTAGTGCATACCTCATACCCTGTATAATAGATAATGAGAATAGAATGTTAACAGGGGCAGGTTTAAAGACAGGATTGAGAGGGAGAATGCAAGTAAGAGTGTTAGGTCCATGGGCCAGCTTATGCTAGCTTTCAGGCAATCCTGCAGATTGTTAGAGGCAACAGTTACCCACCCAACATTGGTGGTAATCAATATTTACCAATTAGAGGCTAATGATGGGAATAGGAACATCTTCCCTGCTTTGAAGCAGACTCCCATTGAATGCCATTCAGACTGGCGCACTGTGGAGCTGCCCTCACTGTCACAGTTTGGTGGGATACTGGAGCCAGAAACTCATTGACCCAATTGGGGGCAGAAAAAGACATAGTCATTCCCAACTGTCCGCGCGGTTTCCACGATCTCCCGATTGAATATTTGATGTACACACCCAAGGCTGCTGCCTGGACAATGCCCATCTTTCCTGGTGGAAATATCAGCCTTGAATGGATGAATGATTTCATTGTCACATGGATTTTACAATTAAAAAAAACAGTGAAATACAGTGAAAAGCATTTTGACTGCCACTGCAATCTGGTGTCATTTTGAATAGTTTTAAGAGTAAGGGGAAAAAATCCAGCAAGATAGAGCTTAAGGAGAGTCCATCAGTCCTGAGGGAGCTCATCATTAATGATGCCTGCACCGCCATCCCTCCTCCATCGCCTCATCGCTGTCTACATCAAACCCAATTGAAGTCACCGCTCTTCAGGCACCAACTTTCACTGTTTCTCCTCCTCTATCACCTCCCTGCCACCTGTGCCGGACCCACCAAAGTCAGAATCGCATCACTCACCATCAGGCCCACCTCCTCGATGTCACTGTGATGCCTTCCACCTCCACCACTCTGCTACCACCAATGTCAGACCCAACCAATGATGAAATGGCCAATTCTCAGGCACCATCTTTCACTGTTGGGCTTACTTCAGCGATGTCGCCTCCACTAAAGTAGCAGCCGCTGATTTGAATGCTAGGTGCCGTGTTTGCCCTGGAAAAATAAATAGAGGATTGCTCACTGCTGGGCTCACTTGAGCCCAAACTGAGCTCACTCGAGTCCATGTTGGGATTCCTCGCTGCCACCGATGCCTTCCGAGCTGAGGACAAGAGCAAAGTAAAAAGAGAAAGACAATTAAGAAAAGGAAAAAACAAGTGGTTGGAGTAAACAAGCCTTGATTCAAGAGGTTTTCTTGATGACAAAAGGCCTTGTAAAGCTTTGATTGCAGCTATAGCCTCAGCAATGCACTGACTGATGCACTGGCAGTTTTTAAATGGACAGGGCTCCCAGAGGCAATCCCAGTGAGTCAATGAGAAGCACCTTCAACACTAACAGTGAAAATGCTGAGCGGACAAAGGTAGGCCAGCAGTGGGCTTTAACCTGCAAATTTCAAAAATCTAATAAGAATTTGTCACACCTTTTAAACGATGAAATTGGATTTTACACTCCTTTCCAAATGAAAATGAGGAATTCTGCTCAATCCATGCAGATGTAACATGATAAAACAAATACATGTGCAATAACTGGCAGAGCAAAAGTTGTTTTCAAAGTGGTTAAAATTCTATAGATAACAGGAAAGATTGGTCCCATTTCCTGATGGATGAATAATTGATGGACAGAGACATTGTTGGATGGCTGAAAACCTAAATGGTGTGCTCCTACTGAACAAACTTTATTTTTTCAAAAACAATTTTTTCCTTTGTTACATTTCTTCGAAAATTCAAAAGTTATTATGTCTCAAAACTAAAGGTGGAACTTAAACTTTGAAGTAAGATAATCCTCAGCCTTTCCAACATTCTCCTGACAGGATTTTGGCAGCAGTCAGCAGGAATGGTGTTGTCTTAGGCCTGGGTGTAGATACACACTGGATAGAATTTTCTCTTTTTCAGTCTAAGCATGGATTTATCCTGAAAGCAGGAATAATGTTGCAGGAGTAAGATCATGTTTCCTCATGCAATTGTGTTCTTCGTAATTCATTCCTTCTGCATGCATGGTAAAACATCAAATTTTATGAGAATGAAGTTCTGAATCTCTATCTGACCCTCCCCAGGTTCCAATATCTGGGCGCGATATTGAAAAAGCACTTGGACAGCACTTTGCCCTCTGTAACCCAGGTGAATCACCAGACCTCTGCTCATCACCTCTACCCATCCCTGGAAATTCCACAGAGTAGGCAAAAAACAACACCACGCTTTAGCAATATCTTCCCAGAGAAACTCTTGTGCGCTGTCCAGAAAATAAAGGGAACTGTTTACCCTATGGATGGCAGCAGACAACCATTCCCATAGACGATAGCTAAAGGGTGCCTCAAATCCATTGGGATCCACTGTATCAAGAGGATAAATGATCTGTTGCACTCTCGCAGAGAATGTACACTGTCCTCTCAATTCTTCATGACTTTTTGAGTGTACATTGTAATGTTGGCACTGCAGGGGACTATCATACAGGAGGTGTCAGCCATCTCCATCAAGCACAACAAATGTAATCAGTGTTTGTCTCATCATTGCTGTTACCAGTGTAGCACTACTAGCACCAGAGTGGCAATACTTTTAATATTTCTGCCAGGGTTCACACTAAAGACAAAAAGGATTTATTGAGTTAAGTGCATTGTGTTCCAGATGCAGTTCGATGGGTCAAACTACCAGGCTCGAAACAAAACACATTTTGTTCATCCACTATAATTAAAATACAGATAAAATAAGGATAAACAAAACAATATATAAAAATTACTACTGATTAACTGTTCCAGTATAGTAACATCCCATAAACACCCTCTTAGAGTAAATTCCAGTAAAATAAATTGTCTCAAAAGCAGTAGGAAGAGAATATTAGTTTTTATCTGTGACAGAGAGAGGAATGCGAGACTCCACATTCAGCTTTAAGACCCCAGTAATTCCTACTGAAGGCAAAAACATAAACAAAAATGCTGGTTCTGTAGGAGCTTAACCACACCCATTCAAGCTGCTTCTATTGTTCTAACATTAAGAACCCAAGCCTCTCAAGCTGTTTACTTTATTGGTTATGATGCAGACTGCTCGCTCCCTCTATTTCAACCTTTCTTCATAAAACGAAGGACAAAATACACCTCTTAATGCCATAGTATCATCACTGTGTCAAGCTTCTTGAATGTTCTTGTTGTTGCCACCAATCTGGGCAAGTTTGAGCTGAGTGGCACTGGCTGAACAAAAAGTGAACCTCATTGAGCAGGTTGTTGCTGAGCTAGTGTTGCTGGATAGTACAGTTGATGACATCTTCCGTCACTTTACTGATGATATTGTGATTGGCTGGGTTTGAGTTTTCCTGCTTTTTGCATATAGGATATACCTGGGCAATTTCCTATGTTGTCAGGTAGGTGCCAATGTTGTAACTGTACTGGAAGAGCTTGGCTAGTGGAGCGGCAAATTCTGGAGCACAAGTCTTCAGTACTGTTGCTGGAATATTGTCAGGGCCCATAGCCATTGCACTATTCATTGCCTCCAACCATTTATTGATGTCACATGGTGTGAATCAAACTGGCTGTGGATTGGTATCTGTAATGTTGGGGACCACTGGAGGAGGTTAAGATGAATCATCCACTTGAAACTTCTGGCTGAAGATTGCTGTGAATAGTTCAGCTTTACCTTTTTTACTGATATGTTTGGGTGCTTCCGTCATTGAGGATGGGAATATTTGTGAATCCTCCTCCTCCAGTGAGTTGTTGAATTGTCCACCATTATTCACAGTTAAATGTGGCAGGACTGCAGAGCTTAGATCTGATCTTTTGGTTATGGAATCACTTAGCTCTATCTACTATCTTCTCTTTAAGCTGTTTGACATGCTGTTTGGAATCTTCACTAGGTTGACTTCAATTTTATATATGCCTGCTGCTGCGCCTGGCATGCCCTCCTGCCCTCCATTAAATCAGGGCCAATCCTCAGGCTTAATGGTAATGGTTGAGGGAGGATATGGTGTTGATTGCCCACAGCACCTCACGAGTGCCCAGTCTTGAGATGCCAGATCTGTTCGAAGTCTGTCCCATTTGGCACGGTAATCATGTCACACAACATGATGGAGGGCATTCTCAATGAGAAGGTGAAACTTCATCTCCACTAGGACCGTGCGGTAGTTACTCTTACTGATCCAGTCATGGACAGATGCATCACCAGCCGGCAGATTTTTAAGGATAAGGTCAAGGATGTTTTTTTCCTCTTGCTTCACAAGCTTCCAGAGACCCTGTCCAGCAGCTACATCCTTTAAGACATGACCAGCACTGTTGGCCAAGTCACTACTCACGGAGGGCAATGAAATCCTCCACCCAGAATACATTTTGCACTCTTGCCACCTTCAATGCTTCCTCCAAGTGTTGTTCAGCATGGAGGAGTACTGATTATTCAGCAGGGAAAAGAAGGTATGGGATAACTAGCAGGAGGTCCCCATGCCCATTTGACTTCAAAGGATCCAAAGTCAATGTTGAAGACTCCCAGGGTAATTCTCTCCCGACTGTATATCACTGTGTTACCAGCTTTGCTGGGTTCGCCTTACTGGTGGCACAGGACAAATCCTGGGATAGTGATGGTGGTGTCTGGGACTTTGTCCATCAGGTATGATTTTGTGAGGATGTCTATGTCAGGCTGTTGCTTGACTTGTCTCTCCCAACTTTGGCACTAACTCCCAGTTGTTAGCAAGAAGAAGTTTGCAGGGTTTAAGGACTCTAAAAAGTGTTTATGTTCCTTTGTCTTGAATATACATCATTCTGAACCATGGGAGATGTTTTTTTCCCAATGTGGATTTGATTAATTTATCGGTAACATGGCCAATATAAACAATATTACCACGACAGCAGAAATTGGAGGCTGTTAGTTCACATTTATATCCAATAAAAATGAACGCATGCAGCTGTTTAGCCCCACTGTATATTGAAAAAAATCCAAAACTTGTGCTCAAACAAGTTTGATACATCTTACCCACAAGTCTATTTCATGTGGCTTTTGAATTGTTAAAGTTCAGTATATAATGCATTACAACAGAAAGATCATGTTCATACGAGAATTTATCATTAAATATTTATATCTCCCTTGCTCTAGCAGTGGTCCAAATGATGGTGTAAACGTTTCATAGGAAGACTCATTTTGTTTCAATGTTTATGTGGTTTAAATTCTCCAAGTCTTTTTTCAATTAGTTTTTTATTTGTGAAATATGCTTAGAAATATACAGGAGTTACAATGTGGAAAAATGCAATGTGGTTCTAACAGTCTTTGTCAAAGTTAATGCACAGGATCAAAGAGTTGAAATCACATTTACTCTTCACATGAAGAAAGAGTTTGAACCATTTTTACACACCCTGTACCTAAGTTTCATCCACCTAGCTTCAGGCAATGATTACTATCAGGTAACAGGTTATCAGAGTAAACAGCATTAGCCTTGTGTTAGTCAAATTTATAACAAACATCAGAAAGGAATTGCTTCATACCAAGTGTGATCAACAATTGGAACAGGTTGCGACAAAGACGGTTGAGACAAGGATACTGTGCATGTACAAATGTCTGTCAGATACAGTTTATATTCTGGAAGGCAATAGTCAAATGTCCTAAAGCATTACTTTTCAAGATTTTGTTCATGGAAAATTGGCAGAAGCATCATAAAGGATGGACTGACTAAGTGCAAAACAGGTGCAGTAATGACAAACTTAAGAGTGGCCTACACTTACACAGCACATATGTTAGAGTCAGATTCCAGACTTCTCTTTCTGACACAGGTCTTAAACATTTTACACATGACATACAATTCTTTGCTGAAATTGATTGGCTTTGAACATCACTGACATTAAAGACACTCCCTTTGTATCATTTAGTAACGCTTGAGGCTGTTGACAGGAGATTAATTTAGTTTTTTACATTCAAAAATTACTCTCATGGAACTTAGAGGAGTGTTTTACTGACCTTAGTGCACTTACAATTGCCCTTCCACTACAGGCTCCAGCCTTCGCCACCAGGCAAGGTGAACAGTCCAACATTCATCTTTAGAAAAGGTGTGTGCTGTTGCTGCATGTGTAATGACACTGAGGCTTGAGAATCAATTTCAGGCCAATGTTTCACAGTGTGCACCAAAAACAACTCTTACTCCATTTTGTATTTTGCATTGATCCATGCGTTATTGTAGTGATTGGGGCTAGGTGGACCCCGCCGACTATGACGTCCTTTTTTGGGGTTGTTAACCTAGACCAATCAGGAAAACCCTGGCTGACCAATATAACCAGGAGGTACACACACAACATGGGTGTGGGGGAAAATATAAGCACTACCGCAGCTAGGTGGTAGTGTGAGAGTAAAATAGAAAGAAAGGAAAAAAAATAGCCAGGAGATTTAGAGTCTCCTCAAAAAAAATATAACCAGGAGTTACACACACAACATGGGGAAAAATATAATCACTACCGCAGTTAGTTTCAGGCATTAGCCCTTCATCAAGGCTTATGCCTGAAACAGCGACTCTATTGCTCTTCAGATACTGCCTGACCTACCGTGTTTTTCCAGCGTCACACATTTCAACTCTGATCTCCAGCATCTGCAGTCCACACTTTCTACTAGTAAATAAAGGGTGACTTGGTGACAGGACCTGACCTCTGTGCAGTTATTTCAACAGTATTACCAGTTTCAAACAGTATAACCTCTCTCAAATAACTTAAAATGTAGTCTGAATCTGGCAAAACTTGAAAAAGTCTTTTATTGCAGAGGATCCTAGCCAAAAGGTAAGGCCTGATATTAGGAAATCAGAAGAGTTCAAATGAGCAGGATAAGTGGAGAGTTTACTTTGATTATGACAAATTTGACTCTATTCCATATGGCTTGCAGTTTCAAAGAAACCTATTGGACTGTAACTTGGTGTTGTTTGATTTTTGACTTTGTCCACTCCTGTCCAACTCCGGCATCTCTACATCATGCATAGCTGTTGTCTGCAATAAACTTTAATTCACTCATTGTTAATATTCATACACTTGTTGAATCAATTTGTTAAGATCCAGTGATGCAGTCTGTCAAATTATAAGTGTAGAGAATTGTATTGCCATGAGATACAGATCTGCATTACTGATAACATTTTTAAAGTTGTTTAAACTTATCAAATGATTTATATTGTGGCTACACGGAAAAGTAAAATAAAGAATTGCCAGTTTCTTGGGAAGTTTGTAGCAAAGGGCATAAATTACAGACTTCGTTAAATAGGCAGCTCAAAGTTGAAGTAGTTCTGAAAGATATAAGATTGTGTAATCAGTTTGTTTAGTCAGTAACGAGTGTGAGATATTGGGGCAGTGTTCCCAAAGGTCTGACAGCCATATGCCAGCTAGGTGGTTGTGGCACATAGGGACTCTGCACAATCTCCATCACAGGCCCCTCTAAAGGAATTGACTGGGAGTCTTGCTTTGCTAATTCCTCTACTCCAGCATCCGTCCATTTAATTTAGACACTCTGGATGATTCCCATGAAATGAAGAAAATAGTTACTCTGGAAAGAGTTAGACTATTAAAAATACACTCTTACTCCATAGTAACCATATTTACCCTTCACACCTCCAACTACACTTCTCCAAACAGACCTCATATTTACCTCCCACACCTCCAACTACCCCTCCCCCAGACACGACACAACCCCCAAACCCAGACCCAACATGTGTCCGATGCCCTCCCCCACTCCATCGTTTGCCAAATGTGAACCTCCCCCACTGGACCCTGTTCTTTCCTGATCCAAGGCAATTTGACTTGCTTCCCAATCTGACCTAGCCACACTCCACCTGCCCTTGTTCACCTGGCCCAACATCTTCCACTCTAAACACTGCTGCCTCGCAGAGCCAGAGACCCGGGTTCAATTCCCACCTCAGGCAACTGATGGTGTGGAGTTTGCACATTCTCCCCGTGTCTGTGTGGATTCCTCTGGGTGCTCCGGTTTCCTCCCACAGTCCAAAAATGTGCAGGTTAGGTGAATTGGCCATGCTAAATTGCCTGTAGTGTTAGGTGCAGGTGTATGGGCAGGTTGCTCTTCGGAGGGTCGGTGTGGACTTGTTGGGCCGAAGGGCCTGTTTCCACACTGTAGGTAATCTAATCTAAACTGTTGCCAGACCCAAAACCAGCCCTAGACCTGACATTTGTTCTCCCTCACCCCTGCAAGACCGGATTTCTCTGCCCGCATTGACCCACCCTAATCACTGCATCACTTACCCATGCCCCACTGCCATATTGCATACTGGCAATATACCCACTTCACAGCTGGCTCCCTTTCAGCTGGAATCTTACTTAACTGGCATCTCAGCCTCTTCCCATCTAGCATCCAACAGCCTGGCACACTACCAACTCTCCACCTGGCACCTGAACCCCTACCAATCTGGCATCCCACCTTCCTGCACCATTAAATCATAACTTATGTACTTATGGTTTGACAACAGCTGTCAACATAGCTGTAATGACCTTTAAATGTTGGAATATGACAGCGAACTACTGTGAAAAGAGTTTACTTTCCTCTGACATTTCACAGTATGGAGGGATAACAGGATGGAAGTAAACCTTCACAGAAGTATGCCTTCACAGTTCTGGGGGGGCTTGAGTGAAATCACTTTTCTGAAATGCAGAGCTCCCTTCTTCCTTGAGATTGTGTGAGATTAACAGTCACTGGAAAATCCGGGCCATTCTTTTTAAAACTGAATTTAAATCAAATCATTATTTTTCAGAATAAATAAAAGCATAATAAATATTTCATGGTCAATTGTCATTAGGTATCAATCACTTTGCATTATCTTGCTCATTAATGTATTGCTGATTTGGCTGTGCATGTGTGCTGTGCATGTGTGCAGTGCACACACTTTAGAAGGATTTGGGGAGAGGTCTCTGCCCTGTCTCTATACACTTTCCCCATCTGATTGCCTAAGATACATGTGGAACAGCAGTCTAAGTGCATGTTGTACAAACTTCATTCCAAACTGAGGAAATAGTGTGCAATCACATCCACCTTCTTAGAGTCCCATGCTGTACAGTTTTCCATAGAAATGCACCCCACCCCAATAAAAGGAGGGGCCACCCAGAGAAACTATACAATCTTCTTGGAAAGAGCTAATCTTTGCTGTGAGTGCCTTTTGGGTGTGACTGTAATGCGAAACGCTGCATGTTTCTTGGCTCAATAACCTGCAGCCTGTTAAAAAAACCCAGCAAATATTACTCCAAAATGTCAGTGATATGTTCAGAGAAATATTCAAAGTAGCTCCAATAGCAGCAATATTGGATACTTTTAATAATAAAAGTCAAATGCTTGAGTTCAACAAGAATGAATCGATGGTTTTTTTGGGTCACACCAGTAACACCATGCTTTAAGGCTTGATGTTATCCCCTGTCTTGAATGGCCAACCAAGTCATACCTGGAGATATGTGACTTCGGGCAATGCAACTTCAAACTCACAGGCAGTGTATTGTGAAGATAGCCTGTGACTGTCTGTGAAATACTACCTACTGTCCTGACTTCATCTCCGTTGCTGAAGGCATTATTCACACCTATCTCATCTCCAGACCCAATTTCGAGGAAACGTTCTTCATCAGCTTTTATGTGCACATTTCAGCTCAGCCATAATGTGTCCTATTATGATCCAACTTCCTCTGCCCTTCTAGATGGGAAAATTGTAAATTTGTGTGTTGAGCTAGCATGTTTTTTTTCCTGAATTGTGTTAAGATTCTTGAGTAATATTTCAGCTGCATCTGTTCAGGCAACTGAAGAGTACTCCAAATTGTTAATGGCTTGTTGATGATATTGTTACAATGTACAGGACAGAGCAGAGTTTAATTAAGTACTTGGAGCACATTTAAAGGAAATGTAGGAGTACTCCCCTTTCCCAGCAGGATTTGATATGGATGTGATTGTATGCGGCAGTGCTGTACAGTTATGGATACATTGGCTTCACAGATTTCCACCTTTATGCCAGGTGTGCGAGACTGCAGCACCTTTGTCAACATCTAATGGTTTTAATTTAATTTGGCATTATTTGATTGAATTGGATTAGTTGAAAGAATACAAAGGGCCACTGGATGGCTTTCCATGCTGCAGCCTTTTCTTTACCATTGGGGATTTAAACAGTTTCACGCAGCAGTCCCAAGCAATTAATTTAAGTTGGTTCACAGACTCAGATTAACTTAAGGTTGTACACAGACTCTGAAGCCATCCATATTTTTTATAACTTGGAGGACTCCTTGTTCCAGGTGATAAAAGGTTGAACGTTAGGCAGCAGCCATAGGTTCGTTGTTTGAGGGGGTTACCTCTCAGGTTTTGCATGCACGTCAGTTCATCATCCTTATCTTTAGTCATCCAGAATCGCAGGTGACTGACAGATTGGAACATCTCTTCATCGATATGCTATCGTGGAAGGGGCGATTAAATCCAAACGTCTCACTCTCTTTCATGTTTATGGTCTGAGGTTGCTACTTGGGTTAGTGCTGTTTCCACGTTATGTTTTATTCATATGGGATGAGGGTGTCATTGTCTAGGCCAGCATTTATTGCTGATTTGGAGGGACTCCCAGTAGTGCAGGAAGAAAGTCAATGACCATCTCTGGTCTGACAGGTTAAGTGTCACCATCCCTTCTTTCTGCTACCTCCTATTAATTCTATTTCCAGTACTGCACCCACCTCCAACCAAGACTTATAGAGCCATAGAGATGTATAACATGGAAACAGATCTTTAGTCCAACTTGTCCATGTCAACCAGATATCCTAAATTAATCTAATCCCATTTTCCAGCATTTGGCCCATATCTCTCGAAATCCTTCCTTTTCATATGCTCATCCAGATGTCTTTTAAATGTTGTTATTGTACCAGCCTCCACCACTTCCTCTGGCAGCTCATTTCAGACATGCACCATCCTCTGTGTGAAAAGGTTGCCCCTTAAATCCTTTTTAAAACTTTTTCCTCTCACCTTAAACCTATGCTGTCTAGTTTTGGACTCCACCAAACCGGGGAAAAGACCTACTCTACCACTGTTGTTATTGCAGGCAACATTTACCCTCACTCAGTCTTAACCAGTCAACTCCTCTTCCCTAGGAACCCTGCATGGCCTCTTCACTGCTTACTCACTCACTCAGAATACCTCACCATCTTTCCACCATCTCATTAGCACAAACAGATATGGCAACCAATTTTATCTCACTATAATTATTTTTTGTTGTTCGAGGAAACAGCACACTACAGGGCAACCTCGATTATCCGAACATTGATTATCTGAACATCAATTCCAAACATCGGTAATACGAATTTCAGATTATCCAAACAAGATCTCAAGGTCCCGATGCTTGGGTAAACTGTGTTATCCGAATATTCGATTATCTGAACATATAATTATCCAGACAAAATACTCCCCGCTTGTGTTGTTCGGACAATTGAGGTTGTCCTGTATAGGCAAGGAAAGCAAAGACAGGTGAGCAATGCCTGATAGTCACTTATTTTGTCTCCTCTTTTTAAATAAATGTGTTACATTAGTCAATTTCCAATGATCTAGGACATGTTTTTCAGAATATGAGGATCCTTAGGAGATTACTACAAGTGCATTCAATATCTCTCCAGTTACTTTCTTTAACATTCCAGCATGCAACCCATTAAATCCAGGAGACCTTTTAACCTTTAGTTCCACTTGCTTCCCCAATACCTTTTTTCTAGTGACACTTACTGTATTTATTTCATTTCAAATTTTGCCTTGTGTATTTAATATTTTTGAAATGCTATTAGTGTTTTCAAACATGAAGACGAATCCAAAATACTTATTCAACTCTGCCATTTCCTGGTTCCCCATTATTATTTCCTAAGCCTCATTTTCTAAGGGGCCTATGTTTGCTTTGGCCTCTCTTCCTTTATATATACTTAAGTAAGCTCTTGCTGTCCATTTTTCCATTCGTTGCTTGTTTACTCTTAAAATTTATTTTCTCCATCTCAATTTCTTTCGGTCATCTTTATTTGGTTTTAAAAACTTTCCCAATTCTTTGGTTCACCATTCACCTTTGCCATGTCAATTTCTTTTCCCCCAGCATGAATCTCTCCTTAATTTACTAGGTTAAGCTTAATTGGTTTAAATCATTCCTAGAATCTTTCTTCCTTATTGAGTTGTATCTTTGTTGTGAATCATGAACTATTTGATTAAATGTCTTCCATTATTCCTCAACTATATTTTCTGCCAAATTCATTTCTCGGTCCATTCCAGATAGCTCTGCCCCCTATTCCTTGTAATTATCATTATTTAGCACAATTGTTTCTGTCCCAAGATTAGCATTCTCAAATGAGTGCTAAATTCTAGGTCTTGGTTACTATTTTCTAGGAAATCTTTTCTTTTGAGATCATTTATGAAATCTACCTCACTACACATTACCACAAATAAACTTGCCTGATCCCTTGTTGGATCCACAACAGATTGTTTTAGAAAACTGCTCTAAATAAATTCTAAGAACTCATCTTAGTAGTTACCTCTGCGAATTTAAATTTCCCAATCTACAGGGAGATTACATTCACCCATGACTGGGCCTTTATACAAGCCCTCTTTATCTCACGATTTACTCTTTGTCCTGCAGTAAAGCCAACTTTAGGGAGCCGAGAGCATACTACTGCCTATGTCTTCTTCCACTCATTATTTCTTTCCACCATAAATATAGGTTCTACAACTTCTGTTCTAAAATCATTTCTTACTATTGTACTTATTCCATCTAGTATTAACAAAGTTACCGACCATTATTTTCTTCTTGCCTGTACTCATGAAAAGTCACATACCCTGAATGTTTAGTTCCCTATTTGATTAAATCTTTATAGTGGTGAAAAGATCATACCCATTAACCTCTATCTGTGTCATTCATTTTCTTCTGAACACTATGAGCAAGATGAGATATTGTTCAAGTCTCGATCTATGCAGACAAAAACTGCTTCATTATCTGAGGAATTATTAATGGTACTGATGAATTATAACAATCTGCACACATTCCCAGTTCTTATAATGGATCGATGGTCACTGGTAAAGCAACAAAAAATAATGGAGCCTATGATACTATTTGGGCAATGACTTCGGGTTGAGATGATTAGGCACCAAAAGCATAAGATCTTTCGTTATGCTGCGTAAGTCTGAAGCTACTGAAGTTATCTTCTGCGTTCCCCAATGCTATTTGTTTTATTTGGCCTCCTCCGTACCACACTCAGAAAGGCCACCTTGATGTCATAGGCATCCACACTCACTTTGTCTCTGCAGGTGAATACTCATACATGAGACAATCTTGTTCTGAAACTCTTGAGTGAAACTGTTTATATTTTTAAAACTGTTTCACAAAAGGAATATACCTTGACATGAAAATGCTTTATATGATTTCTGAAGCATGAATGAAAACAGCTGGTGCAAATAATCATACCTGGAAAGACAACAGGACAGTAACTGGCCATTGTCAGATTTATCCTCGAGCTAGGTACAAGTCTAGATAAATAGAATCACATTTTGAATTCATAGCTGCCTCATGTTGTGTAAGGTTAGTTATAGTACTGATGGCTTTATTTAGATGAAATCTCCCTCTTTCAATCATGAAACTGGGACCAAGATCTCTCTCATTGTACCAGCATGACATTCCCCCCAACTATGCCATAAAACCCCATACATTGTTGCCTTAAAAGATTTGATAATTTCCTTGTACATAAGCAATTGCTTCAGAATAAACCTGGCATCTCAGAGCCTCATCAAATTAAAACCACACCATTCATTAATCACATGCTTCTCGTTTCTGTAGTATTGTTTAACATTGTGTTTTATTAAGTTTAGTCAATCAGATAAGAATCGTAACTAGATAACAGGATAACATCTGTTTACAATAGATTAATGGAGAGTGTACTGATTGTAACTTTGACAATAAGTTGTTGTATTTGAATATTAAATAAGATATCATAGCACAAATATTATCACAAACAATAATTCCAACCAAAGAGGTGTAATACATGAATGAATATTTTGACACTTGCTAGTGCTGTCAGTTACAATGCACAGCATACTCACTACGTGTAAAATTATTATATGGATACCAATTTGCTGAAACTTTCAACAACACTGGCAAGTTATGCTTACATATACTAAAATTTTAATATACTAAAACTTTAATGTACTAAATATACTTTAATATACTAAGACTTTAATATACTAAATATACTTTAATATACTAAAACTTTCAAAGCTACTTCAAAGAATGTATCAAATATATGCCAGAACACTAAAAATTTGGTCAAAGTGTTAAACTGCTAACACTTAAAGGAAGAAAGAGAGACCACGGGAAGAGATTTAGCATAGAACGGCAGAAGTTAGGATTTGACAACTGAAGGCACAGCTGCTCACGTTGGCATAATTCAAAGGATATAGGACAAAGCAGCATATTTGATTAGCACCTAATCTAATGTCTTCAACTTCATTCCTTCCATTACCAATGCACAGGAGCAACAGTGTGCATCAGCTACAAGATGCATGGCCACAAGGCTCCTTAGATAACACATTTCGTACCCACAAACTCTGTCACCAAGAAGGGAATGGTTAGTAGATGCAGCATAACACCATCATCTGCAACTCCTTCTCCAAGTCACATACCATTCTGGCCTGAAACTATATCCCGTTCCTTCACTGTTAATGGGTCAAAACACTGGAACTTCCTCACCAACAACACTGTAGATGTACCTGCCCAATATGGACTGCAGCAATTCAAGGAGTCATCTCACCAGTAACTTCTCAAGGGCAATTAGGGATGCTGACCTAATCAGTGATATTCACATCCCATGAATGAATGAAAAGAATTTGTGTCAGGAATGATCAAAATGCCAGGATTTGAGGAGATTATCTCAGAAAATTGTAGGGTGGGAAGAAGTTACAGTGATCGGAGTTTAGAGATGAGTTGCAATTGAGGTGAATTGAGGGAATTGCAAATAAGAAGAAGAAATTTAAAATTGAGGTGCTGTTTAAATGGGTGGAAATCTAGATAACTAAGCATGAGGATATGCAGTGGGCGGCACGGTGGCACAGTGGTTAGCACTGCTGCCTCACAGCGCCTGAGACCCGGGTTCAATTCCCGCCTCAGGCGACTAACTGTGTGGAGTTTGCACGTTCTCCCCGTGTCTGCGTGGGTTTCCTCCGGGTGCTCCGGTTTCCTCCCACAGTCCAAAAGATGTGCAGGGTCAGGTGAATTGGCCATGCTAAATTGCCCGTAGTGTTAGGTAAGGGGTAAATGTAGGGGTATGGGTGGGTTTGGCTTCGGCGGGTCGGTGTGGACTTGTTGGGCCGAAGGGCCTGTTTCTACACTGTAATGTAATGTAAATGTAAAATATATATAAATGGGACATGAACATGTCACTTAGATAATCTCATGATTGCGGAGGGTAGAAATATGCTGAGAGGGCATTGGTAAAGTGTTGGGGTAACAGAGATGCAAATGAGGTTTTCAGCAGCAGATGAGCTGAGACAGGGCAGTATTGGCCAATATTATGGAACTGGAAATAAGCAGTGTCAATATCGCAACAGATATGTAACTGGAAATTCCTATTTCGGTCAAATATGAGATTGTGTTTGCAAGCAACTCATTCGACCTCATGCTGTTGATTAGAATTTAGCAAACATATACAATCCTACTGCAAGGATGGTCACACAATCAGCAATTAAAACTCAATTTATTAAATATAAGAACATTAGAGACATATAAGATAATCAGAGGGTTAGATAGGGTGGACAGGGAGAGCCTTTTTCCAAGAATGGTGACGGCGAACACAAGAGGGCATAGCTTTAAATTGAGGGGTGATAGATATACGACATATATCAGAGGTAGTTCCTTTACTCAGAGAGTAGTAAGGGTATGGAATGTTTTGCCTGCAACGGTAGTAGATTCACCAACTTTAAGTACATTTAAGTCGTCATTGGACAAGCATACGGACGTACATGGAATAGTGTAGGTTAGATGGGCTTCAGCTTGGTCTGACAGGTCGGTGCAACATCAAGGGCCGAAGGGCCTGTACTGCGCTGTAATGTTCTATGTTCTATGTTCTATAGTGGATCTTCTGCACTTCCTTACCAAAACATTTTTTCCCCTTTTGTATAAGTTGTATTCCTTTAAATACATAAAACATACCCTTTAGTCCAACCAGTCCATGATAATCATAGTCTCAAGCTAAACTAATCCCAACCACTCTGGCCCATATCCCTCCAAACCTTCTCTATTTATTACACTTATATGAGTATCTTTTCAACGTTGTAATTATGCCCAAATCCACCACTTCCTCAGGAAGTTCATTCCCCAAGTGAACATGACCTGTTCAATCCTACAAAACACATTTCTTACTGGAAATGAATTTCTAGATCATTTCCTACTTCCTTTGTTCCGATCGGATGAGGAAGTGTGAGCTGCTTCCCCTCTTGGTCAGTTGTGACAGATACTTTAATTTCATCTTAGCATGCAGCAATTGTATTTCAATTAAAGATGTAGCTAATTAGATCAAAATGAATTGGAAGGTTTCTTGAGCAAAGGAGACAGGAATTTTATTACCTACCAAAAAAAATTAAAAATCAAATATACTTACAAAATCAAAGATACAGGCATGAAGTGCAAGAGCAGAAATTCTGATACAGATAAAACGAATAAAGGCTACAGATTAAAAGTCTTTGAGTCCTTGAGCGGTCACATGTTAACCTGAGACATCAGTTGTTTAATTGGTATCCTCAGTGATGGCAAAGTTTATATCTTTGATACTGACAGAATAGTTTTATCACCCCATTTACTTTTTCATCAGGTAGTGTCTCCTGACATGATACAAGACCTAGGGAGGAAGACAGGGAGAGTGAGAGAATTTTCAAGTACTTGGGGCAGATTTTTTTTCGCTGCATGTGAGTTCGTTCAAGTTTTTTTGGGATTATGTTTTTCGATGAGGCCTAGTGTGATTACTAGACTAGTCTTAACAAGTTTAACAAGAGGAATGCTCTATCGATTCTGACCCTATGTCATCCTTTGCATCTGATTCAAGGCCCATCTTACCATGTGCTGCACCTGGAACCAATTGCCATTCGCTGTTGTGCTGGAATTGACTGCATCCCTGGTGGTGGCACCATATTTAAAACTTTGTTCTATACCTGGATAGTCACTGTCAGTTCTGACCTGACCTGCACACTTCTGGCATTTTCCCAGATATTGCAAACAACAGGTTGTTCCTCTTGGTGAGCAGGAACTTGAAGGTCCCGCTGGATGGGGTGGTACAAAGGTGGGGTGTCCTCTTCCCCCAAAACCAGCAGAAAAGGCCATGCCAGCCCAGTCTCCTGGTCAGTGCAGTTTCATCCATCTGAAGGGATGCATAGCAATGTAGGAAGATGGTTCATGACCTTTTCCACTCTACCAGTGTAAGTGGCACCAGATTCCTCAACTCACTCTGTCTCTGCTACTGTATCCACTTCCCATCAAGGCTCATGCTCTATCATACCTAAACATTATCCCTCCTTTTCTGTCTCCCATCCTAATATCCAGCAGCACTGTAACCTTGCATGCCTTCTGTGCTGCCTACTCACTCACTCAGGACACCTCCCCACTTACACCAAAAGTTGCAGCTGAGCCACACATTTTTATCTCCCATAATGTCTTGCCTGTCTCTCATTTCAAGAGGAAAGCAGCTCACAACAGGGCAGAAAGAGTCAAGATAGATCCTGAAATGCGCACTAGTCAGCATCTCATCTTTTATACGGAGAGTGTTCTGACTGATTATGTCCAAATCCCTAGATAGGTATTGAAGGCTGCCCAGTGCTGGAACTCCCTGACGGATGGCTGTTTCTCTTCTCTGGACTGAGGCCTACTGATAACTATGACAACTTTCCTGTCTTTGTGTCTATATTAAATGGAAAGGCAAGACAGAAGTAATATGAGTCGCATATCTCTGAATCAGAAGCCAAAGTAATTCAAGGTAAGGTAAGGCAAGGCAATGAAAGGCAGGGCAAGCACATTGTAAGCATTCAAGTTGGCTCAGAGTGAATGTCCACCCT
Source organism: Chiloscyllium plagiosum (assembly GCF_037043375.1). Taxonomy (NCBI): domain Eukaryota; kingdom Metazoa; phylum Chordata; class Chondrichthyes; order Orectolobiformes; family Hemiscylliidae; genus Chiloscyllium; species Chiloscyllium plagiosum. The sequence continues at coordinate 18,138,538 of NW_028270167.1, read as the reverse complement.
GACAGCCGGAGAGCCGTCTGGAAACGTAGCCTGATCCAGTTCCTGAGCTGTGTTCCTGAGCATATAATGTCCTTGCAGCAGCATTACAGCAACACTTATCAGTGCAGCGTTAAAGTGCAGAAGTATCCTGTAAGTAATCTAGTGACATGTCACTGGAACTCTTAGAAGCTAGCACATATCTGATATCAATTTCTGTGGAGATGGGGTGCATGTCAGTGGTGTCCATGGAGTGGCCGAGATGTTGGTGCTTGATAAACAATGAAAAAGTCATTTGATGCAAATGATGAGCTAAGATACCAGGTATTTGACTCCCATGATGAAAATTCTCTAGCTTGTTCGGTTTGGTTGGTAAGATAGGAAATTGAATAGTAATGAGGTGCGTTGTGGCATAAATGAGATCCCCCTTTATTGACAACTAGTTGCTACTTGGCGTTGGTGGATTTCCAAGTCTGGCCCTATTGCCTCTCAAACTGGATTCCTTCCAGACCATCTTTTTCATCCAACATATGAATTAAAACAGATGTTTTTTTTTGTTGAGCCATTTATTTGGTTTTGATGACTTTAAGTAAAATGTTAATTTGAGTGCAAGCAGTTGAGTTTATTCCTCATGGATCTCTTGGATGAACCTTAATCATTGGTCAGGTGACTGCAAGAGTCATTTTAGGTCTGTATTTTTCCTTTTTCTTGAAATAATTTTAATCCATGGAAGATCTTAAGTATCACAACTAAATGATGGAAGTTAAAATTCAGTAGTCCATATTTACTACTCTCATAATAATTTTAATAACTATTTTGACAGCACCAACTCAACATTTATTAGACAATACTGAAGTGGCTGGAACTGTAGATAGTTATGACCATTCTTTTGATTTTTAAAATAATAATTATCAGGAAGTGAGCATCTCTGGCATAGTTCTAATTTATTAGCTATTGGTTATTTGTCTTTCCTTGAACTTCTGCAATCCAAGTGATGAAGAAACTCCCACAAGAATGAATTTTCTGTAGCAATCATTTCTAAGGATCAGGAAATTATCAAAACAGTCTCAGCCACCTATCATTGCAAGTTCAGAACTGACAGAGATCAAAACTCAAGTTCCTCAATGTTAATACATAACTTTATATATTCTGTTTTATTTTTTTGTTGGACTGTCTCATTCATTAAACTGAATTACAACAGCTTGGGCGTTATGACAAGTCTGGCTATGTCTGGAACACTTAATCTTCACTATAATAAAGTTGCCTGTATCATAAACTAACATGAAAGAAACGTCAAGGAAATTGGCTTTTATGTTTTATGAACTCTAATGTAATTACAGAGAGATTGCTTTTATTATGATGTAGTATTATACTCTTTTCATTTCGTATTTATATTTTTGAATTTCAGTACAATACCTCCAGGCCTGTATGAAGCCATTGCACACTAATGGCCTTTTATAAAAAAAAATCTTGTTTGTGATGACATAATTTTACTTTTATCAGCAGCAGCCTGAAAGGGCTGAAAGGGTTACATGTGATGCAGTGCGTGCATTTGTTGAGAGGATTATAGGCCACAGAACTGGCCAGACAACCTTTTGTTCAAGATCAATGAAGCTGAACTGCCCACAACTTCTGCTGTTTGATTATAAAGCACTTCACATTTCATCCAACAGTCAATCAACTGCGGTAGAAGTTAGCTGGAATGATAGTACAGCTTGCACATGGAAAAAAAAATGACTTTCTCATTTTGTGTTCCCAGATGAACATCAAATGACATTGAAATTCATGTGTGCTCCAATTTTAATATATCAATGCTTAATGTAATCATATAAAATTCCCCTGTCCAATGGTCGATTGCCTCTTTATGTAGTCAACAATGGAATTCAATTTAAATGTATTAAATATTCATGTTTTAACATTCACATTGTATAATTTTAACACATTGAACTTTCCTGAGAGAAGATCATTCTTTCCAACCTGGATTTTTCTGTATGAAAACTTGTTTTATGGAATCCATAATATTATCTTTGATTTTTATTTTGTTCACTCATGAACTGTGGGTGCCTCCAGCTAGACCAATGTTTATTGCTCATTCCTGATTATCCAAAGGTCAGTTAAGGGTCAACTACATTGCTGTGGGTTTGGAGTCACATGTAGGCCAGACCAAGTAACGATGACAGATTTCAGGTGACGGACTGTGGTATGAATGAAGACTTCAAGCAACTGATACAGTTCTATCAAAACACTAACAGAATCATTAGTTTCAGCGGGAGAACTTGCTGCTCATTTGCAATTCAGAGCATGGATTACACTTCTCCAGGCATCCATTTGAACTCTAATCAGAGAAATGCAGCTCCCACTACATCAGTTTGATATTTCCATTTTTCACTATAATTTTCTAGTATCATTCACAACTGATTGGTGTTGTGCACGTTGTTGTGTTAGTGATGAAAATAGACTGTCAAATTTCAAGTGACATCATCTAATTATAATACTTTAGACCTTTCATGGATTCAAATAGGAAAGATACAGAGGCTTTGGAGAGCGTGCAAAGAAGGTTTACCAGGATGCTGCCTGGACTGGAGGGCTTGCCTTATGAAGAAAAGTTGAATAAACTCGGACTTTTCTCTCTGGAGAGAAGGAGAAAGAGAGGAGACCTGATCAAGGTGTACAAAATAATGAGAGGAATAGATAGAATCAATAGCCAGATACTTTTCCCCAGGCAGGATTGACTGGTACAAGAAGTCATAGTTTGAAGATATTAGGAGGGAAGTATGAAGGAGACATCAGAGGTAGGTTCTTTATGCAGAGAGTTGTGCATGTTGTCAGCTGTGGTGGTGGAAGCAGAGTCATTAGGGACATTTAAGCGACTGCTGGACATGCACATGGATAGCAGTGAGTTGAGGGGTATGTAGATTAAGTTACTATGTTTGACATTAGGATTAAATCTTGGCACAACATCGTGGGCCAAAGGGCCTGTTCTATGCTGTACTTTTCTATGTTCTATAGTTCTTACAAAGAGGAAATGTGGATCCAAAATAACTTAGCTGCTTGACCACAGGTGGAGGCAAACTTCAGGAGACCCATGTCGAATAAACAACATTGTCCTCTCTGAAATTATCAATTTTATTGTTACAACCAGCTGACAGAGTCTGACGAGGCTCCCCAAGTTATCATGGTTTCACACAGAACAACCTAAATTGTTAAATTCCTGGGTGAGATTGGATGAACTGGCTCTCCTTCTTTATTCACCCAGCCCCATCAGTTAATCACAACAAGGTGAATTTTAAAAGCATGCTTTCTCTTTTGGATACCTTTCTCCAAGACACAAATGAATTTATGTTTTAAAAGGAGTTAATTTAACTGGTCATTCTTGAGTTAACAAAAAAAAAGTATTAGTTACTCAACAGAGGACATTCATAGACATAGACCAGAAATAAGAAGTGACTCCACAATAAAAAATATAAAAAAAAGGTCAGTCTCCGTGTTACCTGTGAGGATCAGATAGAAGAATATTGTTTCAGTGGCATTGATATTATGATTTTGAGATGCTTGGCTTTGGAGGTAGATTGAAATTCTTCTGCCTTAGTTTATTTTGATAAAGTTAGTTGGAAATACTCGATGTGAAACAATGTCTTTTCCCTTTCTTTACCAATGTTGCATTAGAATAAAATAGCTCTTTTCAAAACTGTTACTTCATAGCACACTAGTCCACATAATAGGATGTCAGGCTACTAACACTCAGCCAAGTTTGCTTTTAACTCCAGTCATTATGGATTCTTAAAAGGGGAACATGGAAATGTGTCTTTTGCTCAGACAGTTTTTTTTTTACCAACTATGTTCATAGTCTGAGATACCCATAGGGCAATACAGTTCAGTTTGTCATGCATTTCAACCTTTTAGGTTTCTTTGACACTTGCAGGTATGACTATTCTAGAAATTCTCTCGAGACCGAGGCTTGATTTATATCTGCAGTCATCCTGGTTGTACCAGTCTAATGGTCACCAAGTAACCATTATCAATTATTGTAAAATCACAACTGGTTGACTAATTCTTTGAGGAAAGAAAATTTGCCATCCTTACCTGTCTGGCTCCAAATCACAACAATGTTGTAGATGCTTAACTGCCTTCTGAGCAAATATGGAGCAGAATAAATGCTAGCCGAGCTAGCAAAGCTCACATCCCATGAATTGGCAATGACGGTGTTGGACTGGGGTGTACAAAGTTAACAATCACACAACACCAGGTTAGAGTCCAACAGGTTAAATTGGAAGCACACTAGCTTTTGGAGCGCCGCTCCTTCATCAGGTGATAGTGGAGGACACAATTCTAAGGCACAATTTATAGCAACTGAAATTACACATTGAAAAATACCTTGATTGTCTGTTGAGTCTTTCATCTGTTCGAATACCATGATAGTTTCACTTCTTCCATGTGTAAACTTTTTTTAAAAAGGTTTTGTGCTGTACATCTATCTGACTCTATATGCATTGAGCCATATTTTAACAGTTGTGTTTGAGCACTGGAGCAGTGAGTAAGAAAGATGGATCTTTAAGCAAGAACTGAATGATTCTTATTGTCTCTTTCATCTTGGAATACAGTGTAAAAAAGTGAGGAAAACAAGTTTTTAAGAACTCAAAAATATCAACAGGTTCCGTTTTTGCTGAGGATACAAGCAAATGATTAAACACCTATGGTCTTGGTTAAGAATCTAACACCTCATAAACTCTACGGACCTTTTTTAACTGTCTAATCTTTATTGTCCCTGTCTGTAATACTTTCCTTCTTAAACTTACTTCCACTGTTTGCATTGTGCCTAGTGTCACATTTTAATTTTTTTTTCTGAGTATTAGTAGGTAAAAGATTCCTTTCTCCTTCACTCAAGGGTGATACAGTTAGCACTGCTGCCTCACAGCACCAGGAACCTGGGTTCAATTCCACCCTTGGGCAACTGGTTGTGTGGAGTTTGTACATTCTCCCCATGTTGGTGTGCGTTTCTTTGTACAGGTTAGGTGGATTGGCCATGCTAAATTGTCCAGGGATGTGCAGGCTAGGTTGATGGGGAGAGTCTGGGTCAGATGCTCTTCAGGGGGTCAGTATGGGCTGAATGGCCTGCTTCCATTCTGTTGGGATGCTGTAAAAAAATTGTTATTTTGTTTTCAGGTGTATTTTAATGTAAGTGTAATTGTTGCATGCTAAAAAGAAAGAAAAACATTTGTATTGATTGATCATGAATGGAAATTAGAAAGAGAATTTGATTCTGCCTTCTCACTTGATTGTAACCTTCTTCATTTAAGGGGAACTGGTCTAAGACTGATCAATTTTATTTCAGATGGGTCAGATAAAATATAGATTGCCAAAAAAGCAAAGCCAAACTGCACCTAAATTTTAGTAAAGATGTCCTCTGTGAACTGATTTGGATTGTTTTAATGCAGTAAAAGACAATCCATTTTGAACACAGCATTTCTCCACCACAAGATATGGGTGAGTCATAGGGCAATAATGTAATGCATGGTTCTGTTAGTGCTACTGGGTTCCCAGGTTTCCAGATGCAGCTATCCTGATGCTGAGGGCTTTAGAAAATGGCAGGTTTATAGAGGAAATGGACAATGATCACCAAATCAGCCCTGGTAATATCCTGGAAGCAACTCCACCTTCAACCCTGAAATGAGCGAATCAGAAGACAGCAAAGGTGGAGTCATTACACAAAGCTACCCATCTTCCAAAAATACTTCAGATACAGGAATCACCCTATTTGTGCTCTTTCAAAAATACAGAAGATTTAGATATGTTTTTGGTTGGATTCATTTCCAGGCTTGTATCTGTGCCTACTGACATAATATCCTGTGAGTGTATTCAATTTTCTGTCTGGAGTTGAGGTCCTGTGTGGTAATCACTTTTGTATCCCATTCCTGACAAAATTTAAGAAGGGAGGCAACTGCATGTCATGGGAAAGAAATGGGAAGGAAAGGTCATTTAGTGTTAGCTTGTAAGAAAGAATGAGGGGAATCATTCCCAAGCCAGACTGGCAACTACTCTGATATCTTATCCATATTGGCTGTAGTGAAGTGTTGGATTTTGAACACAAGATAAATCTGACTGCATAAGCAGTCAAAACATTAACAATTTTTTATCAAAAGTTCACAGACAACCAGATTATTATGACATCATGGTTATAACTGCCAGATAAAAACCAGAGTGGGAGCTTCTTTAAAGTTGCTGTCTTAACACGGAGTAAGGTTTACAGTGATATTATCAATTTATTAGCCTGACTGTACCAGCCTGGCAGAAAGCCAAATGAGCTAAGGCATAAGGTGTGGCTTTTGAAAATGTTAAACATTGTAACATTAGACTTGACAATTTAAAAAATTGTTGCTTTTTAAAAGTCTACTTTTCCAAATCAGCTTCTAGTTTCTTTAATTGATTGGAAGAATAGGGTTAGGAATTAGATTAATTAATCTACAATGAGTTTTCCATAAAGCAGTCAAAGAAGTTCGGCTAAGTTCAAGGATTCTATGGGTCTCAAGGTGAACTTCAATCAAAGAGATTTTGATTTAGATCATTAATACAACAGATGGTAAGTTCATTTTCTAAATCCCATTGTTTGGAGAAATAATTGTTGTTTCACATTGTTTTTCTCACATTGTGTCATGCCCTTGGTATTCTTGTTCAGAATACTGGCCAGCAAGTTTGGTCACATGTATCTATAATTAAAGTTGAAATTAATCACCCTTGAACCCATTGTTTGGTGGAAACTAAGAAGCAGAATCTTGTAATATCAGGGGTTTTGCTAGTTGGCTGGAGAACCAATGAGAGACCTGTGCTGCCTCACTTTGGGATGGAGTGCCAAACCAAAAGCCAATCAGACAATGGCCAAGCCAGTGGTGAGCCTTTCCCTGGAATCAGGAACTGATGGTGGAAGCCCCATCCACTGAACACTGCTGGCCAATCAGAGGCAGGTAGATGGCTTGATGCTCAGCATCATCAATGGGGAAGCCATGGCTGCTGCAGGAGTAGGGGGAGGGGTTTCTGGAATCTGAGGATCGCTAAATAACCCAAGTCACTAATACGTTTGGCTGGGGATGTAGGATGAAGGTCACAAGGGGTAATGGGTCATAAAGGTTGCCAGCAAAGTCAGGGGTGTGGCTCTCCAGAAGACACCCACCTCTCCCACACAATTCCTGATGTCTAATCTCTCAATCAAAGACAATGAGTTTCCTATAACAACAAGTTATAGTCCAACAGGTTTAATTGGAAGCTATTTTATGGAGCGCCACTCCGAATAAGCCTGGGTCATTAAGTGTATTCAAAGCTGAGGCAGACAGCTTTTTAATCAGTAAGAAAATCAAGGATTATAGGGAAAAGACAGGAAAGTGGAGCTGAGGACTGTCAGATCACCCAAGATCTCATTTAATGGGAGAACAGACTTTTATTCCTATGCCTTATGCTCTTATTGGTGACAATGTGACTGCAAGGTTTTTTGCTGTTGTGCACACCATATGGCAAAAGGACAACCTATAGCTGGATTAATACCAGGCACAGCAAGATGAGGCACTTAAGTAACTATTAACTGGCAGTGATCCGAGAAGGTTGACCAACATCAACCTAATTTGGGAGGAGGCAGAAAGGTGCTGAGGTTCAGTCCTGGCATGATCCTGCCTAATTACATGTCCATCCCACCTCCAAACTCTCCCCTGGGAGACCAGCACTTTCTCCCAAAGATACAAGGTATGTCGTAGAGCTTTATCCTCTTGAGGTCTGATAATGTTTGACACCATATTGATCTTAATTAATATTTATACATCTGGGACAGTCTCTATTTTAATTCCTATTTTAGCTGTACATAAGAGCTGTTGAGCTCGTATATGGCCTGTTTAGATTAGAGTGGTGCTGGAAAAGCACAGCAGGTCAGGCATCAGAGGAGCAGGAAAATCAACGTTTCATCAGGAAATGATGTTCAGGAGTCTCTGCAAGGATGAAGCCTATAGGCATTACTCACCATCCAAAAGATGAGATTATGTTTAAAGAGAAATAATTCACATGGATACAAGAGAACTGCTTCTTGACATGGGTACATTTGATCTAATATTTAATAATAGGAAGAGAAGCTTGAGAAGCTGGAAAATTGTGCTGGTGAATGAACTGGAGAGTACCAGTGATTAGAAAACCATTAAACATGAGCCAGCTGTAACTGAAGTTGTTCACAGCTCATTAAATGCAAGAGTATGGGAAAGTTGGAACGTGATTAATGTTACAATATTTTAGAAAGGTCAGAAAAATGATCCTGGGAATTATGGCTATTAGTCTATCATCTGTGGTAAGAACAAAATGGGAATTCATTATACGAAAGTCAAGTCAAGCATACTAATGGGAGTACAGACTAAACTGACATAGGTTATGAAAATCAATGTAAACCTTCCTCATAAAATCATATAGTCATAAAGTCATACAGCATGGAAACAGACCCTTCGGTCCAACCAGTCTAAGCCAACAATAATTCCAAATGAAACTAGTCCCACCTGGGTGTTCCTCGCCCATATTCCTCCCAGCCCTTCCTATTCATGTACTTGCGTAAATGTCTTTTAAATGTTGAAACTGTGCCTGCATCCATCACTTTCACTGGAAATTCATTCCACACAAACTACCCTATGTGTAAAAGAAATGTCTCTCATGTCTTTTCTCGATCACTCCCCCCTCACCTTAAAAATATAGTCCCTAGTCTTCAAATTCCCATCCCTGGGAAAAGACATCCATCATTAACTCTATCTATACATAACCCTCATTACTTTATAAACTTCGATAAGGTCACTTCTTAGCATCCTATGCTGTAGTGAAAAAAGTCCCAGCCTATCCAACATTCCATACCTGGCAACATCCTGGTAACATCATCAAGAAGAATGCTTTGAAAATGAAACACAAATTGGGCTGAAGTGAAGGTGGATGCTGGGAATAAAAGAAATGCTATATATCTTGGGCCAAAATTCAGCTTGGAATGCCGCTGCAGTCAGAGCAATGAAACCAGAGACCCATTAGTGAAGTTCTCTGGACACTTCTGTTGCAGCCCATTGAGCATTGAGCACTGTGTGATGGAAAAGATGTTCAAGTAGATCAGACATGCACCAGAAGCTTCCCACTGGTTGACTGTGACACAAAGAAATTCTACCTGTAGATTAGTGGTATAATTCACACACATGCCCCAATTCATTTTAATGCAGTTCCTTGTTATCCACCAAAGAACTTGCACGTAACTGAAAAAAAATCACGAGAACTCTTTAAAGGACCACATACCCCACTTAGAGGGACGGATTTCTTTATTTATTCATGGCTTTGAGTAAGGCTGACTGGGGCAAAGAAGATCTGTAGCACCCTGCATCAGAAAACTGGCTGTAAACAATTTTAATCCCTTGTTCTAGAATCATAGTCATAGAGATGTATAGCACGGAAACAGACCCTTCAATCTAACTTATCCATGCCAATCAGATATCACAACCTAATCTGGTCCCATCTGCCAGCACCCAGCCCATATCCCTGCAAACCTTTCCTATTCATATATCTATCCAGATGCCTTTCAAATGTTGCAATTGTTCTAGCCTCCACCACTTCCTCTGGCAGCTCATTCCATTCACGTACCACCATCTGCGTGAAAAAGTTTCCCCTTCGGTCTCTTTTATATCTTTCCCCTCTCACCCTAAACCTATGCCCTCTAGTTCTGGACTCCCCACCCAAGGGAAAAAGACTATGTCTATGCCCCTCTATAGGGTCACCACTCAGTCTCCGACGCTCCAGGGAAAACAGCCCCAGTGTATTCAACCTCTCCCTATAGCTCAAATCCTCCAACCCTGGCAACATTCATGTAAATCTTTTCTGATCCTTTCAAGTTTCACAACATTCTTCTGATAGAAAGGAGACCAGAAATACACACAACATTCCAACAGTGGCCTAACTAATGTCCTGTACAGCTGCGACTACTCCTGCACTCAATATATTGACCAATGAAGGAAAGCATACCAAACACTGTCTTCACTATCTTATCTATCTGTGACTGCACTTTCAAGGAGCAATGAACCTGCACTCCAAGGTCTCTTTGTTCAGCGACACTCCCCAGGACCTTACCATTAAGTGTACAAGTCCTGCAAAGATTTACTTTCCCAAAATGCAGCTCTTCGCATTTATTGAAATTAAACTCCATCTGCCACTTCTCAGCCCATTGGTCCTTCTGATCACGATCCCATTGTAATCTGAGGTAACCTTCTTCACTGTCCACTACACCTCCAGTTGTGGTGTCATCTGCAAACCTACTAACGATACCTTTTATGCTCAAATCCAAATCATTTACATAAATGACAAAAAGTAATGGACCCAGCACCGATCCTTGTGGCACTCCGCTGCTTACAGGCCTCCAGTTTGAAAAACAACTCTCCACCACCACCCTCTGTCTTCTACTTTGAGCCAGTTCTGTATCCACATGGCTAGTTCTGTCTGTATTCCATGAGATCTAACCTTGCTAACCATGGGGAATCTTGTTGAATGCCAAATCACGTCACCGCTCTTCTCGCATCAATCCTCTTTGTTACTTCTTTCAAGAACTCAATCAAGTTTGTGAGACATGATTTTGCACAAAAAAAGCCATGTTGACGATCCCTAATCATTGCCTTTCCAAATACGTGTAAATCCTATCCTTCAGGATTCCCTCCGAAAACTTGCCCACCACCGATGTCAGGCTCACTGGTCTATAGTTCCCTGGCTTGTCCTTACCACCTTTCTTAAACAGTGGCACCATGTTAGCCAACTTCCAGTCTTCCGGCACCTCACCAGTGACTATCGATGATACAAATATCTCAGCAAGAGGCCCAGCAATCACTTCCTTAGCTTCCTACAGTGTTCTTGGGTACACCTGATCAGGTCCTGGGGATTTATTCACTTTTATACATTTTAAGACATCCAGCACTTCCTAGAGCTTTGGAGGCTGGGTGTTGACCTTATAGAGGTTCACAAAATCATAAGGGGTATGGATAGGGTGAATAGCCAATGTCTTTATCCCAGGGCAAAGAAGTCCAAAACTAGAGGGCATAGGTTCAAGGTGAGAGTGGAAAGATTAAAACGGGACCTGAGGGTCAACATTTTCATACAGAGGCTGCTGCATGCATGGAACGAGCTGCCACAGGAAGTGGTGGAAACTGGCACAACTACAACATTTAAAAGACATCTGGATGGCTATATGAATAGGAAGGGTTTAGAGGCATCTTGGCCAAATACTGACAAATGGGACTAGATTGGCTTCGGATATCTAGTCGGCATGGACGAGTAGGACTGAAGGGTCTATTTCCATGTTGTATAATTCTATGAATATATGACTTGACAGTATGTGTTTAATGGTTGCCATAGACAACACAAATGTACTTACAGAAGATTTGCAAGTCACATGACTAAACGAGACATCTAGTATACTAAGTACAATTGCATTTTCTCAAAATTCAGTTTCTTCATAAAAAATCATCTAAAACACATGCACTGTCATTCACAGTTACACATTTCATACATTATCCAATATACACGGTCACAAAGACAATTATCATTCATTAACAGTGTGTTTTACTTTTATCAGTCTCTGCACATGCATTGCATGAATAGTATTTAAATCATACAGAATGTTTCGTGGTGCATGTGCATGTATTTATTGGCAATCTCTTGTTTATTTATTCATAACCAGACTGATGTTCCTTTTTCAGACAGTGTTCCTCCTGTTGCAAGTCCTGTTACTGTGGTAACTGTTGCTGCTGATCTATTTATATTGCTGGGTAAAAGTCGACTTCTGGGCCTAATGGTAAATTGATGTTCTGGGGACCCAGGTTTGAACCCTACCAAGGCAGATTGTCGAATTTGAATTCAACAGAAATTTGGAATTAAGAATCTGCAGTTGACCGTGATACCATTGTTGATTGTTGAAAAAAAAATCGAATGTCCTTCAGAGAAGGAAATCTTCCACCTCACCTGGTCTAGTCCATATGTGACTTCAGACCCACAACAATGTGGTTGACTCTTAATTACCTTCTGAAATGACCTAGCAAGCCATTCAGTTGCATTAATTGCTAAGATGTGTCAACAAAGAAATAAAACCGGATGGACTACCTGGCATCGACCTTGGTACCAGAAAAGAAAACAGCAATGACAGCCCTGTTGACCCTGTAAAGTCCTCCTTTCTAATGTCTGGGAGGCTCATGTCAAAATTGAGAGGGCTATCTCACAGACCAATCAAGCAACTGCATGACATAGTCATACTCACGGAATCATACCTGAAAGACAATGTCCCAGCCACCATCAGAATTTATCACCATCTAGAAGATGAGATTACGTTTGAATAAAAATAAGAAAAATATCCCTGAATATGTCCTGCCCCACTGGCAGGACAGACCCAGCAGAGTGGACAGCACAGTGCTGTATAGTCGAGAGGTCATTGCCATGGAGGTCCTCACCATTGACTCCGAACCCTATGAAGCCTTGTGTTTTCAGGCTAAGCATGAGCAAAGTACTCTCCTGCTAATTATTATATACAGTCCTCCTTCTGCTGATGAACCATATCAAACAACACTTAGAGGAAGCACTGAGGATGACAAGGGTACAAAATGTACTCTGGGTGAGGGATTTCAATGTCTACCACTAAGAGTGGATCAGCAATAAAATTACTGATTGAGCTGGTCAGGTCCTAAAGGCCATAGCTACTAGACTAGGTCTGTGGCAAGTGCTGAGGGAATCAAGAGAGGGAAAAATATACTTGACCTCAATCTTACCCATCTGCCGACTGGCAGGTGCACCTGTCAATGACAATACAGAGGAACCTCGATTATCTGAACGACACGGGTGGGGAGTATTTCGATCGGATAATCGAATGCTCGGCTAATTGAATGCGGGATAATCGAGGTTCCTCTGTATTGGACCACCGCACAGTCTTTGTGGAAACAAAATCCTTCACATTAAGAATAACCTCTGTTGTGTTGTGTGGCTAAATAAGACATGCTTTGAATAAATCCAGCAACCCAAGACTGGGTATCCATGAGGTCCTTGGACCAGACCCACAGCAGAATTGTACTCCAGCACAATCTGCAACTTCGTGGTCCACTACATCCTCCACTAAACCATTACTATCTAACCAGGGGATCAATGTTGGTTCTATGGAGAGTGCTGGAGGGCATGCCAGGGGCAGCACCAGGCATGTCTAAAAATTAGGAGTCAATTTGATGAAGCTACCAAACAGAAATACTTGCATTCAAAACAACATAGCAGCAAGTGACAGACAGAGCCAAATAATTCCACAACCAGCAAATCAGATCTAAGCTCTGCAGTCCTGCCACATCCAGTCATGAATGGTAGTGGACAATTAAAAACTCAATGGAGGACAAGGCACCATTAATATCCCCATATTCAATGATGGAAGAGCCCAACACATCAATGTAAAAGTTAAGGTTGAAGTATTTGCAGCAATCATTAGTCAGAAACACAAAGTGGATGGTCCATCTTGACCTCCTTCAGTAGTCCCCAGCATTAAAGAGACCAGTTTTCGGCCAATTCGATTGATTCTACATGATATCAAGAAATAGGTGGATCACTGGATCCTGCAAAAACTACAGGACTTAACAACATTCTGGCAATAATAATGAAGACTTGCACTCCAGAACTTGCCATTCACCTAGCTAATCTGTTCCAGTACAGATACAACACTGGCATCTAACCAACAATTTGGAAAATTGCTCAGGAATGTTCTAACAAAAAGCAGGACAAATCCAACCTGACCAATTACCGCCCATCAGTTTACTCTCGATCATCAGCAAAGTGATGGAAGTTGTCATCTATAGTGCTGTCAAGAAGCACCTCCTGAACCTGCTCAGTGGTGCCCAGATTGAGTTTCATCAGGGCCACTCAGCTCCTGACTTCATTGCAGCCTTGGTTCAGATATGGACAAAAGAGCTGATTCAAGAGTTGAGGAGAGTGATAGTCCTTGACATCAAGGCTGCATTCAACTGAGTGTGGAATCAAGAAGCCCGAGCAAAACTGGAATGAATGGGTATCAGGAGACAAATTTTCCACTGGTTGGAGTCAAACCTGGTACATAGGAAAACTGTTGTGGTTATTGGAGTTCAGCTCCAGGACATTTCTGCAGGAGTTCCTCAGGGTGGTGTCCTACATCAAATGAACTTCAGCTGCTTCATTGATGACCTTCCTTCCATCATAAAGTCAAAAGTGGGGATGTTCAACAATGATTGCACAATGTTCAGCACAATTTGCAAGTCCTCAGATACTGACACAGTTCCAAAGAGCAACGCAGTGCCTCACAGTGTGAGGGATCTGCATATGGTTCCAGCCTTGGGCGACTGACAGTGTAGAGTTTATACATTCTCTCCATGCCTGCGTAGGTTTCCTCCGGTTGCTCTAATTTCCTCCCACTGTCTACATATGTGCAGGTCAGGTAGATTGGCCATGCTAAGTTGCCCCATCGTGTCCAGTTATGACATTGTAGATGTCTGCAATGACATTTATATTCACCACATGTGCTATCGGTAATAGCTGCTCACCACAATTCCCAAGTTGCCACATGAGTTGACCTTTGTTGAGAATGTCAAACATTTACACTCTGACAAAACTGCAGTGTCATTACAAGTGTTGAGCATTAAAGAGCCAGTCAAAGTGAAATTTGTCTTTTTCCTGTTTCGCTTTGACTTTGCCACTCATGCCTTTAGTAATTCTGGTATCAGTAGCTTTTTCTCATTGGAAGAATAGTTTCAGTATGCTGCAAAATTAATCTTTGGATTGGACTACTTTCCATGCCTTCAGTAGGTGTATTTCTCCATTGAAAGATTGCTGTATAGATGTTTGTGCTAGATTTGTTTAGTATTCTTTATGGTCCCTTTGGTGATTTGCACTGCCACATCAATCTTTGAGTTTGACTGGGGGGAACCGTGAAGATGATGTACGGTGTTGTATTTCATAATTCTTGACAAAATGTCTGAAATCTTCACTCATGAACTGAGGTCCATTGACAACTTACCTCAATGTCTGGAATGTCACCATGATTGAAGTTGTTTTCAGAATCCCACTGATTGTTTTTGACTTCATCTGGTCTAACTCCCTGACAGTATTCAGAATAATAGTCATTTTTGACAAGATTATTAATTCCTTTGAAATGAAGAGGTCTACTCCGGATTTCATTATTCTTTCCTCTCAGCAGTCAAGCATCAAAAGTGTCTCTTTAGCTTGGTGAGCACATTATTTGTTACAAATATTGCACTGGTTGATATGGTTCTTGATTACACGATTCATTTTTGGTCAGGAGAGCACTTGCCTTCCTCAGATTACACTCAATTCCCTAATGGTTCACATGGATTTGCTTCCACGGCTCTTTTCTCATTTCCTTCGGGATACTGACTCTATTTCCTCTGTACAAAATACATATTGGGCTATCATTTCATTTCTGTAAGCCCAATACTACATTATTACAATAGGGATGTCTTAGATGCTTTCATTTCATCAACCTTCAAAGCACTTGGAGAGTTACATCCGTTTGTGTAATTGGCTTGATTTGACCAAGATACTTGTTTTTTGGATTCAATGTCCCTGCTGGGCTTTTGACTTCCACAGCATGTTGAGCTGTTGCTTTTCATTGAATCTGGCAGGACTTCACACTCTATCTTAGCACTTCCCACTTGCTTCATCGTGAGAGTTTCTTTCAACAATATGTTCACAGTATACATCTGTTTCCTTTGCTTGAATGTCATGTCGCTGCAAATAAAGTAATAATCTTTGCAGACCCTTTGGAATAGATGGAAGTAGTTGGAGGAAGATGTTTAGAAGTATCTTGTGGCTGAACTTTGGCATCAATTTGACTCTCCTAAACAGGTACGGATTAAAATATACACAAGATAATAAGTAGGCGTTCTTCCTCAATTTGGGCATAGTATTATTCAGTTTACATTGAATGCAAATGGAACTGATTGTCCTTGTTGCTGAAAGGTTGTTCCAGGCCATGTTTCACTGTAAGCACACTGCAATGTGACCTTAGCAGTAGCTGAACTGGAACATAGTTATCATTTGTTGGTTGATTCTAATGAAAGTTACTTCTTGTTTTGTGCCCCGATTCCATGGCATACCTGAGTGAGTTTACACAAAGATTCATACTCTGGTAACAAATTAGATGAGAAATTGCTGAACATTTCATGTGTCCAAAAATTATTATGCTGCTTTCATGTCTGTTTAGCTGTTATGTCTTTGCTACAACTCTGACTTCGTCATGATCTCAGTGAATTCCTTCTGCTGTCAGTGCTTTACCTATATACTTGACTTCAGGCAAATTGATTTGTATTTTTTTTTATTTTTTAGTTTCAGATTTAGATAGGAAGCTCTCTCCAGTATGGCAGACTAGATTGTGATTATGATCCAGGTGTTTTTTTTCCATTTTGTCCCCACATTCATAAATTGCAGATCATCCAGACAAATGTCAAATCCAGGAATACAGCTTGTTTTATCTGCATTAATATTCTCTTAAGCAGTGGAAATGCAAAATGACATACCCAACTATTGTAATGATGTTCAAAGTGTAGTGAGAAAACTGTTGCTTTCATCTAGCTTTACTTGTCAATAATCAAATTTCTCATTTACAATAATAAATACATTGTCTTGATAAGTTAAGTTATGGCATTCAAAGTTTATCTTCAAAGCCTGCAAACTCGCTGCTGTCTGACTTTTCTGCCCTTCAGTGAGATTTAGTTTGTATATGTTTGTAACAAACTTTCCTCGAACTGCTAGCGGGGTTCCTGCTCTAACTTGCTCAGTCTTCTTATATAACTCTGTTGCTGTTTCATAGATTTTTTTAGCTGAGAATGGAAAATATTCTAATGTTCTCTCATAGCTTCTTTCATTTCCATAGCAGCAGGGAATGGAAAATTCATAGTCATTTTGACTGTCACAGTAATTCAATGTTATTGACTGTTGTGTTTCACTTGCCATTTTTCATTAGCTAGCTTGTTTAAAGCTTTGAAGACCAATACATTTTCAGGTGGGCAGCTCTTTCTGTTGTTTTCACATAGCTGTCTCTCTTACAACTCTGAAAATCCTTATATTTTCAGCTGCACTCCTCCTGACAACATGTTCCAAATAATGTGTGTTTAATGGCTGCCACAGCATACATACAAAAGCTTTTGTGCCAAACAGGTAGGTCACATGACTATTGCAAGTTGCCATTACACAATGTACAATTAAAGCTCTCCAAACACCTCTATATTGAAGAAGGCACTCGAAGGAACATGTTTTACGTCAACTTGAAGCTATATTGAAAGCTCCCGGGACAAAGGAGGAAGTTGTAAATTGAATTGAAGATTGGTTGTACACTACAAAACAATGAGTAGTGATAAATGGTAGCAGTTCTGTGGTCACCAGAGTACACTGCCAGCCAGTTCTGGGTCCTTGATATATTTATAAATGTTTTTAATAAAGCTACTAAAAGTAGTAAACATTTGTAGACAATACTGATTTGTGTATGGAGAGAAACAGTCGACTGAATCAAACTCTACAAGTGGATGTATAAATCACAAGTATTTACATTCCAAAATATGTCTTGGTACTAAAATAATTCTATGATTCTATGTTATGCAAGATTAGTTATAACATCTGGCAAAACATTTATTGGTCAACATTAGTTTGTGATATGAATTTGTAAATAGTCAATGGAAATGCAAACCTGATTATCCTAAATGGGCTAGTGTTTCTTATCATACAATGTATATTTCAGTGTGTATTAAGATCTTGGAAGTAAGATGAAATTTGACCCTGCAGGTGGAGTCTTGTAATATGGAGGGCCTG
This sequence comes from Chiloscyllium plagiosum, assembly GCF_037043375.1. Classification (NCBI taxonomy): domain Eukaryota; kingdom Metazoa; phylum Chordata; class Chondrichthyes; order Orectolobiformes; family Hemiscylliidae; genus Chiloscyllium; species Chiloscyllium plagiosum. The sequence goes on along the minus strand of NW_028270167.1, from coordinate 18,120,715 downwards.
GTGTGCTGCAGTTACCACATGGTTCTGGCTAACCATGAAACTCTCCCACTCTTACAGCCTACCATAGACATACCAGAGGGATTTACAGATTGATACCCTATTTTGCTGCAGTATAATACACTATGAATTGCCATCAGGCCCTGAGATAGTACTTAAGCCCAGAACTGCTGGCCCAGAAGTAAGAGTGCTACCTCAGACCTCCTCATTGTCAAATAGGAATTTCTCGGCATGAGTGCCTCATTACATGTAATTTGGAGATGGAGTGATACCAATATTTGTAAAGATAAAAAAAAACATTAATTGTGTTTCTTGTCCGGTTATGGTGTCTGTGCTTGTATAGCAAGGTGACAGGATTTACATTCAAATGATTGACAGAAAGAAAGCTAAATCTATTCTCATTTGAACAGAGAAGACCAAGTGGACTGTAATTGTAAATGCTTAAAATGATTACAGGAAATGATGGAACAGGTCTGCAGAAAAGTTGATCACAATGAAAGAAGAGACATAGAAATACTCAGATAGTATTGAAGACAAAAGCTAAATTAACTTAAAAAATAACAAACTTTTATTGACTTTTGCAATAGAGTGATAAAGAATACAAAGAAAGAAAGAAAGATCTTTTATCCATTTGGCATCTTTCATGGCTTAATATGTCCCAAAGAATTTTACAATCAATAAACTGTCATTTTCATAATAATGAATCATGACCCTGGATCACTTATATATATATCAAACTTTTAATTACAATATATGTTGTTTTCATAAGAGGACAAACAGCCAAACTATGACAATGCATGTAAACTCAGTGACTATCTGATAAACCCTATAAAAACACATTGAATGTCGCACTTGTAGAGTGTCAGGAAAATTTCAAATAGAGAGACTTAAAAGGAAGAGATTACAAGGAACTCACTACTTCTTTCTGTGGATCATGTTCCAATTGAAGATATGTTTGTGGCTTTCATTCCACGAATTTTGTTTTACAAACAAAAATGGGTTAAAACCCAAATACAAATCCTGGTCTACAATTGTTACTGGGCTGATATGCACAAATGGAATAATGTGCTGTGAAAAGCATAGGTTATTGACAACAATTAGACACTCCTGCATTGCATAGGCAAAGAAAAATCACATTCTTGTTCTGTGTTCTAGAAGCCAGTCGACCACTGAAAAGGAAGCAGAAGAAAAGAATTTCAGCTAATCTGAACAGCTGAAAATCTTGAAATCAACTGCTCAACTATGAATGTCAATGATGAAGGCCTCTTGCCCAAAACGTTGATTGTCTTGCTCCTCAGATGCTGCCTGACCCGTTGTGCTTTTCCAGCACCCCACCCTTGACAATGATACTAGTATGACTAGTATCTTTATTGCAATATTCACAACATTCTACTGTTTACCCTTCACAAACAACCATAGACTGATCAGTATTTCTTTTAACATTTCCAAACACATATGACATTATTATATCTTCTCACATTTAGTAACGGACAAACTCACTCTCTCTTTAGTTCAGGGATGCCTGGTTAAAGTGACTTCTCTAAAAATCCATTTAGTATAGGCTAATGGTATTCAACGAGGGAAGATATCCTTTTTAAATTAATCTTGTTGCAACCAATCGAAGGAGCTGTTTAATAATTAAAGGGAGCTGTTTAATAATTAAATAGTTCATCCTTCCCTACTCAGAACATAACAGTTTTGAATGGCCCATAATATAGAAACATAATGAATTGGGGAACCTCACCAAGGATTGTTCATAACATGACATTCAGGTAATTTTTGCCTGACACAGTCCTATAAACAGCAAAGAAATAATTATGAGATAGTTTGTTTTTTCTTAAGCAAATTTGTGTTCAGGATAATTATTATCCAGGACAGTAAGAAAATCTTCCAAATAGTTCTCCAAGATTTTTTAATTTGTATCCAACTGACTCACCTAAAGTTTAAGGCTTCATCTGGCCAATTCATCATATTAGCCTAAGTTGGCCCAATGCTTTTGAATAATTAAACTTAAAGATCACTGACTATTTCTACTGGCCTTGACTTCTAGTTGAAGAAATGAGAAGACAGGGCAAGGGAACAAAGGAAGTTAAATTACATCAGCTTAATGGAATTATAAGAAGAAAACCGTATCCAATGACTACATTTTTTCAGCCTCTGTCCAGAAAATGTCACTGCAATGTGCAGATACATTGGTTTATATATTATTTTAACTGTATCAAGGAGCTTGCTTGAATCTTTCTTGTACCAAAATATTTTTTCAAAGCAAATCCATTATGCACATTTATAAATAAGTGAGAAACAAAATTGGCTTTTAGTATTAATACTGAGTTAAAACGAGTTTTGTTTTATATAAAAACTGTTTTATGTTAACTGTTGCTCAAACCATTAAGAGCTTGCTGAATTTGGTTTGGGTTTTGTGTTGGCACCATTAGCTCACCCATTGAGATTTGACCAGATTCTTGGATACCTTAATATAGTGACGGCTACACATTTTGTGCTGTCAAATATTGTGCTTTTCAATTTCTCTTTAACTTAGGAGACTGAAGTCATGGATGGCTTTACAAGGTTTATTGACAAGAAAGGTACTTCTTCAGTTAAATTGAAATTTTAAAATTTTCAAAGAAAAGCAATTTACAAATGTCATAATTGATACGAACTGCTTTCTACCTGTGAAAGTATTTCACCAGAGAACATTCACTGGGTCAGTATTCGAATCAAAACTGGAAGGTTCAGTTGTGGAGTCAATCTCTTCAACCTGTTTTATATTTACTGTTCTTCAAAAAATCATTCTCTTCCTCTGTCTAACTGTCATTTCCTGCGAAATGTTGTATGCTTCAAATTACTGTCATCTCTTAGAAAAAGAATCACTATTATGGTCCAAGGGACAATAACATTTTTACCATCTGATTCTCACTAATGATTCTTTCTTCACCAGTAACCTACGCAGCATGGAATACAGAAGGATTATTTTGTATTGGCTTGATTACCATGGTGACTCAATCCCACCTGATTCTCAATGCAGAGCATTGCTGGATTTTTAACACACAACTGTGGATACAAAATAATTGACCTAATGTTGTTCTGCTGTCCAGACTTCCATTTTCACCCTACATAAATGTAGCTCACTAAACTCAAATGCCTGGATTTCAACCCATGCCAACAATAACTTGCATTTACATGGCATCTTTAATATGTCACAAGAATGCTGTCAAGCTAAATTTGATATTGTGCATCAATGAGATACTAAGCCAGGTGGCACATAATTTGGTGACCAGGAAAGATTTTAAAGACCACAGGAAAGGAGAAAAAGAGGTGGAGAGATTTAAGCAGGAAATTCCAGTGCTTTGGCTATGACATTGGTAGCTATGGCTGCTCATAGTGAAATGATTAAAATGGAAAATTACACTAAAATCTAGCACTTCTGTGCTCAATGTTATATCTTGGTCCAGCGACTCCTCAATTTTAAAATTCTCATCCTTGTTTCAAATCCCTCTTTGGCCTGGCATCTTCCTCTCACTGTTATTTCCTTCAGCGAATCTTTCAGTTATCCTATTGCTCTCATTGTGCATTTCTAATTTTACATTGCTGTACCACTGACTCTCAATTGGTCCAGTGACCAGAACATCTGAAATTCTCTTGCTAGCTTCCTTTGTCATTCTACGTTTCTCTGCATTGCCTGGAATGAGCAGATTGCCTTATGAGGAAAGCCTAGCTTGGCTAGACCTGTATCCTCTGAAGGTTAGAGGATTCAGAAGTGACTTGCTTGAAACATATAAGATCCTGAAGGGACTTGACTAGGTGAATGTGGAAAGGATACTCCTTCTTGTGGAGGAATCTAGAACTGGGCATGGGGTCCAGGTTTGAAAATAAGGAATTGCCTATTAAAATGAGAGATGAGGAAAAAAACAAATTTCCTTAGATGGCAGTGAGTCTTTGGAATTCCCTGCCTCAAAAAACAATATAGAAATTTCAGATATTTTTAAGGCAGAGCTAAATATTGATTACCAAGGGGAATTGGGAGTCTGCAAAAATGTACAGTTTAGGTTAAAATCAGAGAAGCCAGGATCTTATTGAACAGTTGAGCAACCTTGAAGGGCCAAATAACCTACTCTTGTTCCTTAGTCATACAACTGTATTATCAGACAAGTCACATTTTAGACTAAAGTCTCACTCAAGAGATCATTTTTAATTAGTTGTAATGGCGTGGCCATATACAAGTATGTAATGCTGCAGATTTTGTTTAACCATGAAACAGAAGTTTATTACATAAAATATTAAGATAAAATAGAATAAACTAAACTACTTACAGAAAATGCAAGTGTAAAGATGTAGAAGCACACAGTAAACTATAGTCCCATTAAATCCAACAGCACCCCTTTACAATACCCAAACATCACTCATTCCATACATGTACCACTCTCTGTGTGAAACAATTGCCAAGTAGGTCTCTTTTATATCTTTCCCCTCTCCCCCTAAACCTATGCCTTCTAGTTCTGGACTCCCCCACCCCAGGGAAAAGATTTTGCCTATTTACCCTATACAGGCCCCTCATAATTTTGTAAACCTCTATAAGATTATCCCTCAGCTTCCGACACTCCAGGGAAAACAGCCCCAGCCTAATCAATCTCTCCCTATAGCTGAAATCCTCCAACCCTGGCAACATCCTTGTAAATCTTTTCTGAACCCTTTCAAGTTTCACAACATCCTTCTGATAGGAAGGAGACCGGAATTGCATGCAATATTCCAACAGTGGCCTAACTAATATCCTGTATAGCTGCAACATATCCTCCCAGCTCCTGTACTCAATACTCTGACCAATAAAGGAAAGCATACCAAATGCTTTCTTCACTATCCTATCTACCTGTGACTCCACTTTCAAGGAGCTATGAACCTGCATTCCAAGGTCTCTTTGCTCAGCAACAATCCCTAGAACCTTACCATTTAGTGTATAAGTCCTGCTAAGATTTGCTTTCCCAAAATGCAGCACCTCGCATTTATCTGAGTTAATCTCCATCTGCCACTTCTCAGCCCATTGGCCCATCTGGTTCAGATCCTGTTGTAATCTGAGGTAATCCTCTTCGCTGTCCACTACACCTCCAATTTTGGTGTCATCTGCAAACTTACTAACTGCACCTCTTATGCTCACATCCAAATCATTTATGTAAATGACAAAAAGGAAAGGACCCAGCACTGATCCTTGTGGCACTCCACTGGTCTCAGGCCTCCAGTCTGAAAAACAACCCTCCTTCACCACCCTCTGTCTTCTACCTTTGAGCACATCAGAATGAATTTTCTTTTCCATTATTGACTCTCCCTACTTTCTCCAGGCCACCTTGGCTTTGGCAGTTTCCACTTTGGAGGACAGGTTTGGGAGGCACAGTTGAGACAAAAAGATTTGGTATAAAATAATAATTTCCTTCGCAAGGTTTGTAGCTCAGGTCAAGGTTTAGGGTGTAGGTTTGCTCACTGAGCTATAGGTTTAATATCCAGATGTTTCATTACCTGGCTAGGTAACATCATCAGTGGCGACCTCCAAGTGAAGCGAAGCTGTTGTCTCCTGCTTTCTATTTATATGTTTGTCTTGGATGGGGTACCTAGGGTTTTTGGTGATGTCATTTCCTTTGATTTAAGTTACTGTAAAGTGATCCTATTGGTTAATACATAAGACATTGCCTTGCAGTATGTTTAAAGATCTTTCAAACTGTGCTATATTTAGATAGATTGGTTTGCTTGTTTTTTTTTTTCACTTAGCCACACACTTTTGATCTTCTCACGTCCTTATGTGATTTGGTGTCAAATTTTATTTGTGACATATCTTAGGATATTTTATAAAATTGTTACATAGCACCAATTGCAGTTGCTTTGCATGACCTATTTATTTCAAATGACTTAATGTCTCTTTCAACGTAAGAGATATAAATCAAAGTTGCTAAATATTTTAAGTGGAGCATTCCTTTGGGGCTTTTATATTTTAGTAATTATACAATAATAATTATTTTTTACTCATAAGAACTTTCTTCTGCTGTACTATAAAGTTATAAGTCAAAGTTTCCTGAGAACAAACCTTGGACAACTCTGACTTATAAAATTGACCATAACAAATAGATGTCATACTGCACCAAAGCTGCATTCAATCAGTTTCGTTTGCAATACATTTAAACATCAGGTAAGTCAGAGAGAGTCAGACATAATCTCTGATCTTAAGCCTGACCTATGATGCCATCATTTCTGGCATTTCAGCCCACTCCATTGTGATTTCTGCTTAATGATTCCTCAGTTCCTTCCAGACTGGTGCACGTAATGCTTTAATTAGAAAATTCCCAGTTAAAGTTGTTTCCTTCTATCCTTTACTGTTTGCCTCACTTTCCTGCTTCATGATTCTATGATCAAAAATCTACAGTAAATTTGTAATTCTGATGATCTGCACAGAAGGAGATTCTTAAACATGCTGCTTCTTAAAGAACGTTTTCAGTAGTGAACATCATGAACTATTTTTCACAGTCTGTACTTGATTTCAGCTTAATGCATTCCTTGTCATTACTAATGTCCATAAACAGTTTCCAGGATGGGTCCCCAATTAGCTATCAGGAGTCTATTTTGGCCATCTTGTAGTCAAGTGGTACTGAAACCAATCACCAAAATCCACACTTTAAACGCAATGTCAAGCTGTTTTAAAATGTATTTTTCCAAGTTATTTTTTGTCGAACACTATCATCTACTAAACTATAGCTGTATAAAGGATACAACAAGCATTTCAGTAATAACTGTAAATCCATTGTCAAATGTTGGGAAATCCCATCTAGTTCATTCATGTCCTTTAGGGAAGGAATCTGCCATCATTACCTGGTCTGTCCAATATGAGGCTCCAGACCCACAGCAATGTGGTTGACTCTTAAGTGCCCTATGGGCAATAAAGGATGGGCAATAAATGCTGGCATGGTCAGCGAGGCCCTCATCTTCTGAATGAATAAGAAAAATATACTTCGATTTTCATTAGACATGTAACAAGTTGCCACATCAAAGGTCATTGCTGAAAATAAAGCTCATGGTGTAGGGTAAGCATTTTAAAATGGATTGAAAATTGGCTAGTCAGCAGAAAGTAGGGAGTATGCGTAAAGGGCCATTGTCTGAATTGGCAGGATTTGATGAGTGAAGTTCTTCAGGGATATGTGCTGGAGCCTCAATCTTTTACACTTACATCAATGACTTAGGTGAGAGGAGAGAAAACTCGGAGTTCAATTTGCAGATGACACCAAGATAGGTAGAAACTTAAAGGAACGGCAAACAGATAAGAGACACATAGTTTGAGTGAATGGGCAAAACCCTGACAAATATTATGGGAAAATGGTCACATTGGCAGGAAGATTGCAGAATATTACTTAAAGAGAGAACAAGCATGACACTCTCAGATTCAAATGGATTTGGGTGTTCTAGTGCCCCATCTAGAGTCACCAAACATTACTATGCAAATACAGCACACAATCAAGAAGGCAAATGGGATCTTATCCTTTATTACCAGAGAAATTGAAGGGTATTATGCGTCTGATATATAGGATGGTGGTGAGACAACATCTTAAATACTCTGTGTAGTTTTGGTCTCCTTTTTTAGAGGAATGATATAAATATATTAGAAGTGGTTCAAAGCAGATTTACTAGAATAATGCTTGGAATGTGTGGATTATCTTAAGAGGAGAGGTTGGACAGGCTGAATTTGTTTCCACTGAAGTTTAGGAGAGTGAGGGGTGGCCTGATGAAAGTGTATAAGATCCTGAATGGTCTTGACAAGGTGGATGTGGAAAGAATGCTTGCTTTTAAGTGGGAATCCTGAACTAGGTGGCATTTTGAAAACTAGAGTTTACCCTTTCAGGACAGAGACAAGGAGATTTTTCCCTCCATGGAATTGTATTACTTTGGCACTTTCTGCCTCGGTAAATAATGGAGGCAGATCATTGCGTATTTTTAAGGCAGAGGTTAATAGATTCTCATTAGAGGAATTAAAGATTATAGATCAGAATTTGGAATTCAAACCAGAAGCAGACTAGCCGTGATCTTATTGAATAGCAAAGCAGGCTCAAGGGGATGACTGGTCCAATTACGCCTCTATTAGTATAGCACGGTGGCTCAGTGATTAGCACTGCTGCCAGGAATCCAGGTTTGAATTCAACTTCAGGTGATTGTAAGGAGTTTGTACATTCTTCCTCTGCGTGGGTTTCCTCCAGGTGCTCTGGTTTCCTCCAATAATCCACAGGCATGCAGGTTAGGAGGATTAGCAACACTAAATTACCTAGTGCGCGGGCTAGGTGGGTTAACTATGGTTAAGGTGTTATCAGGTTATGGGGAGAAGGTGGATGCTTTTCGGAGGGTCACTGCAGACTCAATGACCTGAGCAGCCTTGACCTGCACCCTAGATATTCTATGAATCATTCCTGGTATGTTTGAGGTTGAGTGACATGAGCAATGTTGTCCTGTTTCAGAGCACTTTATTTTAGAGGAATGCAAAAATAACTCTTTTTAAACTCACTGTAGACATATATAACTAAACATATTTGTTCCCCAAAACACAGTTGAATTTCTTTAGATAGCAATCTCCATTTCCCCTGTAACCCTGTATATTGTTGCTATTTAAGTAATCATTCAATGTTCTCTCGAATGCCTCAGTTGAACTTGTCTGCACCACATTTCCATATAGCGTATCCATAACTCGCTCATTGACAATTTGGTTTTCTCAGCATCACATTGTTTTTTTGCAAAACACTTTGCAAAATTAGAGGAATCCTTCAAGACCATCAATAATACCCTTACTGGCATAAAATTCACTAAAGAGGAGGAAAACAACAACAAACTGCCATTCCTCGATGTCACATTAGAGCGAAAAGCCAATGGCGAACTTCAAGCCAGCGTCTACAGGAAAGCAACACATACAGACCAAATATTGAACTACAGAAGCAACCAGCCCAACACCCACAAACGAAGCTGCATCAGAACATTATTTCAATGAGCCAACACACACTACAGCACAGAGAAACCACGTAGAGCAGAGAAAAATCACCTATACCGTGTATTCAAAAAAAATGGGTACCCAATAAACACTGTCCACCGATTCCTCAGCAACAAATCCAAACAAACAGACAAAACATGCCCAGAAATGCTAGCCACTCTCCCCTACATCAAAGACATCTTGGAAATGACTGCCAGACTACTCAGAGCCCCTTGGCGTCATGGTAGACCACAAATCCACCAACACACTAAAACAGCAGGTAATGAATGTGAAAGACCCTATACAGACAATGAGCAAAACTAATGTCATTTACAAAATAACATGCAAGGACTGTAACAAACACTACATTGGATAAACAGGCAGAATACTAGCCACCAGGATACATGAACACCAACTAGCCACAAAAAGACATGACCCTCTCTCACTAGTATCTTCACATACAGATGAGGAAGGACACCACTTTGACTGGGACAACACATCCATCCTAGGACAAGCCAAACAAAGACATGCACAAGAATTCCTAAAGGCATGGCATTCCAACCGGAACTCTATCAACAAACACATTGAGTTAGACCCCATCTACAACCCACTGAGAAAAAGAACAGGAAGTGACGGCACCACAGGAAATAGCATCATCGCAGGAAATAACATCACCAACCCAAAGAAACCCAGACATATAAATAGAAAGCAGGAATTTTCAGCATTGCTTTGTCTGAGGCCAACTGAAGATGTTACCTAGTAGGGTAACGAAAAATTTGGAAATGAACCTTGCAGCTCAGCAAGCAAACCTACATGCAAAACACTTCAAATACGATTTACAAAGGTACCAAAACAATATAAAAGTAACATTAGACAAAAAACTGAAAGAACTATGAATACTGGAAGTTTGAAACAAAAACAGGATGTGTTGAAATGTCTCAACAAATCTGGCAGCATCTGTGGAGAGAAATCAGAGATAACGTTTCAGGTTAAGTGTCCCTTCTTCACTGGACCTGAAGCATTAAACCTGATTTCTCTCCACAGTTCCTGCTAGACTTGTGATTTCCCAACAATTTCTGTTTTTATTAAAAATAACATTGTTGTGGCAAAGTATTGCAAAATATTCAATGCATAGTAATATATGTTTTCAAATTATTGTTTTGTCTCAGATTCTATAGCACATATCACAGAGGAGGATGTGCTGGATGTCATGAAACGCATAAAAGTGGATAAATCCCCAGGATCTGATCAGATGTACCCTAAAATTCTGTGGGAAGCTAAAGAAGTGATTGCTGGGATTCTTGCTGAGATATTTGTATCATCAATAGTCACAGGTGAGGTGCCGGAAGACTGGAGATTGGCAAATGTGGTGCCACTGTTTAAGAAGGGTGGTAGGATGACCCAGGGAACTATAGACCGGTGAGCCTTATGTCAGTGGTGTCCAAGTTGTTGGAGGGAATCCTGAGGGTGTACATGTATTTGGAAAGGCAAGGACTGATTAGGGATAGTCAACATGGTTTTGTGTGTGAGAAATCATGTCTCACAAACTTGTTTGTGTTTTTTGAGGAAGTAACAAAGAGGATTGATGAGGGCAGAGCAGTAGATGTGATCTATATGGACTTCAGTAAGGTGTTCGACAAGGTTCCTCATGGGAGACTGATTAGGAAGGTTAGATCTCACAGAAGACAGGGAGAACTAGCCATTTGGATATAGAACTGGCTCAAAGGTAGAAGACAGAGGGTGGTGGCGGAGGGTTGTTTTTCAGACTGGAGGCCTGTGACCAATGGAGTGCCACAAGGATCGGTGCTGGGTCCTCTACCTTTTGTCATTTACATAAATGATTTGGATATGAGCATAAGAGGTACAGTTAGTAAGTTTGCAGATGACACCAAAATTGGAGGTGTAGTGGACAGCGAAGAGGGTTACCTCAGATTACAACAGGATCTTGATCAGATGGGCCAATGGGCTGAGACGTGGCAGATGGAGTTTAATTCAGATAATTGCGAGGTGCTGCATTTTGAGAAAGCAAATCTTAGCAGAACTTATACACTTAATGGTAAGGTCCTAGGGAGTGTTGCTGAACAAAGAGACCTTGGAGTGCAGGTTCATAGCTCCTTGAAAGTGGAGTCGCAGTAGATAGGATAGTGAAGAAGGCGTTTGGTATGCTTTCTTTTATTGGTCAGAGTATTGAGTACATGAGTTGGGAGGTCATGTTGCGGCTATACAGGACATTGGTTAGGCCACTGTTGGAATATTGCGTTCAATTCTGGTTTCCTTCCTATCGCAAAGATGTTGTGAAACTTGAAAGGGTTCAGAAAAGATTTAGAAGGATGTTGCCAGCGTTGGAGGATTCGAGCTTTAGGGAGAAATTAATTAGGCTGGGGCTGTTTTCCCTGTAGCGTCGGATGCTGAGGGGTGACGTTATAGAGGTTTACAAAATTCTGAAGGGCCTGGATAGGGTAAATAGACAAAGTCTTTTACCTGCAATCAGGGAGTCCAGAACTAGAGGGCATAGGTTTAGGGTGAGAGTGGAAAGATATAAAAGAGACCCACAGGGCAACCTTTTCACAAAGAGGGTGGTACGTGTATGGAATGAGCTGCCAGAGGATGTGGTGGAGGCTGGTACAATTGCAACATTTAAGAGGCATTTGGATGGGTATATGAATAGGAAGGGTTTGGAGGGATATGGGCCGGTTGCTGGCAGGTGGGACTAGATTGGGTTGGGATATCTGGTTGACATGGAGGGGTTGGACCGAAGGGTCTGTTTCCATGCTGTACATCTCTATGAGGAGAAAGTGAGGTCTGCAGATGCTGGAGATCAAAGTTGAAACTTTGTTGCTGGAACAGCACAGCTGGTCAGGCAGCATCCAGGGAACAGGAGATTCGACGTTTCGGGCACAGGCCAAGAATCTCCTGTTCCCTGGATGCTGCCTGACCTGCTGTGCTGTTCCAGCAATAAAGTTTCAACGTACATCTCTATGACTCTATGACTCTGTTAGAATTCTAAATAAAGAGGCTTAGTTTAGTGTAAATCTAAATTTGATGACAAAGTCACTATTAAAACTTTAAATATCCAACCTTAATAATTCTATACATTTTTAAAAGCCATTTCCTTTTATCTGCAATTGGTATCCATATTGATCATAGCTCCACTTAAGCCTATTATTCTTTGGTGACCAATTTTCAGAAAGGAGCTGAGAGCATAAATGTCAGCAGCTTCCTCTGCAGGGTATCAATAATCTTGTCCATATCCAATTTTTCCAGCAGTATCCACTCGTTAAAAATTAAGTGTAGGAGCTGTTTTCTATTTTCCTCTTCACCAGCCTGGTCATTATTACCTTTTGCAGTCTCATGCCGTCAGTGTGGCTCAGATGATCTAATTTAGCACCAAATGGAAGTTGAGTCTGTTTGGGATGTAGAACCCAGTAACACAGTAGGCATTATAGTTACTATGAAATTCTGGGAGTTGCTGTCATGTCACCTGTTTATAATGAGTAGAATCCATCAACTCTTTTAAAAATATCATGGAAAATTAATACAAAATAAAACACCGGCTGCAACAGATTGGCTACTTTGCTGATCTTTTTTCAATCTGACAAATTGGCTATGCTGAAGTTTAGGGCAATTCTTGAAACAGCAAAATTCATGGTTGCTATGATTAATCGTCGCAGCTGGACTTTGAAAAATGTTGCATAAAACAACTCAAGTGAAAGATCTCTTTATTCTCATGCCACTAATATTTACAGACCAATACCCTTACCAAGCTTGAATGGTGCCATTTCCTTGGGCGAAGGTATCTCTGAAATTCCCAGTCATTCCCATGATCTTTTCAGTTGATGTTAAATTATTCCAAACATTTTGTGATTACTGCTGTTCCCCTCTAATTACTGAACAAATATACTTATGTTCACACACTATTATTTAATTCATTCACAACGTCACTATGAAAAAGGAAGAATTTAATTTTCACAAGTCCTTGTAATCCCTCAGATTCCATCCAATTTTTTACAGTATCATGTTCATGAAAGCAGCTGCAGAATGAACCAGTGCAGAGATGTCCTCCCTCTTTGTTCTGAAATGTAATGGTTCAGACCAGAAAGCAGAATTAATGAACAAAGTGGAGTGTATCTGAAGTGATTAGATTATTTTTAAAGTCATAGCTGCCAGTACATTCCAGCCATTAAGGACAGCCATGTTTCTGAATGAGAAAGCTCAAAAAATGAAATCCAAAAATTGTACTGTAACCAAACATGCCCACACCAGCTTCTGATCTGCTTATATACACTACAAAACTAATTGGTCTAGACAGCCTTAAAGTTAAAAGGTCCAAAATAATACTTATCTCTTTCATTGGCAAAATTATCTGTGACTGAAAAAACCCTCAAAAACTTGCGGATGCTGGATATCTGGAACAAAAACAAATTGCTGGAGAAACTCAGCAGGGTTGGCAACATCTGCAGAGAGAGAAAGAGTTAGCTTTTCAGGTGCAGTGATCCTTCTTCAGAAAGGTTTTAGAGAAGAGTCACTGGACTTGAAATGTTAACTTTGCTTTCTCTGCAGAGACGCTGATAGATATACTGAGTTTCTCCAGCAATGTCTGTTTATCATCAATGGCTGGAGTCTTCTTTGGCATAAATGAATTACACAATAAAATAACAAATAGCTTTTGTCACAATCACTAGTGTGTAATAATCAAATCATTATTCTTCTGTGGAATGAAGAACACTTTCTCCAGATAACTTGCATTTGTATAGTGCCAATAATGTAATACAACATCCAATGATCAAACAGTCTGTATTTCTCCAGAAAAGAAAACAGCTTTAAAATTAGAAAGAAAAACTCTTTACCCATAGACTGTTTTGGGGTGAAGACCATAGTTGTATTTTTCTACTGGATACAAACACGAGGGAAAAAAGATAACTGTTAGGAGAAGTAAGTTTGAAGGAGGTTATTGTGGAGCAGAAGCACCAGCATAAACCAGTTTGATCAAATGATTGTTTCTGTGCAATGTAACTGTGTACGGCATTTTATTCAAGTAGAGTCAAACAATATCGAAGATGTCTTCGATATGGATGAGATGTCATGCTCCATCTCCATTGCGTGTGAGATACAAGAGCTGGTTCATCAAGAAGGTCCACTGAAGGTTCTTGCTGAAAGAAAGACTGGGATGTCATGTTATGGCTGTACAGGACATTAGTTAAGTCACTTTTGGAATACTGTGTTCAATTCTGGCCTCCCTGTTGTAGGAAAGATGTTGTGAAACTTGAAATGGTGCAGAAATGATTTACATGGATGTTACCATGGTTGGAGGCTTTGAACCATAGGGAGAGGCTGAATAGGCTGGGGCTATTTTCTCCAAAACTTCTGAGATTGAGGTTCCAGAGATTTATAAATTAATGAGCTACACAACACTAGGTTCTAGTCCAACAAGTTTATTTGAAATCACAAGTATACTTAAGAGGGAAATAAGAAGGGCAAAATGGGGATATGAGGTAGCTTTGGCAAATAGAATTAAGGAGAATCCAAAGGGTTTTTACAAATATATTAAGAACATAGAACATAGAAGAATACAGCGCAGTACAGGCCCTTCGGCCCTCGATGTTGCGCCGATACAAGCCCACCTAACCTACACTAGCCCACTATCCTCCATATGCCTATCCAATGCCCGCTTAAATGCCCATAATGAGGGAGAGTCCCCCACTACTACTGGCAGGGCATTCCATGAACTCACGACTCGCTGAGTAAAGAACCTACCCCTAACATCTGTCCTATACCTACCCCCCCCTTAATTTAAAGCTATGCCCCCTTGTAATAGCTGACTCCATACGTGGAAAAAGATTCTCACTGTCGACCCTATCTAAACCCCTAATCATCTTGTACACCTCTATCAAGTCACCCCTAAACCTTCTTTTCTCCAATGAAAACAACCCCAAGTGCCTCAGCCTTTCCTCATACGATCTTCCTACCATACCAGGCAACATCCTGGTAAACCTCCTCTGCACCCGTTCCAGTGCCTCCACATCCTTCCTATAGTATGGCGACCAAAACTGCACACAATACTCCAGGTGTGGCCGCACCAGAGTCTTATACAACTGCACATGACCTCAGGACTCCGGAACTCAATTCCTCTACCAATAAAAGCCAGTACGCCATATGCCTTCTTCACCGCACTATTTACCTGGGTGGCAATTTTCAAAGATCTGTGTACATGGACACCAAGATCCCTCTGCTCATCCACACTACCAAGTATCCGACCACTAGCCCAGTACCCCATCTTTTTGTTACTCTTACCAAAGTGAATCAGCTCACACTTAGCTACATTGAACTCCATTTGCCACCTTTCTGCCCAGTTCTGCAGCTTATCTATATCCCGCTGTAACCTGCCACATCCTTCCTCACTGTCTACAACTCCTCCGACTTTTGTATCATCCGCAAACTTGCTCACCCAACCTTCTAACCCCTCCTCCAGATCATTTATAAAAATGACAAACAGCAATGGTCCCAAAACAGATCCTTGCGGAACACTGCTGGTGACGGCACTCCAAGATGAACCTTTGCCATCAATTACTACCCTCTGTCTTCTTCCAGCCGGCCAACTCCTAATCCAAACCTCCAACTCACACTCAATGCCATACCTCCGTATTTTTTGAAGTAGTCTACCATGGGGAACCTTATCAAACGCCTTACTAAAATCCATATACACCACATCTACCACTTTCCCCTCGTCCACCTCCTTAGTCACCTTCTCAAAGAATTCAATAAGGTTTGTGAGGCACGACCTGCCCTTCACAAAACCATGCTGACTATCCTTGATCACATTATTCCTATCCAGAAGTTCATAAATCCTATCCCTTACAATTCTCTCTAAGATTTTGCCCACAACAGAAGTGAGACTCACCGGCCTATAGTTACTAGGGTTATCCCTACTCCCCTTCTTGAACAAGGGAACCACATTTGCTAGGATCGAATCTTCTGGCACTACTCCTGTAGACAACGAGGACATAAAAATCAAGGCCAATGGCTCTGCAATCTCCTCCCTTGCTTCCCAGAGAATCCTAGGATAAATGCCATCAGGCCCAGGGGACTTATCTATTTTCACCCTTTCCAGAATTTCCAACACCTCTTCTCTACATACCTCAAAGCCATCCATTCTACTTAATTGACTCAGTATTCACATCGACAACAATGTCCTGTTCCTGAGTGAATACTGATGAAAAGTATTAATTCAGTGTCTCCCCAATCTCTTCAGCCTCCACATGCAACTTCCCACTACTATCCTTGACTGGACCTATTCCTACCCTAGTCATTCTTTTCTTCCTGACATACCTATAGAAAGCCTTAGGGTTTTCCCTAATCCTACCAACGAAGGACCTTTCATGTCCCCTCCTTGCTGCTCTTAGCTCTCTCTTCAGGTCCTTCCTGGCTATCTTATAACTCTCAATCGCCCCAATTGAACCTTCACGCCTCATCTTTACAGAGGCCGCCCTCTTCCATTTAACAAGGGATTCCAATTCCTTATTAAACCACGGCTCCCTCACACGACCCTTTCCTCCCTGCCTGACGGGTACATACTTATCAAGGACACTCAATAGTTGCTCCTTGAACAAGCTCCACATATCAATTACGCCCTTGCCTTGAAGCTTACTTTTCCAAGCCACACATCCTAAGTCATGCCTCACCGCATCATAATTTCCCTGCCCCCAGCTATAACTCTTGCCCTGTAGTGCACACTTATCCCTCTCCATCACTGGAGTAAAAGTCACCGAATTGTGGTCACTGTCCCCAAAGTGCTCACCTACCTCTAATTCTAACACCTGGCCTGGTTCGTTACCCAGAACCAAATCCAGTATGGCCTCACCTCTCGTTGGCCTATCTACATATTGTGTCAGGAAACCCTCCTGCACACATTGGACAAACACTGACCCATCTAACAAACTTGAGGTATAGCTTTCCCAATCAATGTCAGGAAAGTTAAAGTCCCCCATAACAACCACCCTATTACTTTCACTCTTCTCCTGAATCATCCTCGCAATCCTTTCTTCTACGTTTCTAGGACTATTAGGAGGCCTGTAAAAAACTCCTAACAGGGTGAGCTCACCTTTCCTATTCCTAACCTCAGCCCAAACTACCTCAGATGGCGAGTCTTCATCCATCGTCCTTTCCACAGCTGTAATACTATCTTTGACAAGCAATGCCACACCTCCCCCTCTTTTACCCCCACCTCTGACCCTACTAAAACATTTAAACCCTGGGACCTGCAACAGCCAATCCTGTCCCTGTTCTACCCATGTTTCCATAATAGCCACAACATCGAAATCCCAGGTACCAACCCACGCTGCACGTTCACCTTCCTTATTTCGTATACTTCTTGCATTGAAGTATACACACTTCAAGCCACTTTCCTGTTTACAGGCACCCTCCTTTGAAATTGATGCCATGTTCCTAACCTCCCTACACTCCAGGTCCTGCACCCTAAAGCTACAGTCTGGGTTCCCATACCCCTGCAGAGTTAGTTTAAACCCCCCCCAAGAGCACTAGCAAACCTCCCACCAAGGATACTGGTGCCCCTCAGGTTCAGGTGCAGACCATCCTGTTTAGCGAGGTCCCACCTTCCCCAGAAAGAACCCCAGTTATCCAAATACCGGAATCTCTCCCTCCTGCACCATCCCTGTAGCCACGCATTTAACTGTTCTCTCTCCCTATTCCTCGACTCTCTATCACGTGGCACGGGTAACAAACCAGAGACAACAACTCTGTTCGTTCTAACTTTGAGCTTCCAACCTAGCTCCCTGAAAGCCGGCCTAACATCCTCAGCCCTCCTACCTATGTCATTGGTGCCAATTTGGACCACGACTTCGGGCTGCTCCGCCTCCCCCTTAAGGACCCGGAAAACACGATCAGAGACGTCACGTACCCTTGCACCTGGGAGGCAATATACCAAACGTGAGTCTCTCTCGTTCCCACAAAACCACCTATCTGTGCCCCGAACTATCGAGTCCCCAATTACTATTGCTCTGCTCTGCTCCACCCTTCCCTTCTGAGTAACGGGGACAGGCTCCGTGCCAGAGGCCTGAGCCCCATTACTTACCCCTGGTAAGTCCCCCCCCCCCCCCCCCCCACAAGTATCCAAAACGGTATACTTGTTCTTGAGGGGAACGGCCGCAGGGGGTCCCTGCACTGGCTGCTTCCTCCCAGTCCCCCTCACTGTCACCCATCTATCTGCCATCTTTGGAGTTACTACTTCCCTAAAGCTCTGATCTATGACCCCCTCTGCCTCCCGAATGATCCTAAGTTCATCCAACTCCAGCTCCAGTTCCCTAACACGGTCTTGGAGGAGCTGGAGATGGGTGCACTTCCTGCAAGTGTAATTAGCAGGGATGACCATGGCATCTCTCACCTCAAACATGTTGCAAGAGGAACATTGCACTGCCTTCACTGCCATCCCTCTGAAAGTAACCTTTTTTTAAAAAAAAACTGGGTCTAAAGAATACAACAAGCAAAATGCAGCACTTACCTACTTACCACAACGGGTCTTATTATTTTGGTTCGAGGAGGAGGGCGGGTGGGAGACACTACCTCTGTAGTGCCTCGGGTTCTTCTCCTGCGCGCTTTAAAAATAACCTACCCGGCTGCTCCCGCTCTTTCTGTGAAGAGAAAAGTAAGTAATTTTAAAACAAACTGTCTTACCTTAGCTGCTGCTCGCACGCAAAAAACAAAGAACAAAAGGGTAACAAGGGAGAGAATAGGGCCGCTCAAAGATCAGTAAGGCGGCCTTTGTGTGGAGCCACAGAAAATGGGAAAGATGATAAATGAATATTTTATATCAGTATTTACTGTGGAAAAGGATATGGAAGATATAGACTGTAGGAAAATAGATGGTGACATCTTGCAAAATGTCCAGATTACAGAGGAGGAAGTGCTGGATGTCTTGAAACAGTTAAAGGTGGATAAATCCCCAGGACCTGATCAGGTCTACCTGAGAACTCTGTGGGAAGCTAGAGAAGTGATTGCTCGGCCTCTTGCTGAGATATTTGTATCATCGATAGTCACAGGTGAGGTGCCGGAAGACTGGAGGTTGGCAAACATGGTGCCACTGTTTAAGAAGGACGGTAAAGACAAGCCAGGGAACTATAGACCGATGAGCCTGACCTCGATGGTGGGCTAGTTGTTGGAGGGAAGCCTGAGGCAAGGACTGATTAGGGATAGTCAACATGGCTTTGTGTGTGAGAAATCATGTCTCACAAACTTGATTGAGTTTTTTGAAGAAGTAACAAAGAAGATTGATGAGGGCAAAGCAGTAGATGTGATCTATATGGACTTCAGTAAGGTGTTCGACAAGGTTCCCCATGGGAGACTGGTTAGCAAGGTTAGATCTCACAGAATACAGGGAGAACTAACCATTTGGATACAGAATTGGCTCAAAGGTAGAAGGCAGATGGTGGTGGTGGAGGGTTGTTTTTCAGACTGGGGACGTGTGACCAGTGGAGTGCCACAACGATCGGTGCTGGGCCCACTACGTTTTGTCATTTACATAAATGATTTGGATGTGAGCATAAGAGGTACAGTTTGTAAGTTTGCAGATGACACCAAAATTGGAGGTGTAGTGGACAGCGAAGAGGGTTACCTCAGATTACAACAGGATCTGGACCAGATGGGCCAATGGGCTGAGAAGTGGCAGATGGAGTTTAATTCAGATAAATGCGAGGTACTGCATTTTGAGAAAGCAAATCTTAGCAGGACTTATTCACTTAATGGTAAGGTCCTAGGGAGTGTTGCTGAACAAAGAGACCTTGGAGTGCAGGTTTATAGCTCCTTGAAAGTGGAGTCGCAGGTAGATAGGATGGTGAAGAAGGCGTATGGTATGCTTTCTTTTATTGGTCAGAGTGTTGAGTACAGGAGTTGGGAGGTCATGTTGCAGCTCTACAGGACATTGGTTATGCCACTGTTGGAATATTGTGTGCAATTTTGGTCTCCTTCCTATCGGAAAGATGTTGTGAAACTTGAACGGGTTCAGAAAAGATTTACAAGGATGTTGCCAGGGTTGGAGGATCTGAGCTATTGGAAGAGGCTGAACAGGCTGGGGCTGTTTTCCCTGTAGCGTCAGAGGCTAAGGGGTGACCTTACAGAGATTTACAAAATTCTGAGGGGCCTGGATAGGGTAAATAGACAAAGTCTTTTACCTGCAATCAGGGAGTCCAGAACTAGAGGGCATAGGTTTTGGGTGAGAGGGGAAAGATATAAAAGAGACCCACAGGGCAACCTTTTCACAAAGAGGGTGGTACATGTATGGAATGAGCTGCCAGAGGATGTGGTGGAGGCTGGTACAATTGCAACATTTAAGAGGCACTTGGATGGGTATATGAATAGGAAGGGTTTGGAGGGATATAGGCCAGGTGCTGGCAGGTGAGACAAGATTGGTTGGGATACCTGGTCGTCATGAATGGGTTGGACCGAAGGGTCTGTTTCCATGCTGTACATCTCTATGACTATATGTCTCTATGACAAGCTTTCGGAACTCTACTCCTTTGTCAGGTGAAGTGAACATAAGGAGAAATGGCATTGTAAATAAGAATTGGAAAATACTCTGACTGGATCAGAAGGGTCTGTTTCTGTGCTGTACAGCTTTATGATTTTATGGCAGAGAGAGTATCTTCTCATTCTTGTTTACAAATCCATTTCTCCTTACCTCGTTTCACCTGAAGAAGCAGTGCTCCGAAAGCTTCTGATTTCAGGTAAACCTGTTGCACTATAATCTGGTGCATGTGACTTCTGACCTTATCCACCCAAGTCTAACACTGGCACCTGCACATTATAAACGTGGATGTGGTGAATACTCTTTTCCCCTTGGTAGGGGAGTCTGAAACTAGTGGACATAAGTTTAAGGTGAAAGGGGAAAGATAATGAAAGGAACTTAAGGGGCAACTTTTTTCACTCGAATAGTGGTACTTGTATGGAATGAGTTGTCAGAGGAAATGTACAGGCTGGTACAATTACAACATTTAAAAGGCATCTGGATGGATTTTTGCATAGGAAAGGTTTAGAGGGATATAGGTCAAATACTGGCAAATGGGACTAGATTAATTTCGGATATCTCATTGGCATCGACGGGTTGGACCAAAGGGTCTGTTTCCATGCTGTCCATCTCTCTGACTTTATGACTTATTCTTGTTTACAAATCCATTTCTCCTTATCTCTACTCTTTCTGAAATGCAGCGTGGATAAAGGTTGATTTGTATATTTATAAGTTTGCTCACTGTTTTTCCAAGTTGAGTACTCTGCAGATAACCATTCATCTCAATGTGTAACTTCCAGAAATATGTGAATCAACAGGAACTGCAAAATTGAGCTTCAGTATTCTCTTATGATGATAATAATTTTGTCTCGGATTATTCATAGCGTTATGATCCTGGCTGGTGTTCATACTAGACAAGTCAAATCCCAGAAAAGAACCTGGCTTGAATGATCATTTCATATTTTCTGTTTAATGTGATGATCATTTGCACGCAAGGCTGCAGATTTTCTTTAACATTAAAATGGAAGTTTATTACACAAAAGGAGAAAACAAACAAACAAATCAAGCTATCTAAATATAGATGTAGGACACTGCTTTGCAGTATGTTTTAAAACATACTGCAAAGCAGTGTCTAACATATTAACCAATAGCATGACTTTACAGAAACTTTAATTCAAAGTAGTTATCATTCCAAATCCAATCTTTAGATTTGACTAAACCATGCCTCCCAAATCTGTCCTCCAAAGTGGAAACTGCCAAAGCCAAGGAACTGGTGGCCTGGAGAAAGTAGGGGGAGGCAATAATGGAAACGAAAATTCATTCTGGTTTGTTGATTTGTGGAGATTGATAAGTATGTATAAGGTACAAAGTTGCACCTTCCTCATTACTCCTGACACCATTGTACTTGTGGTCTAGAATTCAAGTTATACAAAGATGGCCTGTTCATCAATATTTAATAACTGAAGCTTTTTTCCCATAAATATAGATTTCTGCTGTCATTTTTACTGAATGAGGACAATGCCAGACAGAAAATAGAGGATGAGGGAAAGGGTTTATATGTGACAAAAATAAATGCATTGGCATTTTATATGTCCCCTCCCTTTCAGCAGTTTGTCAAGATTCTGAAAATGTTACCCATTATCCAAATAGCCCATTGCCTACAGCCAGACAGATGGTTGGTGGAAATAGAAAGAGTATTTGATCAGCTTAAGGAGGACAAATTTCTCGGAGCAATCTATGATTTTATGGAACCAAAAGTTCAAACTTTCCTTGAAGCAACAGAAATTAAAGGTCATTTCTCTTCAAGGAATTTTGAAAGATCAGAAGTCACAGTGGTTTAAAACTTTTGGTGTACTGTACAGCAAATATGATTTTTAAGATGAAACTCCTGATTTTTAATTGAAGAGGAAAATGACCTTGGGAATTCAATGTAATATATGAAGTAAGAAACAAGAAGCTGTTCCAGTCGCTGCTCACAGCATGTCATTGAACTTGCTGCTGGCTCAAATCTTTGGGACATAAATGGCAGTTGTTAAGAATGGAACTTAGATCCATCCATCCATGACTCCCCCTGTTCAGATCATTGCCTGAGTAAACAAACTGGTTTTATTTATTTATTTGCAGTTAGGAATTTTGACGAAAACCGTTGTATACAATATATGTTAACAATAGACAGACTGGGATTTTGTCAACTGAACTGGAAACTGGGCTGACAGCCATCTTCGATAGACAATAAACTAACACAGAGCTTGGTTTGAACATAAAGAGAAGAATGATCTATGCAGCCTGCAGGGCAAGGCAATTTCTTTTTAGTCATTATTCAAATTAGCCTTAAGAGACTACAACAAAATCAGAAATATTTGAGACCTGAAATTAAAACATCACATGCCAGATCATCATCATCTACAAAACGAAAACAAACTTTCATTTTGGATGGAGACCCTGTTTATGGTTGTCTGGTAAGACTCTGATAAGCTAGTTTTAAATTTCTACCATGTTCTGTTCTTACTTAACCCATCCCTCTGCAGGGGTTTGTAGAATTTTCCAGCATTTTCAGGTAAAATAAAATGTACTGTTTGACTTCTTTACGATCTGACCATGCGGACCTTGTGTTTATTATCATAGCTTCTTTGAAGGAAGACCTTTTTACCCTTTAGTTTTCCTTACTGAAACTGCTCCCTAATTGTAAAAGCCAAGGTCAACAGTAGGTTATCAATGATTTTCTCTGTAGTTCATTAGGAAGTCTATTCCAATGACCCTGACAATTCATCATCTCATTTTTCATTCTACCCAGTGGAGATGTGCCTGACTTCCACAAGGCATTGATTCTTGTGATACAAGGTATTTCCACTCCACCAAGCTATCCCTTGCAATGCACTTTATCACCTCACCTCATTTTCCTTAAATCATTTTTAGCCTTTTGCTCTTTACCACACAAATTTGTTAGGTGAGATTGTAAAAGTACAGACATTTGTAGTAAGGTCACAATTTATCTGCAGTCATTGTTTTTACCACAGTTTATCAATATTTTTCATTTTATCTCTATTTTTCCAGAAACAAAATGCAATAAAGAAAATTCAGACAAGCCCGAACAAATATTCAAAGGATGTACTATCAAAACAAATCCTTCTAAAGTTTCAAAATGCTATTACACAATTAGAATTGGAGATTCAGATTGTATCTTCATTCAAAACCAGCTGTTTCCCATTTTTGCAGTCATAGTCTTTCTAGAATGTATGACTGAGACACATAATTCACTGTTGGAGATAAAAGAATAAATCAGTTAAGCTTTCAAAGCCTGAAACCATTTTCTCTCCATAATTTGAATTCAATCCTGCTGACTATTTACTTACCTGTGACTGAGCATTTAGGCAAGTGTCTAGCTTTAACATCTTACTCATATTTCAATTTCCCTTTCCCTTCTAAATTCCACATTTGCTCTTATTCTGCGTCCACATTATAGAACGTAACTTCTTTCATGATTGGTACCATCAATGCTGATCCAAATGGGCCAAAAGGATGAGCAAATTGATTTTATTCAGAATTGTGTTAAGACATTAAGACTAATTTTCTGAGACTCTTACTATGTGGCCTGATAAATCAATGTCTAGGTGTCCTCAGCATACATTAAGGTTTCATGTTGAAATGAAAGCCATGCGCAATTAACTTTTATAGCTCTATCAGTGTTTTTGAAGATCTCATTCCAGACATTACTCTTCAGGTGTTAAACATGAATGACCCAGTTATATCCTCACCTAAAAATCTTAACCTGGTGGACTTTTTATCTTTATAGAATGTTGAGCTCAACTGGAACATCCTGCACAAACATTAAAAAGGAATATATTGCAAATCTGAAATAAAAGAAGAAAATGTATACAACACGCAGTATATCTTACAGCATCTGAGGAGAGAGAAACAGTTAGTGACTCAGTTTGCATTTCCTCTTCTCATTTTTATCCTAATTGCTTACACTCACTGAGATGAATTAACTTTGAACATACAATGAACCTTCTGAGGTGTCTTCATCTGCATTGAGTAAAAAATAATTAACACCTTAGTTTCCATTCCCCGAATCTATGTACAGATACAGTTAATCCCAATGATATGTGATCCCAGAAAGTATTCAAGTCAGATGCAGATCACAGTACTTCTAGATTATACTGAGAAATGGTTTAATATTACATGTGTGCATTCACTTTCCAACCAATTTGCTTTCTGCTTATTTAAAAGAAAATAAATACATTGCAATGTGATTAATATAAATTCATCCCAAGCCTCTCTTCAAGTTAATATTTTTTCCAGTTTCTGTAGAAAGACCATTATATTGAGCACAGAACTCAATGCTCAATAGATTTCATCACTGACAAAAATTTGGTGGACATGAATGTCGAATATATTTGGCTCTATTACCAGCAATAAAATATTATTAATACAAATAGCAAAAAGTCATTTTTCTTATGAAATACAATTATTTTACATTCAACAATTCAGTTCAAAAACCACATGCATATCTAACAACCTTAGGCATGTCAGTGGTGTCAGATATGGTTCAGTTGTTTCAGACTCTGAAGATTTGGGCCTTGAGTGACTTGAAGGTTATAGATTCTAGGAGTTCGGACTAAAATTATATGAAGTTCTACAACAATTGCAATACAGAATCAGAGAAATGTAACAGTGCAAGAGGAGGTCACTCATCCCATTGAGCATGTTCTGGTTCTATTTCCTAGCCCCACTCTGCTTTTCCCCAGATCCTTGCACACCATTTCTATCCAAATAATCATCCAATGCCCTCTTGAATGCCTCAATTGTACCTACACCTGCCCTATTTCCATGCAGTGCATTTCATACCCTATCTACTGACTGTGTGAAAAAGTATTTTCTTACATCACCTTAAAGCCCATTCATTCTTTTTTCCAATCCAAGTGGGAACAACTTCTCTGTCTACTCTATCCAGCCTGCTCACGATTTCAAAAACCTCTAAAATCTCATCTTAGTCTTCTTCTCTCCAAGGAAAGCGGTCCCAGCATTTTCAATCTATCCTCATAATTGAAGCTTTTCATTCCTGTGAAGTGCTTCAACACAATCTCCAATGCATTTGTATCTTTATCTGCATTAATTTGCAAATTTATTCTGCAATAATTTGGATCATGTCTTCCAATCCTTCATCTGATTAATTCTTAAGCCCTCAACATTGGGCCGGGCCCCCGACTCACAAATGTAAATATCCTCTGATTCCACTTGCTCTGGCAGTGGAAGAGGGAAGGGGAGGAAGTGTACAGTTTGAACATTCACCTTTGTGCAAAAAGAGTTTGTTGCTTGAACCTGAAGATAAAACAATGTCCAGTTCATTTTGTCAACAAACCATTTGCAGCTATGTTCGTTTTACTTGCTGTTAGCCTTAATCCTGTTGCTGAAGCTAACCTGAGGAATTAAAAGTGGGTCGTGGTTGCTGCCATTCATTTACATAAGCCTGTTCTTTATCAGGTAGGAAACGATATGTAGGTGATAATTAATTACGATGAGCTGCTGATCAGTGTTTAAGCTCAATAATTTCCACCCGCATTAAGATCTCCAAAAATGGCTTTTAGAAAATCATAGTAATGCCAATAAGGCAATCCTTTGATGCGTCCTTGCCTTATTGACAAGACTATGATTTTCTAAAAGCCATTTTTGGAGATCTTAATGTGGGTGGGAATTACTGAGCCTAAACTCCGATCAACTGCTCATGGTAATTAATTACCACGGAGATACCGGTTCCAATGTGACAAGGAACAATCAAGATAAGAGATCCAATCTTTTTTTTAAGTGGAAGAGAAATGATGGAAGCAATGTTCTAAGTCTCCACAGGTTTGGACAGCTCGCCATTCTGCCCAGAAAGAAAATTTAGCAGTGAGCCAATTGATGATGGCTACATTTGATGAAAAGCGGACATCTGCTTATGCACGAAACGTTGATTCTCCTGCTCCTCAGATGCTGCCTGGCCTGCTGTGTTTTTCCAGCACCACATTTTTCAACTCTGGTACTCCAGCATCTGCAGTCCTCGCTTTCTCCTATCTGTCTCTCAATGTCAGGAATTTTCACCTTCTGTGGCTGCTGGCTACAGAGTTCTATACAGGGTGCTTCTGCACTCAGAGGGAAACCATGAAAGAGCCCTGATGGAACCCAGGATCTGGGTTCTGCCCCTTCACTCTTCCACTGCCAGTGCAAGCAGAATTAGAGGATACTTATATTTGAGAGTCGGGGGCCTCGTCCCAATTTTGGGAGCAGAAAATGCTACTCTGTCTGCCTCTATCACCTCTGCTGGCAACGTGTTCTGGGCACCCATCACCCTCTACATAAAGAACTTTCCACGCATATCCCCATTAAGCTTTTTCCCTGTCACTTTGAACTCGTGACCCCTAGTAATTGAGTCCCCACTGCGGGAAAAAGCATCTTGCTATCCACCCTTTCATGATTTTGTAGACTTCAAACAGGTCCTACCTCAACCTCCATCTTTCTAATGAAAATAATCCTAATCTACTCAACCTCTCTTCATAGCTAGTGCCATCCATACCAGGCAACATCCTGGTGAACCTCCTCTGTACTCTTTAACAAAAGGATGTGGATGCTTTGTAATGTGGTGACCAGAACTGTATGCACTATTCCAAATGTGGCCGAACCAAGGTCTTATATAACGGTAACATGCCTTGCCAACTCTTGTACTCAATACCCCATCCGATGAAGAAAAGCATGCCGTATGCCTTCTTGACCATTCTATTGACCTGCATTGCCATCTTCAGGGTACAATGGACCTGAAACCCAGATCTCTTTACATCAATTTTCCCCAGGACTTTTCCATATACTGTATAGTTCGGTCTTGAATTTGATCTTCCAAAATTCATCACCTCTCATTTGCCCAGACTGAACTCCATCTGCCATTTCTCTGCCCAACTCTCCAATCTATCTATATTCTGCTGTGTTCTCGGACAGTCCCCTTCACTATCTGCTACTCCACCAATCTTAGTGTGAGTAGTACACCCTGGACCCCATGCGACTTCACTTTCTCCGTCAGCCTACCGTGGGGAACCTTATCAAATGCCTTATTGATATCCATGTATATAACTTCTACAGCCCTTCCCTCAATCAACTTTGTCACTATCTCAAAGAATTCTATTAAGATGGTACGACATGACCTTCCTCACACAAATCCCTGCTGCCTATCACTGATAAGACCATTTTCTTCCAAATGGGAATAGATCCTATTCCTCAGTATCTTCTCCAGCAGCTTCCCTACATTGTTGTCAGGATCACCGGTCTATAATTACCTGGATTATCCCTGGTACCTTTCTTAAACAAGGGGACAACATTCGTAATTCTCCAGTCCTTTGTGCTCACCCGTGTTCAAGGATGCTGCAAAGATATCTGTTAAGGCCCCAACTTTTTCCCCTCTCGCTTCCCTCAGTAACTTGGGATAGATCCCAGCTACACCTGAGGACATGTCCACCTTAATGCCTTTTAGAATACCCAACCTATCCTCCCTACTTATGCCGACTTGACCGAGAGTAATCAAACATTTCTCTCTAACCTCAACATCTGTCATGTCCCTCTCCTCAGTGAATACCAATGAACAGTATCCATTAAGAATCTCACCCATTTTCTCTGACTCCACGCATAACTTTCTTCCTTTGTCCTTGAATGGGCTAACCCTTTCTCTAGTTACCCTCTTGCTCCTTATATATGAATAAAAGACTTTGCGATTTTCCTTAACCCTGATTGCTAAAGATATTTCATGACTCCTTTTAGCGTTCTTAATTTCTTGTTTCAGATTGGTCTGACATTACCGATATTCTTCCAAACCTTTGTCTGTCTGCCGAGACTTTGTGTATACTTCCTTTTAATTAGTCTCAAAACGTCAGCTGTCATTCATGGTTCCCTATTCTTGCCATTTTATCCATTATTTTCACAGGAACCTGTCTCTCCTGCTCTCTAATCAACCTCTCTTTAAATGCCTCCCACATATCAAATTTAGATTTACCTTCAAACAGCTGCTCCCAATCTATATTCCCCTGCTCCTGCCAAACTTTGGTAATGTTAGCCCTCCCCCAATTTTGCACGCTTCCTTTAGGACCACTCTCATCTTTGTCCATGAGTATTTTAAAACTTACAGAATTGTGATCACCATTCCCAAAGTAATCCCCTACTTAAACCTCAACCACCTGGTCGGGCTCATTCCCCAACACCAGGTCCAGTATGGCCCCTTCCTGAGTTGGACTAGTTACATACTGCTCCTGGAGGCTCCTTACAAATTCAGCTCCATTTAAACCTTGAACACTAAGTGAATCCCAGTCAATGTTGGGAAAATTAAAATCTCCTATCACCAACACCCTGTTGCTCCTACACCTTTCCATGTTTACATATTTATACGTCTACCTCACGTTCACTGTTGGAAGGCCTGTAGTACAGCCCCAACATTGTTACCGCACCCTTCCTATTTCTGAGTTCTGCTCATATTGCCTCACTGCTCGAATCCTCCATAGTCCCCTCTTTCGGCACAACTGTATTAAACATTACAGTCATAGAGTCATAGAGATGTACAGCATTGAAACAGACCCTTAGGTCCAACCCGTCCATGCTGACCAGATATCCCAACCTAATCTAGTCCCACCTGCCACCATCTGGCCCATATCCCTCCAAACCCTTCTTATTCATATACCCATCCAGATGCCTTTTAAATGTCTGGCAGCATTGTACCAGCCTCCACCACTTCTTCTGGCAGCTCATTCCATAAACGTACCACCCTCTGTGTGAAAAGGTTGCCTCTTAGGTCTCTATTATATCTTACCCCTCTCACCCTAAACCTATGCCCTCTAGTTCTGGACTCCCCCACCTCAGGGAAGAGATTTTATTTATTTATCCTATCCATGCCCTTCATGATTTTATAAACCTCTATAAGGTCACCCCTCAGCCTCCGATACTCCAGGGAAAACCTATTCAACCTCTCCCTATAGCTCAAACCCTCCAACCTTGGCAACATCCTTGTAAATCTTTTCTGAATCCTTTCAAGTTTCACAACATCTTTCTGATAGGAAGGAGACCAGAATTGCACTCAATATTCCAAAAGTGGCCTAACCAATGTCCTGTACAGCTGCAACATGACCTCCCAACTCTGATACTCTGACCACTAAAGGAAAGCATACCAACCACCTTCTTCACTATCCTATCTACCTGTGATTTCACTTTCAAGGAGATATGAACCTGCACTCCAAGGTCTCTTTGTTCAGCAACACTCCCTAGGACCTTACCATTCAGTGTATAAGTCCTGCTAAGATTTGCCTTCTTATTAAAAAGGAGAAAAACTAAGAAACACAAGTTAACAGTTCAACAGCACAGTCTGGCCATGCTGGGCTCGCACTCTTCAAGGGTCAACATCCCCCCCCCCCATCCAGCCCCCTCCGCTGCTCTGGGCTGCCTGCTCTCACTGCCTTGCTGCCTATTTCTGAACCTGCTGGCCAGCACAGACTGTCTCCTCCCATTGTCACTCTCACTGCTGGCAGACCCAGGCTGCTTTTTCCTGCTCTCCCCCTGGCTACCCCAGGCTGCCTTCTCCTGCTCTAGCCCTAGCTACCCCAGGCTGCCTTCTCCTGCTCTCCCCCTGGCTACCTCAGGCTGCCTTCTCCTGCTCTCCCACTGGCTACCCCAGGCTGCCTTCTCCTGCTCTAGCCCTAGCTACCCCAGGCTGCCTTCTCCTGCTCTCCCCCTGGCTACCTCAGGCTGCCTTCTCCTGCTCTCCCACTGGCTACCCCAGGCTGCCTTCTCCTGCTATCCCCGTGGCCACCCCAGGCTGCCTTCTCCTGCTCTATCCCTAGCTACCCCATGCTGCCTTCTCCTGCTCTAGCCCTAGCTACCCCAGGCTGCCTTCTCCTGCTCTCCCCATGGCCACCACAGGCTGCCTTCTCCTGCTCTCCCCCTGGCTACCCCAGGCTGCCTTCTCCTGCTCTCCCGCTGGCCACCCCAGGTTGCCTTCTCCTGTTCTCCCCGTGGCCACCACAGGCTGCCTTCTCCTGCTCTCCCTCTGGCTACCCCAGGCTGCCTTCTCCTGCTCTCACCCTCACCGCAGGCTGCTCCAGGTTGCCTTCTCCCACACTTGCTGCCAGCCAACCCAGGGCTGTCTGCTTCTAAGGGGGTTCAAAATAGAAAAAGAATGTGTTGTGTCGCTAGATTTCTTGTGTTGAAATCAGTATTACATCTGG
Organism: Chiloscyllium plagiosum; assembly: GCF_037043375.1. NCBI lineage: Eukaryota > Metazoa > Chordata > Chondrichthyes > Orectolobiformes > Hemiscylliidae > Chiloscyllium > Chiloscyllium plagiosum. The sequence goes on along the minus strand of NW_028270167.1, from coordinate 18,089,997 downwards.
AATTTCCTTCATTGTAGTTAAATAAATTTTAGACACCATAAATCCCACTCTTCAAATACTATTTCCAAAAAAAATACTGCTCCCTTCTGAAAAACAATGTTCTGATGTCTCACATCGTGATATTTTCCAGTAACCCCTGATTAACCAGACAAACACTGATGCACTTGAAACATCAATGACAATGTTATTTCTTGATTTTCTGTTTGTTATTGTTGTACCATTGCTGCTATTAAAATTTAAACTTTTTACATTCAGTGGTTGAACATTTACAACAGCACAGTGGCTCAGTGGTTAACACTGCTGCCTTACAGCGCCAGGAACCAGGGTTCAATTTCAGCATTGGGTGACTGTTTGTGTGGAGTTTGCACATTTTCCCCATGTCGGCGTTGGTTTCCTCCGGGTGCTCCAGTTTCCTCCCACAGTCCAAAGATGTGAGGATTGGGTGGATTGGCCATGCTAAATTTCCCAAAGTGTAAGGCACATGTAGGTTAGGTACACTAGCCTTGGTAAATGCAGGGATGAGTCTGGGTGGGATACTGCTTGGATGGTTGGTGTGGACTTGTTGGGCCAAATGGCCTGTTTCCACTCTGTAGGGATTCTATGGTTCAATTCATTCCATAACTGAAGACAAATTAACGTAGTTCAAAGACCGATGGAGTTAAAAGATGCAAACTGTGATACATAGGATTGGTTGGGAGCACATTCATGGGCAGATCCCAGCTGAGTGTATCCACATCTATTTTCCCTGTCCCAGTCCAAGTAACAATTTCTGATTGGTTCTCAAGTACGGTAGGGTTCCACTGGTTTGAACTTAAAATGTAAGCACCACTTTAAGGATACTACAGTGATGATAAAGCTAGGGGTGACACTAGGTGGAATAGGTAAACTGAAGTGAGTCTTAACAGGATGCAAACATGACTCCTGGTGTCAAACATGTATGCTAAGGGAAACAGACAGCTCTAGTTTTCTCTGGTATTCTTCCTGTACATGCACTTCAATTTAGAAAGACACAGAAAACTGGAAACAAAGAATGTGTCTTTGAGAAATCAAACACGTTTATTACATCCTTTCTAATTTTATCAATGGTATAGAAGATACAAAACTTTCCAACCTTCTCTCCCATAATTATACTAATATAAAAATAAAGACTACAGTAAGATGTGCTTGTCAATTGACTCATAATATTTTATTTACATATAGTGGGCATCTGCGGATGTTGACACCTTCCGTATAATATGGGTGAGCTTGGGGATGGGTCAACTACCTTCATGACTTTATTTACCCCTCTCATTTAAAACACACGTGATGGGGCATGAAATGTCCACAGAGTGAGAACACTACAAGCGGATTAAATGATGGTGAAGTCTAATGTGTTGGAAAGTCTTTTTCAAACCTCTCGCATTATGTGAAGAGCAAAAGCTGATATAATTTTAATTAACATTTGAAATCTTTTGAAATGTCTTGCTTATTACCAATCAGTAAATCACTATCAGGAACAGCCATTAAGTCAAGCATGGGCAACTAAAATATTATGCAATCTCCATAAAGATTTGCATATGTGCAACACTTTTCTTGATGACCAGCTATCTCTTATAAGCAATCAAGTATTTTTGAAGTATAGTCACTGTTATAACGAAGGAAAAATGGCCAATTTGCATGCAGAGGTCAGCAAAGTTGCTGGTGGCAAGTCTTACCTGAGGGTGGCCATACCTCAGTTGCAGGACAATGTTGAGAAGATGGGATCTCCATGGTGACCTCAGCAAGTATGAGAATTGAACACATGATGTTGGCATTACTTGACATTATAAACCAGCCAACTGAACTAACCAACTCCCCTGAATTGTGACAGCCATTACAAAACAACAAAATGATAATCCAGGCAATTTGTTTCCATGCTCTTTATTGAGGAATGAACATTGGCCAGCTGGAGAGGAATTTCTTGCTTCTTCAAAGTAGTGCCATTGGATCCTTTATATCTATCTGAGCAGGTAGCTAAGGCCTGGTTTTCATGTCCCATTCCAAAAGTTAGCTTCAACAGTGCAGCCCATGTTCAGTAATGCACTGGAATACCAGCTTTAGTTTTTATACTCAAGCCCTGGAGTAGGATCTTGTAATTCAGAGGTGAGAATGATGCACAGTTCACCACCCTCTGAGTGAAAAAGTTGCCCCTTAGATTCCTTTTAACTATTTCTGCTCTCACCTTAAATTTCTGCCCTCTAGTTCTGGACCTCCCAACCCCAGGAAAAGACCAAGTCTATTTTCCCTATCCATGCCCTTCATGATTTTATAAACCTCTATTTGGTTTTATTTCATGAGCCTATGTCTCTCATATTCTTTTTGTTTAATCTTCCTGGATTATTTGCAGGATTAATGTTCCCTGAGTCACAGCAGTAGTACAATCAGTAGTAAGTATCTTGATCTGTACTGGAATTCAAAAGTTGAATTCCAGGAAGCCACACAGGCTGAAGAACAATACTTAAAACAATATGAAGTCTGCGGGGAATGATCTCAAGTTCATTGTTGATGATAAATATCATGAACTTTGACAGCAAATCACAGTTTAAATGAGTATCCCCAAGTTGTTGGCTAAACTGCGCTGTGACTAATACAACATAGCATTGACCTGAATTAACAAAAGCAGAATTATGTAGCTGTCGTGTAGTGATGAATGTCTTCCAAGTATTTCTTGATGTGACTATCTTGAACTACATTTTAAAAGATTAAAATATACTCATATTCTAAACAGTGACGGTCATGTGTTTTAACTTAAAAGTGAAATGTTCTGAGAATATTTAAATGGGAGACCATGCGCTAGATTTTAATTTCACTGAAAATGCTGCTGTTGCCCAACTAGAGCAATACAAAGAACTGTCTCTTCTTTTAAGCAGATTTTTAAAAACATTTTCAATAGGTCTTAATTCATTAAACAGAAAGGTATACAATTCTGCAATAATTTATATTTATTGCTATAGTCTTTCCTTGAATAATGACACTGCAAAATAAAGCCAGTCCTCCAAAGAGAGAGACATGTTGCTTATGTTTTCAAATACAACCTTAAATGTAATCAATATTATCTTGGCACTTGAAAATTCACGAAAACCAAATGATCTGAATGAACCAAGATATTATTGAATGTATTAATCACAATATTTGTCATATTGGCAGGCTTTGCATTCAGAAACATGCTCTTAATGTTTATAATTCCGCCACTCAAAATTGAATTGCATTCCATTACCTGTTGCTTGAGAACTGTCACAGTCTTGCAAGGTACAATAATATGAGTTTTAATCCTGTGATAGAACTCTCAGCTAATACGTCCTGCTACACTGGGGAGTAATCTTTAGAAATTTTTATGAGCTAACTGAAACTGTAATTGAAAGGTATTTAGGTTTTGAATCCTCACACGGAGGTATATAATTGCGCCTACCACTCTTTATGTCAACATGCTGATCAATAAATCTCTGTAGGTGTAAATGTTCAAAACTCATGAGTTGGCTGTGTGAATAATAGCCTACATTCTTAAGTTCTACCAGGGTAAGTATTGGAATACATTGGTCTCTGTACTAATCAGTTGAACTTGGTGACTTTTTCCTAATTCCTGACTGCAGAACATAGCTGACTAATAATTCCTAGAATTTTACCTGAGTTCTAGCAATACAAAGATATCCGACCACTGTTGGGAATTAACTTACTGGCATCACACAGAACCCATAAAGTTCAGTTGCCTTCCTTGCAATATAGTCAAATAAAAATCAGCAATTCAAACATGGAGTCTACGTACTGTCTCTTTCACGTATTTACTGACTTTCAGTCCTTATCTGTAATCCTTTGAACTGCTTGTCAGTGACCCTTGAACAATCCTGAAGCGACCAGTTGGGAATCTTGCAATAAGCAACTGCCCTATTGCTGGGCAGAATTGAATGCAGCCACCTAACGACTTCTGGAATTGTCTGTTCCATGGATGCTACCAGATTGCAAATTTGCACGGTATACGAATTGATTACAAGAAGAAGATTCTGACAGTTCATAAACATCAATACATCTGCCTCTAATCTTTGCCTTTTGGCATACTTCATAGAAGCACAAAGCTCAAACCATTCAAGAGCACTTCATGATAAAACTTATTGAGATTGGAAGCTTTAGGATGTCAGGATTAACATTTAGAAACTTCCTATGAAACTTTTCTTCTTTTGTTTAGTTTTCAGAATGTTTAAAACTAACATATATATTAAACCTGGAGATAAACAGCACAGCTGTTAGATGATCAACCTTCATGAACATGGACTAGAAGGTCAAAATCTCAGTTGTCTGCAAATTCTGTAAATAAAAAGACCTTTACCACTGAAACATTGATTTAAAACCCATTTTTGCAAGGTTTGTAGCTCAGGTTGAGGTTTAGGGTGTAGGTTTGCTCGCTGAGCTGTAGGTTTGATATCCAGACGTTTCATTACCTGGCTAGGTAACATCATCAGTGGTGACCTCCAAGTGAAGCGAAGCTGTTGTCTTCTGCTTTCTATTTATATGTTTGTACTGGATGGGGTTCCTGGGGTTTGTGGTGATGTCATTTCCTGTTCATTTTCCGAGGGGTTGATAGATGGTATCAAGATCTATGTGTTTGTTTCTGGCGTTGTGGTTGGAGTGCCAGGCCTCTAGGAATTCTCTGGCATGTCTTTGCTTAGCCTGTCCCAGGATAGATGTGTTGTCCCAGTCGAAATGGTAGTTTTTTTCCTCCGTGTGTAGGGCTACGAGGGAGAGAGGGCCGTGTCTTTTTATGGCTAGCTGGTGTTCGTGTATCCTGGTGGCTAACTTTCTTCCTGTTTGTCCTGCGTAGTGTTTGTGGCAGTCCTTGCATGGAATTTTGTAGATGCCGTTGGTTTTGTCCATGGGTTGTACTGGGTCTTTTAAGTTTGTTAGTTTTTGTTTGAGAGTGCTGGTGGGTTTGTGTGCTACTAGGATTCCGATGGGTCTTAGTAGTCTGGCTGTCATTTCTGAAACTTCTGATGTATGGTAAGGTGGTTAGGGTTTCTGGCTGTGTTTGGTCTGCTTGTCGTGGTTTGTTCTTGAGGAATCTGCGGACTGTATTTTTTGAGTATCTGTTCTTCTTGAATATGTTGTATAAGTGGTTTTCCTCTGTTTTCCGAAGTTCGTCTGTGCTGCAGTATGTAGTGGCTCATTGGAATAGTGTTCTGATACAGCTTTGTTTGTGTGTGTTGGGATGGTTGCTGGTGTAGTTTCGTATTTGGTCAGTGTTTGTCGGTTTTCTGTATACGCAGGTTTGTAGTTCTCCATTGTTCTTTCTTTCGACTGTGACGACAGGAATGCGAGTTTGTTGTCAGTTTCTTCCTCCTTGGTGAACTTTATGCCTGTGAGGGTGTTGTTGATGATGTTAAATGTCTCTTCTATCTTGTTTCGTTTTGTGATGACAAAGGGGTCATCTACGTAGCGGACTCAGATTTTTGGTTTGATGGTTGGTAGGGCTGTTTGTTCTCGTCTTTGCATTACCACTTCTGCTATGAATCCTGATAGTGGAGATCCTCAAGAACAAACCACAACAAGCAGACCAAACACAGCCAGAAACCCTAACCACCTTACCATACATCAAAGAAGTTTCAGAAATGACAGCCAGACTACTAAGACCCCTCGGAATCCTAGTAGCACACAAACCCACTAACACTCTCAAACTAAAACTAACAAACTTAAAAGACCCAGTACAACCCATGGACAAAATCAATGTCATCTACAAAATTCCATGCAAGGACTGCCACAATCACTACGTAGGACAAACAGGAAGAAAGTTAGCCACCAGGATACACGAACACCAGCTGGCCACAAAAAGACACGACCGTCTCTCCCTTGTAGCCCTACACCATTTTGACTGGGGCAACACATCTATCCTGGGACAGGCTAAGCAAAGACATGCCAGAGAATTCCTAGAGGCCTGATACTCCAACCACAACACCATAAACAAACACATAGATCTTGATACCATCTATCAACCCCTCAGAAAACGAACAGGAAATGACATCACCACAAACCCCAGGAACCCCATCCAGGACAAACATATAAATAGAAAGCAGAAGACAACAGCTTCGCTTCACTTGGAGGTCGCCACTGATGATGTTACCTAGCCAGGTAATGAAATGCCTGGATATCAAACCTACAGCTCAGCGAGCAAACCTACACCCCTTAAAACTCATTGTTATAATAACTGTTATTCTATTATCTTGTAACATCTGTATGGTCCTACAGTTGTCAGGTTCACTCCATTCTGAATTAAGGCAATTATTTAAGTTAACTTTCATTTGATATGTATGCTATTTGATAGTGCAACATAAAAGACATTTAGAATTGTTGCACATGTAGGCTCCAAAAATGGTTATGAGTCAAGACTTGAGAAATTACACAACAGCAGACTGAAAGGGTTTAATTACAGTTTTATTACAGTTGTGGTTAATTATTTTTGGAATTTGGAAATGACAACACACTCCATTGAACATTGACAATAACAAAGAATGCATACCATGTGGTTTGTAACGGTTTTCTCAGTTGGCCACTTTAAGAATTACAGAGCATGTTGACCAATTCCAACGTGCATTAGCAGCGCCTGGTATTATCAGTGTGCGAGATGAATGACCACTAGTTTCTGTGAAAGCCAGAAAATGCCCAGATAAGATAGGTTGATCCCTGCACTGAATGCTTTTCTTCTTTTTTGATAAGACAGCTGCTGAATGCAGCACTCTGTTTGAATCTGATCCTGCACATACCATTGCTTCTCCTCCAACACTGAGTCTATGCCAGGAGCAGGCTTCAACAGTTAACTATGTGCCCTCCTATCCAGTAATGGTTTCCTCGTTGAATGGTACTACAAATGACTCAATATATATTAGCCATTTCACGTGTTCATTCAGCTCAGCAATTTTGCTGCTGTTTTTCCGCATATTAAAGAAATATTTAAAATCCAATAAATTTATATTATTTCAAGAAAAAGCCTTCACACTTCCTTATGTTTCCTTTGTCCTTTTGCTCAATCCATTAATAAATTTTGGCTATTGCATCTACAAAGTTAAACATGTTTTAATATTAACATTCTGTGATTAACATATGTTATTAACTCTTCTGTATTTATTGGAATACTGTGAGCAATTGTGATCCCTGTATCTAAGGAAAGATGTACTGACCTTTGGAGGGTCCAGAGGAGATTTACTATCATGATTGTAACAAAGTCAGCCAGACAGATCTCATAGAATATGAGTTCCATGATTGGGGATGTTAATCTGGTTCAATTAGGGAACCCTGAATGACTGCTATAAACAGGAGTGTCACACATCCTGACACTGTGGGAGTTGACTCTGACAGGACTGTACCAAAGTCAAGGGCTTTCCATGTGCAAATCAGGTGTGACTTGATGATAGGATACTGGCCCCTGTGGAGTTGTTTTATTCACAATAATGCTCCTAGGGATGGAGGGATTGTCATATGAGGAGAAGTTGAGGACTCTGGGTCTGAACTCAATGCAGCTTAGAAGGATGTGGACAGATCTCATTGAGACGTTACAGAATATTGAGAGGCCTGGATAGAGTGGACATAGGAAAGATGTGTCACAAGGGGGAGAGACTAGGACCCGAGGGTACAGCCTCAGAGTGAACAAATGAACTTCAGACCTAAGATAAGGAGAAATTTCTTCAGTCACAGTGTGTGAATCTGTGCAACTTATTGCCGCAGGCAGCTCTAGAGGCCAAGCCATTGAGTAGCTTTCAGACAGAGATAGATAGGACCTTGATTAATAAAGGGATCAAGGTTTATGGGGAGAAGGCAGGAGAATGGGGCTGAGAAATATATCAGCCATGATTGAATCTTGGAGTAGATGTGATAGATTGAACGGCCTAATCCTGCTCCTACATTTTATAGATGCTCATCAATTTGATAATTGTCATCAATTGTAGCATTTAATGATCTTCAGGCTGCAATAAAAAAAATTGTTTCTTTAAAGAATGCAGCATTAATATAAGGGAAACTTCTGTGTAATCACCAACACTGTTTTATATTATGCCACGAAATGGGAAGGAATATCAAGTTAAATTTCTGATCATTTTATGTATTTTGATCAATGATATCAAGTTAATAATGAATGATTAAATTATTAATAGAAACAGACTGCTATCCCTGAAACTAGATTAAAGTTGTTCCCAAATCACCCGCTTGGCTCTTCTGCAAAGCCAGTGGATCACTGATTGTGCAACTTGGAGGGTTTATGATTGATAGTTAGGATATATTGAGAATGTGAATTGTACAATGTTTTTCTTAATGGCAAGTATTGTTCACTTTTTGTATTCTCCACCACATCTACAAATCTTCAAGATAAAATTTTGACCATCCTTGATTTTAATCCATCATTATTGTGATGTCTTCAAATACATGGACTCTAAGATCCAGAATTATTTGTATAAATGTATCTACTCTTCCATCTTCTAAGAGCTCCTTAAAAGGCTAACTCTTTGACCAAGCTCTAGTTGCTTGCCATAATACTTCTTTATTTGTCTTGTTATCATAGTTTGCTCCACAATGTGGCTGTGAACAATCTGAGGACACTGTATTACATTCAACACTCTAATTAAGTAAGTTATTGCTTTTGTCCTTATAAAGGCACATAGCTTCTAATATTCAGCATAACCTCAATTGTTATCACCCACTAATGCGAAAGCAGAACAAATCCTCTCTAGCACATATCACATGTCACCTCAAGTTATGCATGAACTGCAGCTCAAGAAATTGTTTTTATTGGCAGAGTGAATAATTAGCAAAACATGAGGGAACTGAAAATAACATTTGAATTTAATGAATAATACATGCTGGGGTTCTGAACTACATTTCTGAAGAAACAAACTATTTACAACTACATGAAGTTAAAGATTAGGAGAGAATAGTCAAAAAAGTGTATGTTCTCACTTAGGAAGTATTTACACAATAATGTATCCAATACTGACCTCTGAGCAGAGTTTCAACAGTACAAAAACCCATGAAGCTGATTATTTGAATAAAAAATGTTATATAATCCTATAGCTAATTATTTGGCTTCAGTTAGATAATGATAAGACCACATTGCTATACACAGCAAAGAGAAAACTGCTATTACAACAAACAAAATATGAATCATAAAGACGTTCTATTTGATGGAATGTCATACCTTCCAGTCAGTTCCTCTAATGGTCCAGTTGGTAAAGGATGTATCAGTCCATACAGGTTAAGGATTCTTAAAATCAATTCACATACTGTTAATATTAACTATCTCAACCACCACTTTGTGACTGGGTGCTCAGCACTAAGGTTGGACAGAGTGGAATTTGACCAGGATTCCTATCCAGCTCACCACCCAGTTATATTCTCCTCCAAAACACTTGGGTGTGGACTTCAGGTCTGATTTAATCATGATGTGATTAGTTGCAGTGCATTCCATCATTGAGAATTACACAGGTGTGAGCCTTTGGACGAATAACATTTGACTACATCATAAGATATTTTCCCAAAGCGAAAGGGAAGAAACTCAAAGGAGAAAGAATTCTTTCCTCTTTTAGTGTAGTCCTGATCAATCCTTAACTGAGATTTGTAATGATTCCTAAAAAATGGTATTTTTATATTTTGCACATCCTCAAATAATCTATTTACAGCATTTAAATTATTGAAAAATTGTGTCAATATTATGTTGACAATTACAGTGAAAGATATGTGATTTATACATCTTAATATCATTTTTAGAACTTTGATTTCATTCTAGCGGCATATATTAGTAATTTTTGTGAAAGCTTGAAAAAAATAAGTCAGTCAGTGTTTTGGAACTATTGCCTAATGTATTCTATGTCAGATACTATGAAACCCTTGGAGTGGAAGATTGTTAGTACTGTGCTGGGTTTGCAACAAGGAATGTAAACATTGAAAGTCATTAACTTGCTTTTGGTTTAGAATAATCAAAGTTTGATTTTGGCTAAGGAAACCCAGTGATCTGAACTTTTTGAACAGTTCAGAGGAGGGAAGGAAGCCCAATTTAGTTTCTCTCTAAAAAAGAAGTATAGAACAGTTCAGGGAATAGGTTATCTTAGGTGACAACTAGTTTGAATACCTTCCAGACCAGATATGTTTAGTTAGAAACTAGCGCATTGTTAAAGTACTAGGAAAATGTAAGTTTTTAGTTTTGTGTCTATTCATGCAAGAAACTTCATAGTTCACACGAAGGAACTCGGAAAAGAACAATTAATTTGACTTTAAAGGTTTGAAGTAGGGTGGCATGGTGGCTCAGTGGTTAGCACTACTGCTTCATTGTACCAGGGACCTGGGTTTGATTCCAGCCTCAGATGACTGCCTGTGTGGAGTGCATACATTCTCCCTGCATCTGCGTGGATTTCCTCCAGGTGCTCTGGTTTCCTTCCACAATCCAGAGATGTGCAGGTTAGGTGAATTGGCCGTGCTAAATTGCCCATCGTGTTTGGGGATGTGTAGGTTAAGTGCATTCGTCAGTAGTAAATGTAGAAAAATAAGGTACGGGAATGGGTCTGGGTGGGTTGGTCTTCAGAGGGTCGGTGTGGATTTGTTGGGCCGAAGGGCCTGTTTCCACACTGTAGGGATTCTGTAATTAAAAACCTCTCTGGAAATAACTCTGTAAAGTGATGGTATTGGGCAACAAATGAAAACTTTGTTTTGTCCTTGTTTAAAATCTTTCCAACTGTGTTGCATATTTAGGTAGCTTGGTTTATTTTAATTCATTGTTTATCCTTTTATTTAATAAACTTGTATTTTATTGTTAAAGGAAGTCTGTAGCTTTGTATACTTGTTGTTCAGGGAATGACCACCACGATAAAGTAAAAAAAAACTATTAACCCAGGTTTCATTCTAGGAGCTGACATGTGCAGGCGTAACATCAGCTAATAATTGTAACGTAGTACATCCAGTGGTTCGAAAGAACTGCTCTCTGTCAATGGTGTCATGTGTAAGAAATAATCTCTCCAGGAAATTGTTAATTTTAAACTCTCTGACAAGTGTTTCACACCTCATGCTACACTGACTGTGATGGTCCTCCCAAATAGAACTCAAAACCAGCTTTCTGTTTTCACTACCAAAGTTAGGATTTCATCAGTGCAGAAGAGAGAGGGACTTTAGTCACAGTTTAAACTGAGGTGGATAATGTCAGAACTTTCCATCATTTTGAATTCTATCATTTCTAAACATTCTGATTGTGCGAGTCAAGAACTGGACCTGGAATACTTAAAAATGAATTGTAAACTCAATATATATTTGCAGAATAATTGCATCACAGAAGGAGACAACTCAGTCTATTTGTCTATGATGGCTCCCTGAAGGAGCAATTCCCAATAGAATTTGCTGGGTTGCCCTCAGGAGACAAGAAGATCCATACTAAATCTTGAAGAGTAACAAAAAGATGGGGTACTTGGCTAATGGTCGGATACTTGGTAGTGTGGATGAGCAGAGGGATCTTGGTGTCCATGTACACAGATCTTTGAAAGTTGCCACCCAGGTAAATAGTGCGGTGAAGAAGGCATATGGCGTACTGGCTTTTATTGGTAGAGGAATTGAGTTCCGGAGTACTGAGGTTATGTTGCAGTTTTATAAGACTCTGGTGCGGCCGCATCTGGAGTATTGTGTGCAGTTTTGGTCGCCATATTATAGGAAGGATGTGGAGGCACTGGAACGGGTGCAGAGGAGGTTTACCAGGATGTTGCCTGGTACGGTAGAAAGATCATATGAGGAAAGGCTGAGGCACTTGGGGTTGTTTTCATTGGAGAAAAGAAGGTTTAGGGGTGACTTGATAGAGGTGTACAAGATGATTAGGGGTTTAGATAGAGTTGACCGTGAGAATCTTTTTCCACGTATGGAGTCAGCTATTACAAGGGGGCATAGCTTTAAATTAAGGGGGGGAAGGTATAGGACAGATGTTAGGGGTAGGTTCTTTACTCAGCGAGTCGTGAGTTCATGGAATGCCCTGCCAGTAGCAGTGGTGGACTCTCCCTCATTATGGGCATTTAAGCGGACATTGGATAGGCATATGGAGGATAGTGGGCTAGTGTAGGTTAGGTGGGCTTGGATCGGTGCAACATCGAGGGCCGAAGGGCCTGTACTGCGCTGTATTCTTCTATGTTCTATGTTCTATGAAGGGCTCAGAGGTATTGGCTTTTAAATAGCTCAATAATGAGACTATTTGGCCAGTGATGGGGAGGAGAGAATATTCCTTGTGTCAGCAATATCCTGCCACACACTGAAAGTGATCAGTATTTCTACCAGTGGACATGGACCACTTAGGTTCTTCATGATTATTCTTCTCCAACCACCACCTAACCCATTGAGATGAGCCCCAAACATTCCAGCCACAGGCTCTTTGATACTGCAGATTTTACAAACATTGGGTTATAAAAGTGATATCACATCATCCTTCTTGAATCAATGTTAAAAATGTAGACAGATACTTGTTACGACTTGGCTAAACCTTCCTGCCTAATTTAAACCAACAACACGGTAAACATTTATCCAGTGCAGTATTCTGTGAAACATTGAGAGGCCAAGAACTATTTAAAGTAAAAATTAACAACTTTATTTCTTAAGGTATAACAGAGAATAATTAACTAACAACTATTGACAACTCCTTCCCCTAACCCATCTTTTACTTTCCTGTTCTACAATGCCAGTCTGATAAAACCCTCAATTAAGATTTACCAAAAATTCAAATTTTCAATATCAGCCAGCTGTAGAATCTTCTATTTGGATCTTCTTGTGTCTTCTTTTCTTATTATTAGGGATTATGCTTCACAGATCATGGATCGATAAAGGTAGCTTTAAGGGAGCTATTCTCCGGCAGTTTGCAGATGTCGTTGGCTTAGCAGTTCTCCTCCCAACCGTTCAATTTTCCCTGGTCCTTTACCCCCAAAGCATTGAATTGTGTCATTGGCTTTTAAGATTGTCAATATTCTAATCTCAAACTTGATTGGAGTTTGGTTTTTTTGAGGGATATACTTCAAACTGATTGGCCTAATTTGAATCTATTTTGTTGTTTCAGGCAACCCAGCTATTCCAGCTTTTGACCAAGTGTTACTTGTTACACTATTCAAAACAGTTGGTGCAGTCAGGTAGTTCTGCTAGCTTTTAACTCTCTTCAAGGTATAGTGCACCCACATCTTCTTAATATACTTTTCATTCAATATATGATTATCTGTGTTAGATTTCTTTTAAGACAGTGATATGAGATTTATATTTCTTTATTCTTATCCAAGATGTAATGAACAAAGTTGGGATCACTGTAGAAAGAAAAGGCATAGGTCAATGCTGTAGTTGAATGTGAACAAGGATGTTGTAAGAAATATGCCTGTGTGCAGGACAAGAGAAATAAAGTTGATCTTTGAAAATAACAAGTTTGATGTGTTTTTCTCAAACTTTAAGAGCTTGTTTTCCATGATGTTGGATATCAGCACAAACGAATGAGATATTTGCACTCAGTGAACAAAGCAAACATACCATAGAGAAGTAGTTAAAACTTAAAATATGGGGTCAAGATCTCTCTTCATTCTCTTGACAACATTCCTTCAGAGTGAGCTTCATCACACAAAACATGCTGCCAAATGCAGTTCATTGTTTCAATTATCCATGATTGCACTGAATGCTGATTTAGAATTCCTCCAATCATGGTTAATTGAAGGGGGACTTTCGGTAAATATTGCCTCCAACAAAATGTTCAACAATCCAGCAATAAGAAATGTTGACAGCAGGACAAAAACAATAAAACTTATGGCTAATTTTTGCCAATGGAAGTTGGAGTGACTGCCTTTGATAACAATGTTCTTCATTTGATTCAGTGTGACTACAATGAGCTTGAGGAAAACTAAAGTCAATGGGAATCAAGGAGAAGTCACTTCTCTGATCAGCACAAGACAGATAATTGTGATTGTTGGAGATCAGTCATCTCAGCTTCACGACATCATGACAAGAGCTCCTCAGGGGATTGTTCCAGGCCCAACTATCTTCAACTACTTCATCAAGACCTTCTGTCCATCAGGGCAAAAATGGGAATATCTACTGATGATTACATAATGTTCAGCATCATTCATGACTCATCAGATACTGAAGCATTCTGCATTCAATTGCAACAAGATTTGGATTAGATCCAGATTTAGATTAGCTAGGATGGGTGTATGATTAGGAAAGGGTTAGAATGATATGGGCCAAATGCTGGCAAATGGGATGTGATTAATTAGGCTAGTACTAGACCAAGACCTGATCAGGTGTACCTGAGAACTCTGTGGGAAGCTAGGGAAGTGATGGCTGGGCCCCTTGCTGATATATTTGTATCATCAATAGTCAGAGGTGAGGTGCCAGCAGACTGGAGGTTAGCAAATGTGGCACCACTATTTAAGAAAGGTAGTAAAGACAAGCCAGGCAACTATAGACCGGTGAGCCTGATTTTGGTGGTGGGCAAGTTGTTGGAGAGAATCCAGAGGGACAGGATTTACATGTATTTGGAAAGGCAAGGACTGATTAGGGATAGTCAACATGGCTTTGTGCATGGGAAATCATGTCTCACGAACTTGATTGAGTTTTTTGAAAAAGTAACAAAGAAGATTGATGAGGGCAGAGTGGTGGACGTGATCGATATGGACCTCAGTAAGGCATTTGACAAGGTTCCCCATGGGACACTAGTTAGCAAGGTTAGATCTCATGGAATACAGGGAGAACTAGCCATTTGGAAACAGAACTGGCTCAAAGGTAGAAGACAGAGCATGGTGGTGGAGGGCTTTTCAGACTGGAGGTCTATGACCAGTGAAGTACCACAAGGATTGGTGCTGGGTCCACTACTTTTCTTCATTTATATAAATGATTTGGATGCAAACATAAGAGGTATGGTTAGTAAGTTTGCAGATTACACCAAATTTGGAGGTGTAGTAGACAGCGAAGAAGGTTAGTTGACGTTTCGGGCAAAAGCCCTTCATCATCAGTCCTTTCCTGATGAAGGGCTTTTGCCCAAAATGTCGACTCTCCTGCTCCTCAGATGCTACTGACCTGCTGTTCTTTTCCAGCACCACACTCTCGACTCTAATCTCCATCATCTGCAGTCCTCACTTTTGCCAGGCGAAGAAGGTTACCTCACATTATAATAGGATCTTGATCAGATGGACCAATAGGCTGAGGAGTGGCAGATGGAGGTTAATTTAGATAAATATGAAGTGCTGCATTTTAGGAAAGCAAATCTTAGCAGGACTTACACACTTAATGGTAAGGTCCAAAGGAGGGTTACTGAACAAAGAGACCTTGGAGTGCAGGTTCATAGCTCCTTCAAAGTAGAGTCGCAGGTAGATAGGATAGTGAAGAAGGTGTTTGGTATGCTTTCCTTTATTGGTCTGAGCATTGAGTACAGCAGTTGGGAGGTCATGTTGCGGCTGTACAGGACATTGACAAGACCACTTTCGGAATATTGCATGCAATTCTGGCCTTCCTCTTATAGGAAGGATGTTGTGAAACTTGAAAGAGTTCAGAAAGGATTTACAAGGATGTTATCAGGGTTGGAGGATTTGAGCTATAGGGAGAGGCTGAACAGGCAGGGGCTGTTTTCCCTGGAGCAACAGAGGCTGAGTGGTGACCTTATAGAGGTTTATAAAATCATGAAGGGCATGGAATAGGATAAATAGACAAAGTCTTTACCCTGGGGTGGGGGAGTTCAGAACTAGAGGGCATAGGTTTAGGGTGAGAGGGGAAATATATAATAGGGACCTAAGGAGCAACTTTTTTATGCTGACGGTGGTGCATTTATGGAATAGGCTGCGAGAGGGAGTGGTGAGGCTGGTACAATAGCAACATTTAAAAGGCATCTGGAGGGGTATCTGAATAGGAAGGGTTTAGAGGGATATGGGCCAAGTGCTGCAAATGGAATTAGATTAGGTTGGGATATCTGGTTGTCGTGGACAAGTTGGACTGAAGGGTCTGTTTCCGTGCAGTACATCTCTATGTCTCTATCTGTTCAGTGTGGATGAGTTGGACCAAAAGGTCTGTTTCCATGCAGTACAACTCTTATGAGTCTGTGACTCAAAGTGACAAGTAACATTTGCACCACACAAATGTGAGATAATCAGCATGCAATGACTAATAACAAGGGAATCTAACCTTTGCCCCTCATCATTCAATGGCAACACTCTGGAGGTTACCATAAATGAACACACAGATTAACCATATAAATACCTTGGCTACAAGAACAGGCAAGATGCTCGGAATCTTGCAGTCACTAACTCACCTCCTGATCTCTCCAAAGTCTGTCAGCATGGAAATCAGAAACAATAAAAAACAGAAACTGCTGGAAAGGTTCAGCAGATCTGGCAACATTGATGGAGAGAAATTAGAATGTTTCATGTCTGGCGACACGTCTTTCTGCTGTTCCAGCAATTTCTGTTAATGTTCGAATAATGTTGCCTTTGAATCTGCTGAGATGTTTTTGCAGTTTGTAGAAATGAATTCACAGTAACAATTCAAATGGTTGTCATAAAATAAATGAATTGACACCAACATAACAATAGTGTACAGAGGCATTATTAGAAGTTGATTAAGCATCCGTACATAAACATTCCCAGGCAGAATACCTACCCTCAGATATCACTGTTATCTGCAGCACTAATTATATAGAGAGTATTTAATGCCTATGAATCTTTGCTAATGCAAGAAAAAAATAACTTGTGATTATATAATGCCTTTCACAGTTTCAGGATGCCTCAGTGCACTTTATTGGCAATGAAGTTCTTTTGAAGTGTACTCATTGATGTAAGAGGAATCACAGGCAATTCTCACAATTTGTAAGAAGGAAGTGACCAGATTATCTGTGTGCTTTTCTCAGTGATGCTTGTTAAGAGATCAATTTAGGTTAGAATTTCAGAAATAATTCTTCTGCTGTCCTTTGGATAGCATTATAAGATCTTATATATCCAACTGAGAGAGCAGACAGGATCTTGGTTTAACTTTTCATCCAAGAAACAGCAATTCCCATGGTGCAGATTTATTGCAGAGCTACACAGTGAGTAGCTGACTGGATTTTATACTTGAGTCTCTTGAACCTGCAACCTTTGGATTCAAAGGCAAGAGTGCAATAACTGAGCCATTTCTGATAACTGACATCTTGTAAGTATATGTTGCCAAATGTTCATGTTCTAATTCTCATCAATTGGACAACTTGGTGATACACTTTAGTAGTAAAATGTTGTTTTTACTCACAATCAGCTCACATTTCTGAGAACAAGAGAGACCATTAAGGAAGGCAAAGAAATGAATGCTGAGGACAATCCAGAGTCTCTGATTGAACTAGCCATATTCACAGAGCAAGGTAAATGTGTTTTTTTTTCTTTCTGTGGTCACGTAAAATTAAAATCCAGTGATCTCAAATATAACCGTCACTGCAAAAGATTTATATTTGGTAAAAGAGCAGGAGAGGACTTCAAAAATTAGGATAAGTTCAGTTATCTGATATTTCCAATTGAGGAATCTTCTTTAGAGAGACAGTAGTGTGGGTGTAAGTCCGTAATTACAGAACAGCAGCTCATGTGTTCCCTTCAAGAAGAATCCCATAGAAGAGTGTGCAATTCCTCAATTTGTCCAATAAATGTGACTTTCAGAGATTAATTAATGCAGCAAAATCTTATCATGAAGGTTTGTTATCTAAATTTTAATTTAGAATATAATTGACTGAATATAGATTTTTATTTTGGCCTTTTTGGAAACAGCACTTTGCAAAGCAAAAATGTTCCATTTGCAAAGAAACTGCTCAACTGGAGTCAGTGTCTGCAATGTTTTCAGAGGAGCAAATGGCATATAATGGTCATGTCACTGAGTTTAGTAATCTAAGACAAATGCCCTGGGATTCAAGTCCCAACATAGCAGCTGATGGAATTGAAGAATAGTCTATTAATTGATAAACCTGGAATTTAGGATCTAATTAGATAATACTGCTTGTGTTTAACTTATTTGGAACACTTGCAGATATTACTACAAGATATCTGGAATTGAAAAGTTATTCTCAGTAGTGCTGACCATTACAACTATCATTGAGTTGTAAGCACCCATTTAGTTCACTGGATCCTATAAGCAAGAAAACCTTGCATTTGAAAAAACTTGTATTAGAATGATTTTCCAGAGGAAGAGGATGAAAAGTTCTATAGGTTCAGTTGGAACAAGTATGAAAACTAATCATGATTGAAGGCATGTTGTTCCATGAAGAACCTTAGATGCAGAGAAGGATGCACATAAGCCATAAGATAACATTAGGCGATACTTTTTATGGAACAACACCCTTCTTAATAATTACTGACTTCCTAAACCACCACACTTCCTGTCACTATTTTTCCAGAAAAGCATTGTGTTACAAGTCTTGCAGAGGTTTGGCTGTCTCACAATGTGCACATTCATTTTAATGGCCTTCATTCTGTAAGCAGAATCTTACAACTGGTCACACTTGCATTTCCTCTGAAGGTAGATCTATAAACATCTGCTCTCACTTGCAATTCCCAATGCACTTGACAATCACCTCAGCATTTTGTTAGATAATGAGGGATTATGCAAATTTGCATATCTGTCATATCTTGGGCATTCAATTGTTATACAATCAATCAAATCTGATTATCTCTTGTGAAGCTGTATTTCAATGAAACTCGTCACATACAATAAAGAGTTAGAAAATATTATGTTTCACTTCCCAAATTCAAAAACATCAGGCCCTATAGATGCTGAAAACAATAGAATTTTGTATTGAATCATGTTTAAGTATAAAAGCTGATTCTTCAATCCCTTTTTCCAATGCAGCACACTGTGAGCAAGGCAGCCTATTCCATTTTCATTGTGAATCTTAAAATATGTAAAATCGTGTTTATGCTGAATCAATTCTCATGATGCTCTTGCAGAGAGAGTAAAGCTCGCAACATCAGCCACACAGTGATTATTCCAGTGTTTTGAACTTTCATTTCATGTGAATCTAGTTTGCATGGCAATCTCACAGGACTATTTAGGTTGGAATAACCAAATTTGCAATCAATATGTATTTATGCTAGTTTAGATTCAGAGATTCTCAATTCCAATTTCAGAGTGATTGATGAACCCAAATGGTCATGAACCACATTTCATGCATGCTACATCCTGATTATTCTTAAAAGCCTAATAAAATTGAACCTACACATCCAGCTGGGGTTCAGGAACACAATCACATTAATCAATCCGCAAATTGTCCCAAGTTACAGATTTACTGAATTAAGATTGATGGAACAGCCATGGAAGGACATAAGATGCTTCCAGACATTTGAAAGTGGGAAGACTTATGGCATTGAATTATGAAATTCAACCTAGATAATAGAAATTTGTCACACGCTGCAAGACAAAATTGTAGATATATCTTTTGAAAGACTACTGCTATCCTAGCTAGAAAAGAAGATAAAAAGGTGTCAAAGTCATCATATACTTTACACTTAATGATGTCTATTGATTGCAGACATGAGTCAATAAAATGATTGGGATGGTCAATTGTATTATCTGATCAGCAGAGTATAGATTTATAGCTACCACTTTTAAATATGGATTTCTTGAGTAAGCACATGGCTACTCACACTGCTTTCAGTTTGTTTCATTGAATATCAAAACCTTTTGGGGTACACAACAAAGGTATGAGATTTGTTGCTGGTAGGAGACTCATTGCTCACAGGAGATTTGTGTTTTCACTGCCTGAAATAAAGAAAGAGAAAGAGAGAATCATTTTCAATCTTCGCCCAACTGCACAACCTGCAGGTCAAGTGGCAAATAAGCAAAAGCAAAGCACTGTGAATCATAAAGTCATAGAGATGTGCAGCACGGAAACAGACCCTTCAGTCCAACACGTCCATGCCGAACAGATATCCTAACCTAATCTAGTCCCATTTGCCAGCACTTGGCCCATATCCATCTAAACCTTTCCTATTCATATACCCATCCAGATGTCTTTTAAATGCTGCAATTATGCCAGTCTCCACCGCTTCCTCTGCCAGCTTATTCCATACACGCACCACCCTCTGCGTGAAAATGTTGCTCCTTAGGTCCCTATTATATCTTTCTCCTCTCACCGTAACCTATGCCCTCTAGTTCTGGACTCTCCCACCCCAGGGAATAGACTTTGTCTATTTATCCTATCCATGCCCCTCATGATTTTATAAACCTCAAAAAGGTCACCACTCAGTCTCTGATGCTCCAGAGAAAATAGCCCTGCCTATTCAACCTCTCCCATAGCTCAAATCCTCCAACTCTGGCAACATCCTTGTAAATCCTTTCTGAAAACTTTCAAGTTTCAAAACATCCTTTCTATAAGAGGGACTCTAGAATTACATGCAATATTCCATAAGTGGCCTTACCAACATCCTGTACAGCCACAACATGACCTCCCAAATCCTATACCCAATACTCTTACCAATAAAGGAAAGCATACACAATCCCTTCTTCACTATTCTAACTACCTGCAACTCTACTTTCAAGGAACTATGGACTTGCATTGCAAGGTGTCTTTGTTCAGCAACACTCCGCAGGACCTTACCATCAAGTGTGTAGGTTCTGCTCTTGTTTGTCCTTCCAAAATGCAGCACCTTGCACTTAAACTCCCTGTTTTCCATGAAACCTAACCTTGTTAACCAATGTACCATGAGGAACCTTGTCGAATGCCTTACTATAGTCCATATAAATCACGTCCACCGCTCTGCCTTCATCAATCCTCTTTTTGACATGAACCCAAATTTTCCATCATTGTTTCATTGTTTCCAAGATCCTAAACAGAATTTTCTTCAATGATGACAACAGATTGATTAGCAAGTTCTCAAATGATACAAACATTGTTGATGCTAATGAGGAGAATAGCCTTCGATTACAAATGTGAGGTGATGCATTTTGGGTGATAAACAAGCCAAGGGAATACATGATGAACTATAGGACCCTGGGGTGTGCCAAGGATCACAGGGACTTTTGTCTGCATGTCCACTGGTCCCTTAAAGTTGCGGGATAGGTAGATAAAATGGTTAAAGCCATATGGGATACTTGCCGCGACACAGAATTTAAGAACAGGGAGTTGATGGTGGAACTGAATAAAATGTTATTCAGGTCACAGCTGGAATACTGTGTGCAGATCTGAAATCCATATTATAGGAAGAACATGATTGAGCTGGAGAGGGTGCAAAGGAGATTTACAAGGATGTTACCTGGGCTGGAGAATTTTAATTATGAAGCGAGATTGCATAGACTTAGGTTGTTTTAATTGGAACAGAGGAGACTGAGGGGCACATAACTAAGGTGTATAAAATTATGATGGTCATAGGTCAGGTAGACAGAAAATAACTTCTTCTCTTGGTGGAGGAATCAATGACCAGGGCAAATAGATTTAAGATAAGGGGCAGGAGATTTAGAAGGAATGAGAGAAAGAATTTTAATGAGTTTTGAGAAGATTTGTAGCTCAGGTTGAGGTTTTGGATGTAGGCTTGCTCGCTGAACTGGAAGGTTCATTTCCAGACGTTTCATTACCCTACTAGGTAACATCTTCTGTGGGCTTCAGGTGAAGCAATGCTGAAAATTCCTGCTTTCTATTTATATCTTTGGGTTTCTTTGGGTTGATGATGTCATTTCCTGTGGTGAAGTCATTTCCAGTTCCTTTTCTCAGGGGGTGGTAGATGGGGGTCTAACTTGATGTGTTTGTTGATAGAGTTCCGGTTGGAATGCCATGCTTCTAGGAATTCTCGTGCGTGCCTTTGTTTAGCTTGTCCTAAGATGGATGTGTTGTCTCAGTCGAAGTGGTGTCCTTCCTCATCCGTAGGTGAGGATACTAGTGAGAGAGGGTCATGTCTTTTTGTGGATAGTTGTTGTATCCTGGTGGCTAGTTTTCTGCCTGTTTGCCCAATGTTACAGTCCTTGCACAGTATTTTGTAAATGATGTTAGTTTTGCTCATTATCTGTATTGGATCTTTTAAGTTCATTAGCTGCTGTTTTAGTGTATTGGTGGGTTTGTGGGCTACCATGATGCCAAGGGGTCTGAGTAGTCTGGCAGTCATTTCTGAATTTGGAAATGACACCCAGACTACTCAAACCAATACAGGAACTGAAGGAGGCCACTCGGCCTATCAAGTCTGCTCCGATATTCAATAAGATCACGTTTGAGCCAATACCCTTTGACCCAATGTGGATTCCTACCTACCCCAAATACCATTTAACTCCCTTTCTAATCAAAAATCCATTTTGCTTTACTTTAAAAATGTTCAAGAACTCTGTTTCGCCAACCTAGTGTCTGCTTTTGGTTTGCTTTCAGTGGGCCATATCTATTCTTTGCCATTAAACACTTCTTCTAGACCTCTCTCTCTCTCTCTCTCTTCTGTACAATCATTGCCATTCCCTTAGCGTTTTCTTCTGTGTTGCCCAGTATGCCTTTGCCCTTCTCTTCATCACCTGCTCCTTCCCTCCTGTTTCTACAGTACAAAACCAATTATTCTGCTTCTCTTTGATTCCAAAGAACTGCAATATTGGACTTAAACATTAACTGTGTTTCTCCCTCCACAGATTCTCCCAGGCTTGTCGAGTATCTTTAGCATTTTCCGGATTTCAATGCTGAAGAAATAAAAATAGAAAACACCAGAGTAACTCTGCAAGTCCAGCAACATCTGCAGAGAGAAAAGTTGAGGAAATGTTTTGAGTCTGATGTGACTCTTTTTCTGCATTGAAGGAGATGGGAAATGAGAGGAGGAACAAGTGGAACAGATGGTGACACTCCCAAAGGAAAAGACAAAGGGAGCGCTAATGGTCATAGAGAAGAGATATAGGTGCTACTGATAGTAATGAATTGTCAAGAATAGGTTAGCTTTGCTGATAGCAAACCCATACAACCTTGACAAGGGATGAAGAATGTGTAATCAAATCGGAAAGCCAAGATCATGCTTTGAAGTTGTTAACCTCAATGTATGTCCTGAAAGCTGTAAAGTGGGATTCTGTTCTTCCAGCTCGAATTGAGCTTTACTGGAACACTGCAGTAGGCCAAGCACAGAAATGTTAGCATGACGGTAAAATGGAGTATTGGGATGGCAGGCAACTGGAAGGTCAGGCCTTTTTATAGTCAGGGAGGAGGCATTCTGAAAGTGATCATCCAGACTGCATTTGGTTTCACTACTGTGAAGAAAAGTGCACTGTAACCAGTAAGTACTGTAGGCTACATTGGAAGAATTACAAATAAAGCTCCTCTTCACCTGGAAGGTGTGTCTGGATCCTTGGACAATGAGGAGGGGGGAGGTAAAAGGGCTAATGTTGCATTTTCTGCAATTGAATGGGAAGGTAGTGTGGGAGTTGGCGGGTGCAGTTGAGTAGGTTTTCGCTGTCATGAACTGGGGTGTCACAGAAGGAACAGCCCCTGTGTACTACTGACAGAAGAGGGGATGATGTAGCATGGGTTTATGATGCAGAGTGAGGCCAACAGCGCAGGTACAATTCCCACATTGGCTGAGGTTACCATGAAGGTGCTGACTTCTCAATCTCACTCTTTGCCTGAGACGTGGTGACCCTCAGGTTAAACTCAATACCAGTTGTCTCCCTCTAATGAGACAGCAACCCTGGGACGATGGTGACTTTACCTTTATTCAAATTCACTATTTATCAAATATTATCATGGTAATCTGGGAACTCTTATTCCAAATCCATTGTTGGAAATGATTAGAATTCATGACTATGGAGCCCCCTTCTCAAATGGAATCCATTGTTTAGATCACTTAAAATGTTGTTGGCATTCTTTTTAAACATATCCTATGTTTTCAACCCTCTCAATATTCAAAATAATGCATGGTTTTTACGACAATAAATATATAGTATATCACCACAAAGTACAATAAATGATGACTCAGTCAAACTATTCAGCTAAAGAATATGATACATTCCTAATTTAACAGAGAGTAGAGAAATATAGACCTGGTACTGTGATAAAAGGGAGCTGTGTCACTGCTGGGGCCAAAGTAGCAATTTGGGGTAAGCTCGATATAGTAGCTTTTGCAAATTCCCAGACTTTAAGAATACCCTCAAGAATAAAGGTGTTTAATTCTCAACAAACAGCTGCTTCATCCGGTTGTGATTAGATCTTCTTCGAGTAGATTTGCAGGAATCAACCTGTTCTCGAATTCTTGTCTATAGAGTTTACATGTACTAACTGATAAAGGGTTAATCATTAACCAGTCTTTAGCAGAAGAGGCACACATTTGACTAACAGGAATTAGATTATTGCATATCAGTAAGCTAAAGACCCACATTAATTTAAGGTTGGTTAATTACATGAATAGTAGGCAAAATACATTATCTCCTAGATGATAGTAACTAGGCCGAGGTTACATTTTGTAAGGTGCAGAACTGACTCGCAGCTAATCATAAAACTGATTGTCTTAGAACTTCCCAGCTTCTACCAGAGATAACCCTTTATGTCTCAATAGGACAAGCTGTTTCAAAGCATCCCAGTTAACCATTTCAGGCCAAATGATGAAGATAGCATGGTCCCTCAAGCATGTCTTCCCCGATGTTTAGCCTAAAATAACAATTGGTTAAACAGGTATATCATGCTGACCATTGTCACTTCAGTCCCAAACTCTCTGTCTTTACAAATTGTTATTGAATGGAATAAGTATGTAGTCATCTGTTTAAGGATGATCTGGTCAGAAATGCTTTGCTCTTTGATATCACTGGTGAGACTTTCATTTTTGTGCATGTCTGTTTCCAAAGATGTTTGTGATCTATTGTCGTGGCTGGAGAATTGTGAATTTTCTGAAAGAGTGGAATGGAAGACAATTGAGTTGGTTAAAGAGGTAATCTTTGTCTTTTGACTTTGTTGAGAGATAGATTTAGGTGAAGATCTTCAATTATGACACTTGATCTCTTAGCCAATGTTGGTATTCATGTCCCAGCAACTGAGTAAGATTCATTCTTCTGTGCTATGTGATTCTCCCATTATCGCCGGTGTGAAAGTATTTTAACATAATTGAACTTCAACTCCTTGTTCATGATCTATTTGCTCATTTGTTTCCTGCAGGTACATGTAGAATCAATAGTCTCTGCTACCAAGATGGCAACCCTTTAAGATATCTTCAGCAGAAGACACAGATCCCTCAGAGGATGCACAAACACAATTGTTTCCTGCATTCTCTACCAGCTTAGATATGCACATCTTGATGGAAACCACCAGGTCTTGGGGATTTGTCCCTCTTGGTTTCATTAAGTTCCCCATGATTTACTAAGTTAGAGACGAAAAAACTGTAGATGCTGGAATTCAAGCTTGACAAGCAGGAGGCTGGAAGAACACTGCAAGCCAGGCACATCAGGGAGGTGGAGAAGTCAACTTTTCAGGTGTATTCCTTCTTCGTGATTTACTGAAGCTAAATTTACTTAGACCCTGCCCATCATCCTCTGTTTATTTATTTGGGACATCTAGAAAGTTATCCTCTTTATTTGTTGTGAATGCAGAAGCAAAACAGCATATCTGCTAAATCACACAATCCTGTTTAACACTGCTCACACTATTCAGCCCTGTGCATGTATTTGAATGTCAAGTGAGGATAGAATCAGACTGCAGGCTGAATGAACCATTGGTCCCCCTATCTAGAATCGATTCTAAAGTATGGGGAAGGCATCAGATATTTCTTGATGCCTGTGGAACCAGCAGAAATATTTTCAAAAGACAATAAAAATAAAAACTAAAAAGAAATTCTGCAGCTTTGAATCATTTGGACCAATGAGAACAGCAGATGAGTAACAGTTAATGCTCTGCTGAAAGTGTCTGTCAGTGCCAGGAAGAAGTGTAACAGAGGCGGCTTTGAAATGGAATTACATGATGGCTCTCTCCGGGTGTCTGAAATAACAGGGATTTCAGAGAGATGGGTGGACAGACATTAAGAGATTTGTTCACATTCTTTGGCATTCACCTCGAACACCTCCCAAGTGGCATCATTTTATTAAAGTTTGGCATCGTTACTCTGAACTGATGACCAGAAAATGAGCCCCTATGTTCATCCCCTGTAGGCCATTCAAACATCACACCTGCAGCCCGGTATCTGTCTCCTGGGTACAAACTAAAAACGTATATTGTCTTTGTTCTGCTTTCTCAGCTGGATGCAACTTCAGCATGTGCTGTACATCATGGTCAGAGTAACCAAAGCCAACAATATGAATAATTATTTGCGTTCATTCTAGTAGGAATTTGAAGGTTGAATTTCATTACAGTCTGTGGGATTGAAAGGTCAAGTGACAAGGGTTTCCATTTTCCTGATAAATGTGTTTCTTATATAAATTCCCATCTGCACTTCACTGTTGCCATAACATTTACACATCAGAAAGCTGCTGCCAGCCAGCTAATCAGTTATCAGCATTTACTGTATAAAGAGCCATATGGATTAATGACCATCACTCACTGGAGATGGAGAATCACTCACATCTGCAGACCCCACTTTCTCCTCAAATCAAACTCAATACTGTGTCATTCCATTGGTATCAACTGCGCTTCTCTCCACACTGCTGTTACAGACTGGATGTGAACTCTGTCCTTATTTCATTATCATGTACTTAGATAAATATCCATACAATTGCTAACAAAGTTAACTGGGTAGAATTCTCCAGATCAGTCAAACATTGTGGAACGGTTAGTCAAAAGCATGTTTCATTCAGAGTACTTGTGTTCGAAGAGGTTGTAAAATATCATACAGTGATCATAGTTGCTCCTTGGTTCTAAGTCAGGTTCTTTCTTTTGCTAAGTACCAGAATTTATATTCTGCAGCATTCTTTAATTGTTCTCACTGGCAGGGACAATCAATTGGCTCAGTTGTTTGCTCTATTCCTCGATTCAGAAAGGATACACCAGGGAGGAGTCTGCCTTTCCAGAAAACGTGGAATAGGAATGATCCAGTGAACGTGATATCTTTCTTGTACAGAGTGAGCAGCTGAGATTGCTAAGTTCAGTCAAGTTTGATCATTAGCTCATCAAGAGTAATAATTATACTTCTTGTCATTATAAGATGATATTCTCCCTTTTTCTTCTGGCTGTGTATATCGGCAGGAATAGAATGACATTAAGGTAATTGGATCATCTGTGCTCGTCATCAATTTTTCAATCTGTGCCGAAAGAAAGGCAATGGAGGAGGACGGCGATATTAGGGGCTAAGTGAACACTCTAGTCAAGTCAGGAGATAGTTGAAAATAATGAATGGAGTCTGTCATGTTCAATTGTTCTGTTCTTGATGATGTGAGTTTTTTAGCTATTGATTCTCACTGTGCCCAATTAGTGAAGCCTGAATATAGACTCAGATTAAAGTAACAAAACTACAGAACTATGAGCCTGGAGCTGATATTATTAAGATCTAGGAGTACGTTCCTGTTAGGAGAAAGTGAGGACTGCAGATGCTGGAGATCAGAGCTGAAAATGTGTTGCTGGAAAAGTGCAGCAGGTCAGGCAGCATCCAAGGAGCAGGAGAATCAATGTTTCGGCCATGAGCCTTTCTTCAGAAGAAGATTGCAGGTTTGGAAGGTGGTGCTGAGTTCGAGGGTTGGGACTGAAACAAGGTGGGGGGAGGGGAAATGAGGAAACTGGAGAAATCTGAGTTCATCCCTTGTGGTTGGAGGGTTCCTAGGCGGAAGATGAGGCACTCTTCCTCCAGCCATCGTGTTGCTATGGTCTGGCGATGGAGGAGTCCAAGGACCTGCATGTCCTTGGTGGAGTGGGAGGGGGAGTTGAAGTGTTGAGCCATGGGGTGGTTGGGTTGGTTGGTCCGGGTGTCCGAGAGGTGTTCTCTGAAATGTTCCGCAAGTAGGCAGCCTGTCTCCCCAATATAGAGGTTCCTAACCTTCCTAACCTGCAATCTTCTTCCTGACCTCTCCGCCCCCACCCCCAATCCAGCCTATCACCCTCACCTTATCACCCTCACCTTAACCTCCTTCCACCTATCGTATTTCCAACACCCCTCCCCCAAGTCCCTCCTCCCTACCTTTTATCTTAGCCTGCTTGGCACACTTTCCTCATTCCTGAAGAAGGGCTCATGCCCAAAACGTCGATTCTCCTGCTCCTTGGGTACATTCCTGTTACACATACATAAGCTGGTATGCCACCTGTGCATACCTTTAAAGATATAAAATATTCACACACAGTGAATGTCATCACTTAAGTCTATTCATTTTGAGACTTGATAAAGAGGACATTTTGAGGTTAATGTTAAGTTCCAAGTTAAGATTGCTCACTGTGAGTCAATTTGAATTAAATACATGTTCAGTCATGAATTTGAATGGCAGATCAGGCTGGAGGGACTGAATTGACAACTCCCTCTCAGATGCTCCTATATTCCTATGCTATAAGCACTGTGTCCATTGAGTTAATTCACTGTACACTATGAAAAACACCGGTATAACACCAGAATTTTTAAGTCCTTTGTGCATTTCACTACATGAACTTTACTGCTTTATTGTTGTAATTTGCAAGGAAATTGCTTCTCATGTCACGTAAACCTGTTTCATATTGTGCTAACAAATATAAATGCAACTTCAAGGTATTTTCATGCCATATAGTCATGAATGCATACAAGGTGAGACGAAAGCAGGACATTAGGTATCATTTTGTTACTGCCACGTGCTGAATGGGCATGTGTTACCTTCAAAGAGAAAGCTGCATATCACTGCAAAGAGAAAACTAACTTGCCAATACTGAGTCTTAAATCGCCTGAGAAGGCAAATGGATGTGGACCAGGGAGACTTAATAAGAACCCCTAAAATCTAAGTGTCCAGATATCAAAATTGTGAATTAAAAACAGAAAAATGCTGGAATACTCAGCAGGTTAAGACAACATATGGACAGGGAAACAGAGTGAATGTTACAAGCCAATTACTCAATCAGACTTCCTCCTTGAAGAATGACAATTGTGTGTTCTACCAGAAATTGGTTAATTTAATTGACATTATTTCAATTCTGCATTAGTTAAGGATTTTCAATGGAATCATTAGTTGGGTAAAGTTGGTCATTATGAGCTAGTTTTGTTTTATACTCCAATAAGGAGTAGGCAATCTGGCAGTCTGCTGGGAACATTGTGGTTCCACTTGAATTACATTGTTCCCCTTCTCTGATTTTATTTTACTTTATTGACTTTGCTATTCATAAAAGCTGCTGGCACAAGGGGTGGGGGGTGCAGGCTGATGATTACGTCAATGTTCTGAACAAAGTTTTGCTCTGAAGTGTACTAATTAATAGAGTGTTTTGTTTCCTTCTTTCCACAGTGAACATGCTGAGACTTTCTCTGAATAATTTGGTAACATTCCTGGAAAGTTGAAAAAAGCAGTTGCATAAAAGATTTGTGATGATGAAACATGCCACAGGCAAGACTGTCCTATGGTCATTTTTTTTTATGTTTAAAAAGTTCTTGAACAGATGAGATAATTCCTTGAAAATTTCCAAAGTGATTAAACTCAATCTCCTCAACTTTCCTCAATTATGTGTGCAAACCTATGAGGCCAAACTCAATGATAGCCAAAGAACTGAATGAGAGTCATAACTTTTTTTGATTTTCTGCTGAACTCCTCCTTCTATCCAAAGGCATCATTCCTATTGCAGGGTTTACTGGATTCTTTATGCGAAATTGTATGGTTACTGCAAATGAAATAGCTGCAATGAATAAGTACTCTATGGAAAGTGTAAAAACACCTAGCAACTCAAAAGCCTAGTAAACATTTATCATATTAAATGTAAGGCAACAATTAATGAAGCAAATAAAATATATTTTAAAGCAACAATGAATTGTGACTTCCATTTCAACTATTAAACCCACAATGGACACAAAAGATAATTCCAGCAACATCTGTTTCGACTGGTTGAGCAATGGCAAAAGAGTAAACAGGTAAGAAAGATCACTGATTTTGGCTTGAGGCCATTTCACATCTGGTTGTCTACAATTCAAGAGGTTTATCAAAGATTGTGCACCATCATTGAAGTCCCTTCAATTTTAGGTTGTCAAATTCAGCACCTCTATGTTGAATGATCTGGCATGTACATTCCAGTTTCAGTTAGTCAAGATTTAAAAATGCGCAACTGGGACACAGTCACAGTCAGAATCACACAACACCAGGTTGTAGTCAAACAGGTTTATATTGGAAATCACAAGCTTTCAGACTTTGTTCACCCAGTCCAACACTGGCACTTCCACATCATGATTGTCATGGTATATAGTCTAATGAGGAAAATTTAAGTTAAACTTTGTTTTAATTAACATGAAGACTCAGCATTTTCACAAACCCTCAAAGTTATGCTGTCCCTACCTTAATTGGTTTGTGCAGTTTTGAATTACTTATTGCACCCACACACACTCACACAGATCCTGTCTTGTACACACACACTCACACATACACACTCTCTCACGCATACACACTTACGCATACACACACTCTCTCACAACATACATTCTCACACTCACACATAAACACACATATACTCTCTCTCTTTGTCTCTCCATCACTCACACATGCACACACATTCAAATCCATGGGGTGAATCATTTCATTCAAGATGTTTGTTTATTTGCAGATACATTCTACTTTGTTCAAAAATCAGACATTGGTAGTCACAGTCAGTCAATGTGGTATCGTTTAAATTCCAGTTTTGGGAATAAAACCAGTTTGATTCCGGTTTAAAACTCTGAGACAGATTTTGAACAAAACCTCACACCTATAATTCAGTATCTGACCTGAGATGTCACCTTTTGTATATTCCTATTGCTCTGCCTGATTGTCATGACAGCACAACACTGACATTGACTTTATAAACACTTACACACCGTCTAACACTCTTGGTCACCTGTAGAGATGTATTATTCTGACACTCCACTTACACCAGTAACGTGATCTCTTTATCTCTATCCATAATTTCTGTGCCTGTGTACCCTGCTGTCTCACTGTGCCTGACAAAGGGGCTGCACTCCAAAAGCTTGTGTAATGTCAAATAAACCTGTTGAACTATAACCTGGTGTCATGTGACTTCTGAATTTGTCCACCCATTCCAATAATGGCATCTCCACATCATTACTATCATGATATATAGTCTATTAAGGTAAATTTAGGATATACTTTATTTTAAATAACATGAAGACTCAGCATTTTCACAATAATCCTCAAAATTATTTTAATTAACTTGTTATAACACATCTCTGGGATGGGTGAGTCTTGACCTCAGATTTTCCTGACCGAGAAATAGGGACATTACCACTGTGCCTTAATAGATATTTTTACTCAACCTTTTGATATGTTATCGCACAATCGGTGGTAAATTCAATTTTAAATTTTCAAACTTTGGGATCAGTCTTATTGACTACTTTGGGGTTTCTGCTAGTTTTGTAGTTTTACAATCATACTCCTCCTGCCCCTACCTAATCTCTCAGCTGTTACAATTGTACCTATTATTGGTTTCCCTTGACAGATGTCAATGCTTATTTTAAAATAGAAAGATGCATTAGATATCAGTTTCTTCTCATCTTTAAATTGGTAGACTGTGATCCAATGTAGAAACAGCAAGCACTAGGGTGATGGGTGAATGGAATTTTGTGTGAGATAGAATACGGGCAACAGAGATTTGGTGAGCAGGAATTTACACGAAACCTTGTTCCCATCAACATCGGCTGAGCTTGTGCCTAGAGTTGAGGTATGAAAGGCAAAAGGACCCCTGCCTGTGACCCATTTTCCAAGTTGGAACTGTTCAGCCATATTAGTTTTCAAGACCACTACCACTCAATCATGAATAAAGATTCTAGTTTCTTCCAATGGAAGGAGTTTGCTCAGGAGCTTGTGCACCTTTCAGGATGAAACTAATCAAGGAAAAGTAGTCACCAGAACCAGCCTTGCTAATGTCTCAATGTTTTAATTAACTATATTGGTAGGAAAATTCAGGCAATATTTATTTAGAACATTATGTTTTGGAGACATTGAGCAATAATCCAATATGTATAAAATTGAAAACATATGATGGTATTTGAATCACATTTAATTTATTGTGATGCACAACACCACAGCAATTACAATAAAATTTTACCATATGTATCAAAGTATGCAACTTTGACTTCTAATTCAGCATTTCGGTATCCACAGTTTGACATCAGAGACCCTGGACACCATTGGTATGAAAACTGAGTTGCAATCCAATATGTTTCTGATTGAAATCATGACAGCAGTAAGCGACGATTCAGAATTAATCTGTCCAAAATGCTCAGTTATTTTGATTATTTTAATGATTGCCCATATGGTATTAATCTCATTCAGACAGAATTTCTAATTTTACAATTTTACTTATAATTATATAATGATAGATCATTCTCTTCTGATGTGTAACACCAGATGGAGCATTCTTGCAAGCTTAGGTTTGATAGTGGTCATGTCTCCATATGGTTTTATTCTCCATTGCACTGAGTTTATACTACCTTCATCTGTAGGTTGACAGCTCTCCGTGCTGCAAAATCACCTCCAGCTCTTGAGAACTTGCTGAGAATGTGTAGGTTGATCTACCTGACCTACTTACCATTTCAAAGCAGTGGGAGGGCTTATCCAACTAAAATCTAGTAGTCTTTCCAGTTGTGTTGAATGCAATTTGCTGACCAATTGCTTTCTGATTGCCTTCTTACATAAATGCAATTGGTTTGCTCACAATTTCCTACATATTTAAAGAGTCATCTGGCCTGCTAACTTATTTTCATCTAGAACTCAGGTTACTCAATTACTGAGGACTTCCTCAACAATAGATATACTTTTACATTTTAAATGGGATCAACTAATTTTGATTTTTTCTAGTCCTTTCAACTTTGATCTTAAGGCATGGATGATTATTGTTAATCTTTTGCAATTACACTTGAGCAGTTAACTGTAAGTATTGTAATGGACAAAACAATACCATTAGGAAGGACAGAATTGGGATATTTGTAGCATTTTCCAGATTTTCGAAGCTGGGTAATTTCCAAATTATTCCACTGAGCCAAATTGATTGAGATAATTTAGTTATACCATGGAACATCTATGTTCTAACTTCATTTTTTTTCTGTTCAAGCAACAAATACTCAGGCATTACAATGATTTACAATGTAAAATTGCTTTTATCCTGATTTAAAGTTAGAGAGATGTACAGCACAAGAACAGATCCTTCGGTCCAACCCGTCCATACTGATGATATCCCAACCTAATCTAGTCCCATTTGCCCACATTTGATTAATATCCCTCTAAATGCTTCCCATTCATATATCCATCCAGATGCATTTTAAAGTCTTTCTACACACCCACCACCCTCTGCATGAAAATGTTGTCCCTTAGGGCCTTTTTAAATTTTCCCCCTTACACCCTAAACCTATGCCCACTGATTCTGCTCTTCCCCATCCCAGGGAAAAGACACTGTCTAATTCCTGATGAAGGGCTTTTGCCCGAAACATCAATTCTGGTCAGATGCTGCCTGACCTGCTGTGCTTTTCCAGCACTACACTCTCGACTCTAATCTCCAGCATCTGCAGTCCTCACTTTCATCCTGTCTAATTACCCTATCCATGCCCTTCATGATTTTATAAACCATTATAAGATCACACCTCAGTGTCCGACACTCCAGGGAAAACAGCCCCAGGCTATTTCAGTCTCTCCCTGCAGCTCAAACTCTGCCAACCCTGGCAACATCCTTGTAAATCTTTTCTGAACCCTTTCAAGTTTCACAACATCCTTCCATTATTTTAAGATTGCTAAGCTTTTCTTCTCTAAGAATTGAATATTCAATAGAAGCCAGGTGAAGCATGATGCACAGTAACCATACAAAAGTAAAGAAAGCAAGCTTAAAACAATGGTTCTGAAAAGGTTAACCTTGAAGATTGCATTAAGCACTACCACCAATCAGGTAATGAGATAAGGACATGTTTCTCTCTCCACAGAGGCTGCCAGACCTGTTGTGATTTTCTGGCATTTCACTCTACCAGCTCCTAAATGAAGGCCTATAGACACAGGTGTACTAATAGCATTAGTAACACTGTCTAATGCAACTTGTAGTTTAATGATTTTTTAAAAAAATGTTACAGACCAGGAAACCATTCAGTCCATATTATTTCCCAGGTGCCAATCTCCTGCCTTTACCCCTTTATCATGGAGTACCATTTCTCCCAATCATACAGTGCCCTCGTTAATGCTTCAATGAAAGCTGTCTCCATCACATTTCCAATGTATTCCACACCCTGACTATTTGCTGTGAGAAAATGTTTCCTCAATTCACCCATCCTCCTTCTACAAATCACTTTCCACCTAAGCAGTCTTGATTCTTCTTTTAATCAGCGAAATCAGCTTTTTCCTAACTTCTCCATCCAGCCTGCTCATGATTTTTAAAAAACACTCCCTTGAATCTCCTCTCACAAAAGGACAGAAGTCCCAGCAACTTCAACGGATCCTCATAACTGAAGGTTCTCATTCCTGGAACCATTCCTGTAAATCGCTTCTACGTACTTATCAACTCATTCACGTCTTTCCTACAGTGTGGTATCCGTAACTAAACGCAATACTGCATCTAGAGATCTAATCAGTGTCTTGCCTTGCATGATTGAAATCAAGTGCAACTTGTTTAAGGCTCACTAGTGGTTCTCCTACACCAGCTAAACCAGGCAAGCCTTTAGACTAAATAAAAACTAGAAGATCTGCAGATGCTGTAAATCAGAAACAAAAACAGAAGTTGCTGGTAAAGCTCAGCAGGTCTGGCAGCACCTGTAAAGTGAAATCAGAGTTAATGCTTCATGTTTGGCGGAGTGGACTCGATGGGCCGAATGGCCTTACTTCCGCTCCTATGTCTTATGGACACCTTCCTCAGAACAGAGTTCAGCTGGAATTAAAAATTTAACTCTGGATCATTTTAGTCCTTTCCTCTGGATAATTAGTCCAGCAAAGCAGCCAAACCCAACAGCTCCTGCAAATGAAACATAAATGAGACATATATAATCAGCAGCAGATTTCAGAGAGCACACATTTTAATTAAAGGTCAGGCTTAAGTTTGAGATGAGTATAGTTATCACCAATTATAGGAGGGAATAACACATTAGCAATGGAAATAGTGCTGTAAATAAGTGATCTTTGAGGAGAAAGTGAGGTCTGCAGATGCTGGAGATCAGAGCTGGAAATGTGTTGCTGGAAAAGCGCAGCAGGTCAGGCAGCATCCAGGGAACAGGAGAATCGACGTTTCGGGCATAAGCCCTTCTTCAGAAATGGGGAAAGTTTGTCCAGCAGGCTAAGATAAAAGGTAGGGAGGAGGGACTTGGGGGAGGGGCGTCGGAAATGTCATAGGTGGAAAGAGGTCAAGGTGAGGGTGATAGGTCAGACTGGGGTGGGGGCGGAGAGGTCGGGAAGAAGATTGCAGGTTAGGAAGGCGGTGCTGAATTCGATGGATTTGACTGAGACAGGGTGGGGGGAGGGGAAATGAGGAAACTGGTGAAATCCGAGTTCATCCCTTGTGGTTGGAGGGTTCCTAGGTGGAAGATGAGGCGTTCTTCCTCCAACCGTCGTTTTGTTGTGGTCTGACGATGGAGGAGTCCAAAGACCTGCATATCCTTGGTGGAGTGGGAGGGGGAATTGAAATGTTGAGCTACAGGGTGGTTGGGTTGGTTGGTCCGGGTGTCCCAGAGGTGTTCTCTGAAACACTCCGCAAGTAGCCGGCCTGTCTCCCCAATATCGAGGAGGCCACATCGGGTGCAGAGGATGCAATAGATGATGTGTGTGGAGGTGCATGTGAATCTGTGGCGGATATGGAAGTTTCCTTTGGGGCCTTGGAGGGAGGTGAGGGGGGAGGTGTGGGCGCAAGTCTTGCACCTCCTGCGGTTGCAGGGGAAGGTGCCGGGAGTGGAGGTTGGGTTGGTGGGGGGTGTGGATCTGACGAGGGAGTCACGGAGGGAGTGGTCTTTACGGAATGCTGATAGGGGAGGGGAGGGAAATATATCCTTGGTGGTGGGGTCCGTTTGGAGGTAGCGGAAATGACGGCGGATGATGCGCTGTACGTGGAGATTGGTCGGGTGGTAGGTGAGGACCAGTGGGGTTCTGTCCTGGTGGCGGTTGGAGGGGCGGGGCTCAAGGGCGGAGGAGCGGGAAGTGGAAGAGATGCGGTGGAGGGCATCGTCGACCACGTCGGGGGGGAAATTGCGGTCCTTGAAGAAGGAGGCCATCTGGGTTGTGCGTTTTTGGAACTGGTCCTCCTGGGAGCAGATGCGGCGGAGTCGAAGGAATTGGGAGAATGGGATGGCGTTTTTACAGGGGGCAGGATGGGAGGAGGTGTAGTCCAGGTAGCTGTGGGAGTCGGTCGGTTTGTAGTAGATGTCCGTGTTGATTCAGTCACCTGAGATAGAAATAGAAAGGTCGAGGAAGGGGAGGGAGGAATCTGAGACTGTCCAGGTGAATTTGAGGTCAGGGTGGAAGGTGTTGGTGAAGTGGATGAACTGTTCAACCTCCTCGTGGGAGCACGATGCGGCGCCGATACAGTCATCGATGTAGCGGAGAAAAAGGTGGGGGGTGGGGCCAGTGTAGTTGCGGAAGATGGATTGTTCCACATATCCTACGAAGAGGCAGGCATAGCTGGGGCCCATGCGGGTGCCCATGGCTACTCCTTTCGTTTGGAGGAAGTGGGAGGATTGGAAAGAGAAGTTGTTCAGGGTGAGGACCAGTTCAGTCAGTCGAAGGAGGGTGTCAGTGGAAGGGTACTGGTCGGTACGGCGGGAAAGAAAGAAGCGGAGGGCTTTGAGTCCTTCGTGATGGGGGATGGAGGTGTACAGGGACTGGATGTCCATGGTGAAAATAAGGCGTTGGGGACCGGGGAAGCGAAAATCATGGAGCAGGTGGAGGGCATGGGTGGTGTCCCGAACGTAGGTGGGGAGTTCTTGGACTAAGGGGGACAGGACGGTGTCAAGGTATGCGGAGATGAGTTCGGTGGGGCAGGAGCAGGCGGAGACAATGGGTCGGCCGGGGCAGTCAGGTTTGTGGATTTTGGGCAGGAGGTAGAAGCGGGAGGTGCGGGGTTGTGGGACTATGATGTTGGAGGCGGTGGATGGGAGATCCCCCGAGGTGATGAGGTTATGGACTGTCTGGGAAATGATGGTTTGGTGGTGGGGGGTGGGGTCATGGTCAAGGGGGCAGTAGGAGGAGGTATCTGCGAGCTGGCGTTTGGCCTCAGCGGTGTAAAGGTCGGTGCGCCAAACTACTACCGCGTCTCCCTTGTCTGCTGGTTTGATAGTGAGGTTGGGGTTGCAATGGAGTGAGTGGAGGGCTGCGCGTTCTGAGGGTGAGAGGTTGGAGTGGGTGAGAGGGGTGGGGGAGTTCAGGTGTCGGTTAATATCGCGGCGGCAGTTGGCTATGAAGAGGTCGAGGGCAGGTAGGAGGCCAGCACGGGGTGTCCAGGTGGATGGGGTATGTTGGAGGCGGGAGAAGGGGTCGTCAGAGGGTGGGCGAGAGTCTTGGTTAAAGAAGTAGGCACGGAGGCGAAGGCGGCGGAAGAATTGTTCGATGTCATGCCGCGTGTTGAACTCATTAATCCGGGAGCGTAGGGGAATGAAGGTGAGGCCTCTGCTGAGGACTGATCTTTCATCCTCAGAGAGGGGTAGGTCTGGAGGGTTAGTGAAAACACGGCAGGGCTGGGAGCTCGGACCTGGTGTGGGGCTGGAGCTGGGTGCGGGGGCGGGGTTAGGTCTGGGGGCGGGGACGGGGATCGGCGTGGGGGCGGAGTTGGGCTTGATATCATTTCTAGATATGTTGAAGGTTTTAATCTATACATCTGAAAAAATCTTTTTTGGAAGAAAGTAGAATTGTAGGAAGAAGAAAACATTATGAAGGGACTTCTAGTGATTAGCTAACAATCAAAAGTCAATTTATTTAGTATGTCAATTCACTGAAAATACATTGAATGTCCTGTCTTTTCAGCAGAATTGTCTTACGGCATAAGCTAGTACCTATGAAAGTCCTTGATATGATAGGTCAAAGTTATGTTTTACAGTCAGGCGAGAAGGGATGAACTGGGTCACATCTTTCCAACCTTCTCATTTAATCGCAATAAATGTTCAAGTTCATTATACCATAAGGTTCCCTGTCACCAATTAAAATGTAGTTATCAATTTTATTGTAAAAACTAAGGAGCCAATCATAAGGTTCTTGAGTGAAATAAAGAGCAACTTTATTACTTACTAAAAAAAATTAAAGATGTAATGTCAAACTTATGGCCTTCATGGAGTCACTTGGACAGCGACACAGACACACACACAGACACACACAAACAAACTTTAAAGGGGATAGTGTTCAGTAAAAAAGAAGATAAATTAATATACAGTTTAGAGTTCTTTAAGATTTTAGGTTTCATTAAGGTGTGATATGTTAAACTAAGACCATGATTGGTTACTTGACTATTTCGAACATTTGAAGTAGTGAATAGTTGAATTATCATTTGACTTTAAGGACAAGGAGCTGCATGTAAAACCAATAATGTTATAGCTACAATTAAGAGGGATCCTGGATGGAATCAGAAGGCATCTTTTCTACACTTAAAGAATTCTAATAGAGCATTCATTGGAATTCACCCCACAGTCTGAAGCAAATGGAATTCAGCAAACTGCATCAGCTCCAAAAAGACTCTGAGTGCCAGTTGCTTGTATTTTCAGAATGGCTTCAGAATCAGGACAAACTTTGGGTCACTCTATGAATTATTCTTTTTTACCCAAGTTTAACTATTACATGGCCAAAGCATTTTCTTTGAGTAAGTTTGCTTCGGGCAATAATCCAGAGATTAGTTTTTGATTAAAGAAGGCCATTTACTGAAGAATAACATCACCACAGGAAATGACATCACCAACCCAAAGAAACCCAAACATATAAATAGAAAGCAGGAATTTTCAGCAGTGCTTCGCCTGAGACCCACTGATGATGTTACCTAGAAGGGTGATGAAATGTCTGGAAATGAACTTCCAGCTCAGCGAGCAAATCTACATCCAAAACCTCAACCTGAGCTACAAATCTTCTCAAAACTCATTGAGCTGATTTTTAAATGTAAGGGCAAGAATGTTTTCTTTCCCTTTGCAGACCTAATGGGCTACATAACTAGAAGCCATTAAGCTACCTTGGAGTCAATTATGTAGCTTTTGCATACAGAAGGGCTTTGTCGTCAACAACTGGTTGCCACTCTACAGAGCAATCGTCGATTGTTGCCAGCTGAATCTCCTTTCATATGGACGTCCAATTCCAAATTCACTTGTAATAATTTCCCCACTGCATCAACAACACTTGCAATGATTATCAGGTAACTTTCTTTCAAAAAAATGCAGCGGTGCTTTTCACAATGTTTGATTTATAAAACGATCCTTTTCCCATTTCAATCCATTTTTTTTAAAAAATGTTCTTTACAGATTGGCGGAATAAATTATCTGATTGGTACCCTATGTTGCAGCTTGCTTGTATATGTCCTGCCTGGTGAGATATCTTTCTGGTATGATAATTGCAGATGAGATATGATCTCCAACATCTGAAGATTCTCACAACGATTAGATTAGATTACTTACAGTGCAGAAACAGGCCCTTCGGCCCAACAAGTCCACACCGACCCACTGAAGCGCAACCCACCCAGACCCATTCCCCTACCCCTAACACTATGTCAATTCACCTAACCTGCACATTTTTGGACTGTGGGAGGAAACCAGAGCACCCGGAGGAAACCCACGCAGACACGGAGAGAATGTGCAAACTCTACACAGTCAGTCGCCTGAAGCGGGAATTGAACCCGGGTCTCTGGCGCTGTGAAGCAGCAGTGCTAACCACTGTGCCACTGTGCCACCCACAATGTAAATTAACCAGGAGGTTAGTCCTTTTTCATTCATCCTATGATAGCACCGCTGACTAATTTAATTGTCTTTAGGGAAAATATTACTTTTAGCTCACAATATCTTTGGTCTAATCCACATTAGTTTCATGAAGTTTGGCAAATCTCTGTTGGTCAGGTGATATCAGAGGCCATTTTAAGTCAGTGTTTTGTCTCTATTTAGACTCTTTCTGTTCATGAAATTTCCAGTAGTTAAAGTGGTTAATAGAGTTCAAAGATCAATAGCCGATTTTGTATCATTTAAATAGTTAGTGCATACTAAAGCACTGTATATTTTCAGGCTTTAAGCCACTTAAAATCCAGACATGAGATTTGCTATCAAAATGTCTCCACTGAATGGCCAATTGAAATGTGATGGAAGTTGAAAATGTTTTTGAAGTCAAGCTTTTTGCTGACAAAATCTGTTAATACAAATGTCTTGTTGGAAATCATTTGCTTATTCCTGACTAAAACTCCAATGCAACTTAAACTTTGATCATAGAATA
Source organism: Chiloscyllium plagiosum (assembly GCF_037043375.1). NCBI lineage: Eukaryota > Metazoa > Chordata > Chondrichthyes > Orectolobiformes > Hemiscylliidae > Chiloscyllium > Chiloscyllium plagiosum. Next base: position 18,049,617 of record NW_028270167.1, on the reverse strand, counting down.
ATATTGTGACCAATGGCTGCCTCCAAAAAGATTGTTGAGTCTAATGCAGGTTAGATTACATTGATTACACTGTTAGAATGACGCAGATGCACAAAAGAACTAGAATTGTTGTACATGCAACAACGATGAACAGCAAAAAACATTTTTCATTCCATTGCCAGAAAGTTTTGTAAGTTTTTATGCCCCATTCATTTTATGTGACCATTTTGAGCATAAATCCAAATTTTCATGCAAACCCTTAATTTGTGAAAGATAAATGAAATCTTTGATAGTTCTGCTGGTATAAAATGATGTATTTAAGTAATTCACTGCATCCACATGTAATAAATTAAACTGAAGGGCCAAGATCACATGTTGTTACAACTTGAAATACATTAGAGATTGGAGGCCCAAAGTTGTGCTAACTCTGACAGGAACTGCTATGGATGATTGTTTTTATGCTGCTGTCAGAATTAGCTTTGGCTATATATGCACTTTGATATCATGCAGAATCATTGAAAACTTCCATAAAGCAGACAGAGCAAACTTGTATTAAATCTACATTATTCTTATCAAAGCTTGGAAAGAACTTTTATAGCCCCCCAGAGAGCTATTGAGTTTCTGATAGTACTGAAATGCATTTTTTGACCGCTCCCATCGTCTTTGACCTGTGGACATGGATGTCAAAAGGACTATGCATTGGATTGATGTTTAACAGCTCTCCATGAGGTAGGTATACTATACTTGCAACACCAAACCCCTTATGTGGCTTTGAAACTCACCCTAGGAGTTAATTTTATGGAATCCACAGGAAAGAAGAAATTTTCCACCATGTTTGCAGATGTACTGGTATGCATGGGAATGTTCCTTTGGCTTGTAACTCTGATATTTTCTGTGAAAATTAAGTTAGCTCTGCAGAATATTCTGAACGTTTGTTGTCATTAGACTAGATTATGTTTCCCAAGATTATACAATATCCCACATTTGACTTTTTGTTCTTCAAGCATCATTAGCCATCGATTTTATATCCATCGAAACAATCAAGTGGAACAAAAACAGAAATTGCCGGAAAAAGTCTGTGACCCCTCTCCAGATCTCGGTTTTGATTTGCTTTTGTTCTGAAGATGGATCATGGAACCTAAAACATTAACTGCTTTCTCTCCACAGATGCTGCCAGACATTTAAAAGGCATCTGGATGGGTATATGAATAGGAAGGGTTTAGAGGGATATGGGCTGGGTGCTGGCAGGTGGGACTAAATTGGGTTGGGCTATCTGGTTGACATGGATGAGTTGGACCGAAGGGTCTGTTTCCGTGCTGTACATCTCTATGACTCTATGATCTATGACGTGCTAGATTTCTCCAGCAAATGCTGTTTTTGCTTCAGATGTCCAGCATCAATGATCAATTGTTTTTACTTACGAACTTATTTGTTGAACAAGAGAATTTGTTTTTCTGTTTATTGTTATTTTCATCCTGCCACTGCATTACTGTAGCTTAGTTACCAGCCATTCTAATGCCACCTCCAACAGGAACAGGGATAAAGCATTCAGTTCCTTTAACCTACTCAATCATTCAACATGGTCAAAGCTGCCCTGTACTTCTTCTTCGGTTGTCTGCCTTAGATCTTTATCCCTTGATATCCTAACATGAAAAAATTCAAATCAATCACAATCTTGAAACTGTTGTGATCTTAGCTGATGGTAGATTTGGACAAATTTGATCCCGGAATGAAATCTAGATTCAGAAATCAGTTTTCACAATTCTAACTGGTGTGGCAGTCAGTCACTGAAATACATACACACAATGTTGCAGAGTTTCTTTATCTACAGGTCAGAAATTTATTATACAAAATACAAAATAGAAATAAGCTATCTAGATATGGAAGACAGATTCAAAAAATCTCAAAACATACAAATTATTTTTCAACATTATGAAATTACTGAGGTTCAAGGCCAAATAAATCCTACAAGATCAAATACTAAGTTCTACTTAAATTATTTCTCAAGTTTCTTTCCTCTGAACAGTGAAGTGTTCTTACATAAATACACACAAACCTAAGAGTTTAAACCTTCTCAGCTTCTAATAACCTGCAGATTTTGAAACATATTCTCCTGGTTTGGGACTTACATAAACTTAACAATTCTATTGAGGTACAGTCTGTTTCCTGAATTATCCTGAACTCCTTTAAGGAAACAAAGTAAACTTGCTTCTGATGCCGGTCAGAATTCCTCTGTACTTCCTAAAAAGGTTCAAACTCTGAATTTTCTAAACTAAAATAAAACCTTAATTATTCTGAACTGAAAATAAGCCAATGGCCTTCAGTGTTTACCCAAACGACCCTCTAAACAACCCGAGTAAGTAAGAATTTTCCATTAACATACCACAGGGGTCTACAGTTACTTGTTTTCTGTGATTCGGAGATGCCGGTGTTGGACTGGGGTGTACCAAGTTAAAAATCACACAACACCAGGTTATAGTCCAACAGGTTTAATTGGAAGCACACTAGCTTTCGGAGCGACGCTCCTTCATCAGGTGGTAGTGCTACCACCTGATGAAGGAGTGTCGCTCCGAAAGCTAGTGTGCTTCCAATTAAACCTGTTGGACTATAACCTGGTGTTGTGTGATTTTTAACTTTGTTTTCTGTGCAATGCTAGAAATGATCACTGGTTCACAAGGACTTTGAACCTGATTTTATATTGAACAAAACCATCATGGAAATGAACCACATTAATCTGTTTCTGTGATTAAACTCACCTTCTGAAAAGGATATTGTACATCTTTCATCACAAAATCACCAAACACCGTCCTGTGAGAGAATTTCTTGTGTGAAAAGAATGTATGCTGATTTCAATTCAAAATTGTTTAGCCCTAATTTTAAGCCAATTCTTGATCTCTCCCATCAGAGCGCATTATTTATCTGTATCTACCTTACTAATTGTTTTGAGCAGATCACTGCTTTTTTTATAGACTGAAACTATGTTTATGCAATCTGTCATAAGATCCTAACAGTTCAAATTAGAACTTCACCATTCAGTCCCTGTTATTCACCAAGATCAGGGCTGATCTGATTGTGGCCTGACCGCTATTTTTCTGTCTGCCTTCCTAACTCCTTTACAATAACTTCTGACTTGCTTTTTCATAGAATATAGAACAATACAGCACAGCACAGGCCCTTCGGCCCACGATGTTCTGCCGAACATTTGTCGTAGCTTAAGCACCTATCCATGTACCTATCCAATTGCTGCTTAAAGGTCACCAATGATTCTGACTCTGCCACTCCCACAGGCAGCGCATTCCATGCCCCCACCACTCTCTGGGTAAAGAACCTACCCCTGACATCTCCCCTATACCTTCCACCCTTCACCTTAAATTTATGTCACCTTGTAACACTCTGTTGTAACCGGGGAAAAAGTCTCTGACTGTCTACTCTATCTATTCCCCTGATCATCTTATAAACCTCTATCAAGTCACCCCTCATCCTTCTCCGTTCCAATGAGAAAAGGCCTAGCACTCTCAACCTATCCTCGTACGACCTATTCTCCATTCCAGGCAACATCCTGGTAAATCTCCTCTGCACCCTCTCCAAAGCTTCCACATCTTTCCTAAAATGAGGCGACCAGAACTGCACACAGTACTCCAAATGTGGCCTTACCAAGGTCCTGTACAGCTGCAACATCACTCCACGACTCTTGAATTCAATCCCTCTGCTCAAGAACTCTAATACGCCATAGGCCTTCTTACAAGCTCTATCCACCTGAGTGGCAACTTTCAAAGAGCTATGAACATAGACCCCAAGATCCCTCTGCTCCTCCACCTTACTAAGAACCCTACCGTTAACCCTGTATTCCGCATTCTTATTTGTCCTTCCAAAATGGACAACTTCACACTTGACAGGGTTGAATGCCATCTGCAACTCCTCAGCCCAGCTCTGCATCATATCTAAGTCCCTTTGCAGCCGACAACAGCCCTCCTCACTATCCACAACTCCACCAATCTTCGTATTGTCTGCAAATTTACTGATCCACCCTTCGACTTCCTCTTCCAAGTCATTAATAAACATTACAAATAGCAGAGGACCCAGAACTGATCCCTGCGGAACTCCACTTGTAACTGGGCTCCAGGCTGAATATTTACCATCTACCACCACTCTCTGACTTCAACCGGTTAGCCAGTTCTCTATCCAACTGGCCAAATTTCCCACTATCCCATGCCTCCTGACTTTCCACATAAGCCTACCATGGGGAACCTTATCAAATGCCTTACTAAAATCCATGTACACTACATCCACTACTCTACCCTCATCCACATGCTTGGTTACCTCCTCAAAGAATTCAATAAGACTTGTAAAGCAAGACCTACCCCTCACAAATCCGTGCTGGCTGTCCCTAATCAAGCAGTGTCTTTCTAGATACTCATAAATCCTATCACTCAGTACCCTTTCCATTACTTTGCCTACCACCGAAGTAAGACTAACTGGCCTGTAATTCCCGGGGTTATCCCTATTCTCTTTTTTGAACAGGGGCACAACATTCGCCACTCTCCAGTCCCCTGGTACCACCCCCATTGACAGTGAAGACAAAAAGATAATTGCCAACGGCTCTGCAATTTCCTCTCTTGCTTCCCACATAATACTAGGATATATCCCGTCAGGCCCGGGGGACTTGTCTATCGTCAAGTTTTTCAAAATGCCCAACACATCTTCCTTCCTAACAAGTATCCCCTCTAGCTTACCAGTCTGTTTCATACTCTCCTCTTCAACAATACGGTCTCTCTCATTTGTAAATACTGAAGAAAAGTACTCATTCAAGACCTCTCCTATCTCTTCCGACTCAATACATAGTCTCCCACTACTGTCCTTGATTGGACCTACCCTCGTTCTCGTCATTCTCATGTTTCTCACATACGCATAAAAGGCCTTGGGGTTATCCTTGATCCTACCTGCCAAAGATTTTTCATGCCCTCTCTTAGCTCTCCTAATCCCTTTCTTCAGCTCCCTCCTGGCTATCCTGTATACCTCCAATGCTCTGTCTGAACCTTGTTTCCTCAATCTTATGTTTCCTTCTTCCTCTTTACAAGACATTCAACCTCCCTCATCAACCAAGGTTCCCTCACACGACCATCTCTTTCCTGCCTGACAGGTACATAAATATCAAGGACACGTCGTATCTGTTCCTTGAAAACGTTCCACATTTCAACGACATCCTTCCCTGACAGCCTATGCTCCCAACTTATGCTCCTCAGATCTTGTCTTGCAGCATCATATTTACCTTTCACCCAATTGTAAAACCTACCCTGTTGCACGCACCTATCTCTCTCCATAACCAAGGTGAAAGTCACAGAATTGTGGTCACCATCACCAAAATGCTCACCCACTAACAAGCCCATCACTTGTCCCGGTTCGGTACCAAGTACCAAATCCAATTTGGCCTCCCGTCTGGTCAGACAATCTACATACTGAGTTAGAAAAGCTTCCTGGACACACTGCGCAAACACTGCCCCGTCCAATCTACCTGATCTAAAGAGCTTCCAATCAATATTTGGGAAGTTGAAATTGCCCATGACTACTACCCTGTGACTTCTGCACCTTTCCAAAATCTGTTTCCCAATCTGTTTCTCCACATCTCTGCTGCTATTGGGGGGCCTATAGTAAACACCCAACAAGGTGACTGCTCCTTTCCTATTTCTGACTTCAGCCCATACTACCTCCAAAGGCAGATCTCCCTCAAACTGCCTTTCTGCAGCCGTTATACCATTTCTAATTAGCAACGCCACCCCCCCCCCCTTTTTACCACCCTCCCTAATCTTACTGAAACATCTGTAACCAGGAACCTCCAACAACCATTCCTGTCCCTCTTCTATCCACGTTTCCATGATGGCCACAACATCGTAGTCCCAGGTACCGATCCACGCCTTAAGTTCACCCACCTTATTTCTGATACTCCTTGCATTGAAGTATACACACTTGAACCCATCTCTGTGTCCGCAAGTATTCCCTGTCAGTGCTACCTTCTCCACAGCTTCCCTACATTCTTGGACATCCTGAAAAATAGCTAACCTACTGGCTGGACTACAAGTCCGGATCCCATCCCCCTGCCAAATTAGTTTAAACCCCCCCCCCCCCCCCCCCCCCGAAGAGTGCTAGCAAACCTACCCCCCCAGGATATTGGTGCCGTTCTGGTTCAGGTGCAACCCGTCCTGCTTGTACAGGTCCCACCTTCCCCAGAATGCAGTCCAATTGTCCAAATACCTGAAGCCCTCCCTCCTACACCATCCTTGCAGCCACGTGTTCAACTGCACTCTCTCCCTATTCCTTGCCTCACTGTCACGTGGCACCGGCAACAACCCAGAGATGACGACTCTGTCCGTCCTAGCTTTTACATGACGACTCTGTCCGTCCTAGACAAACATGGAGTCATTTATGCAAGTACAAAAATACTAATGGACTAATGTGACAAGAATTAAATTGAATTGAATTGAATTTATTGTCATGTGTACTGAGACACAGTGAAAAGCTTTGTCAAGACTCCCCATTCCCAAAATTCAGTAGAGGTTGCAACCTCTGCTCAAATTCTGGCATTCCAAGTGACATGTTTTGTTTAAAACCTCTGGGACTTTATTTATATTACTGAATTCCAAAGAAACAAACATGAAGATAATAGAATGGTAATCAAACAAACTGATTCTGCAGTCCTGGTCCTGTTCAGCTGAAGATGACATACATCAGGGTACCCAGTTTACTGATCTTTGCATAAATTACAATAATACAGTCCCATAGCTATATTTTGAAAGCAATTGATGGATAGACATTCACCAGAAAAACAAACGTTTTTGAATTAAAATTAATCTGAAGATATTTAATGGGACTGCTTCATTTGGTCAAAAGAGCGGTTAAATAAAGGAAATGACTTCATTGGTTTACTTAATGTTTCAAGGATTTACATAATAATGCTGCATCCACCATTTATTAATAGTTTCAAAGGACACTATTTGTCATGCCCTGGAATAGTTACTCCAAATATGAATGACATTCTTTAAATGAGGGGCATTCCTTCCCAAAATTCAATATCCATTGTAAAACCTCAGTAGGCTCAAGTCCAAAGTTTCAGCTCATGCCCCCAGTTATAGTTTGCACCAAAAACCTGGGTGAGGATTGAAGAATTGACTCGCCATCTTAATTTACATGCCAGCTTGGTTGATTGGTCACACCAGGGTTAATTTTAAAATTATCTCTTTACTTTCTTCCAGAAAAAAAATTATATTTTGAAATCAGCGGATTTAAATATGCTTTCTTGAGTTAATAAAAGAATGAATTTATTAGTTACTAAACGCAAGAAGAAATAATGATGCAACACGTATACATACAGGTTCAACATGGGAAATTAGTTCAACAAAGGAAAGAAGTTGAAAGTTTCATGGATCAGTCTCTATGGGTCACTCATGAAAGTGGGTAGTGAAACATTGACCGCTGAAAGTTAATTTGTGTTTCTTGGCTTTGCAGTTTAATCATAGAACCATAAAATCCCTAAAGTGTGGAAAGAACCATTCAGCTCATTGAGACTACGCTGAAGAGCATTCCCCCAATACCTTTAAGTCTATCCCTTTGAAGCCACCTAGATACGTTAAGAACTGTGGCATTCCAGTCTCTCTTGCTCTCCAGACAGCTGTGTAATTTAGATCTGAAATAATTTTGACTGTGTCAATCCTCTTTAAAAAAAAACTCATCAGAACTAAATTTTGATATGTCTATTGCATTCCAGGATTATAATTCCTGGTCATAACACAGACAGAGTGCATGCCATTTTTCTTTCTGTCCACAATGGACTGGGTCATTTATATTAACATAGTGTATTCTTGTGCATGGAAGTGCACCACTATGCAAGTCTGATCGACAATCCTAAATTGGATGTCAGTGTAATTAGTTGCAGTCAATCATTATTAGTTGATGCATTCTCCATGACAATGTCACTACAAATCAGAGTCCATTTGCTTACCAATCTCTCCTATCATATAACATAATGCTAGTTTTCTTTTGAGTTTATATTCTTGTGAGTTGTCCTGATGAGTACAAGGCAAAAACATTTCACAAATATCTATTTCCTTCAGCAATACTTAAGTTCTATTCCATCAAACAATGACTCACCCCATTTTCCTGTTAAATTTTAACTCCTAAAACTAAAAATTATGTACTAAAACATGCTAACTATAAACAAGATATTTGTAACTGGAGTAATACATTTATAAAGCATATTGTATTATTCAAAATAAGTTCATAAATTTATATTACAGAAAAATGTACATTTTAATGGTGCAATTTCACATGTAAATAAAGTATATGCATCCTGAAAATGAGTGTTGACATTATTATGAATATCTATGCTATTCTCAAATTAGACTGCAGTTTCTTCAGGAATTTAGAACATTTAACCTGTTGTCATCACCTATAGCCAAATTACTGGCAAGAGGAAGTGGCTTGTCAGCATTATAGCATTAAAAGTATTTGTTAACTTTGTTTATCTCTTTAATGCAACCTAATTGGTCTTTAAAGGGGAACATTTTCAAACTTTCAATGTAGCAAGTTCATAACCCTCATATAAAACTTGTTTCAGCAGAGGCTCTTGACTACTTGTACGTGCTGACAGGTGACTTACTGCAGAATGTACATCAACATGTGGTACTTTCTTCACAATAGGCAGTGGATTCTGAGTTCCAATTCGCTGAAGTAGACTCAGCATGTGCAGGAAAGCATTGTTGTGATGTGGAGGTGAGATATAGGCATACTGTGAGTTTCCATTGCTATACAGTGGTTACAGTCTACTACCGTAGAAATAACTATCTGAGAATGGATGAGGAACAGTACATATGAGTTAGTACTAAGAGTACAAAATCTGTGACAGAGCTGTGCTATGTCCTCAGTAAAGAGATGAAGAAAAATCAAAGTAACACTCTGTCTGTATCATTTCTTGCTAAAATCTGCACAACCTTGACTTTCTATGGGTCCCTGATCCTCTATGAATACTTTGTTGACTTATACATCAGTAATGTACTATCCCTTGCTGCACTGGGGAGACTATATCAAGTTTTCCTGCTTTGCTATGAATTTGGAATTTGCTGGGAAGATTATAAGTAGCAACAATAAAGCATTTGGCAGACAAAGATTTAATTCATTAATTTAATTCATCATTTAAT